>NC_034593.1:92438030-92457186 GCF_900095145.1 Mus pahari | reverse complement strand
GGGTTTCTCTGTGTAGCCTTGGCTGTCCTGGAACTCACTTTGTAGACCAGGCTGGCCTCGAACTCAGAAATCTGCCTGCCTCTGCCTCCCAAGTGCTGAGATTAAAGGCATGTGCCACCATGCTTAAAGGCAAATCAAAACCAAAATGTCTGTGTTTTATTTTCTCTCAGTTCAGAGAAAGAAGTCCAAGTGTCAAGGCCAACCTCTGGGTAGTAGTTGGGTCTGACTCCTTCTTCCAGCCTCAGAATGTGGAGGCCAGGTCTCTGAATCACACATCTGGTGTTCCCTTTTCTCTGCCTGCAGCTGTTGTTCCCACAAGAGCCTCAGCAACAGTTAGGCTACTTCAGAGCCCCCACTCTCCCCCCAAAAGAATGCTTTCCTCCTAGTGCTGACTCAGTCGTGACTAATGTGATCCGTGGATCTGGTGTCAGGGCTCTGTACAATCTAGGAAAACAAAAGTCTTGAGCCTAGATAGAACCTTCCTCATCATAAGGAACTATCCTGAATCAGCTAGGCGTTGATGCATAACACGGGCTCCGGTTGCTAAAGCCCAGATTGCGCTGTGGCCTAGCCCAGTCCTCTGCTATAGGGTCTCACAGCCATCATTACATGACCGATAGGAGTTTCTGCATTATATAGACTCAGTCTGGGCTCCGTCTGCTTCCAGCTACATGACTTTTGGCAGGCTAGGAGGCCTTGTAGGTTGTTGGTCTGAGAGTCTCAGTGCTTTGCTGATGGCTTGCTGGGGGAGCCAGAGTTCTTTGTCTGGTGGGCCTTTCCACTGAGGATGAAGGGGGAAAGAAGGAAAAGAGGGAAGAGAGAGAGAGAGAGAGAGAGAGAGAGAGAGAGAGAGAGAGAGAGAGAGAGAAAGGCACACAAAGAAAGACAAAAACAGAGAGACAGACAGAGAATATTATTAGAAGATCCAACTCATAGCCAAACGTATCCCATCTCCAAAGTCTTTTCCTGAAATGTTGCACACTTTTTACAACACATTTCTCTTCTTATATTTGGATGCATCACAGGAAAAGGGATGCGCGACTTCTGCCTTCTGACCTCGCAGTCAATCCCCAGCTCACTGGACTCCACAGAATCCTATCCTGAACTTTCCAAGTTTCCAAGTTGCCCCTCTCCCTGGGCCTCCCCAGTGAGACTGCCTTTTCTTCTTCCCACCCTCTCCCTTCGGCCTTTGGCCTTCACAGCGTCCCTGTGTGCTCAGGTGTCTATGTTTGGTTCTGTCTACTTCTCTACTGATTTATGTCCTCACTCCTGACCAGTTCTCACGCTGCACTGTTCACATTAACTTTGTATTTGAATAGAGCATACTGTGTGAGAATCGCTAGGAAGGCCAGGAAATCAGTGTAGTGTGTTATTTGGAGTCAGAGAATGACTAGTTCATACCTTCATTTGGAAAGATAATGGGGAAAAAAAACAAATTTGTTATGATCATTGACTTAGTTTTTTGAATCAGGGTCTTGTGTTGCTTACACTGCCCTCTAACTCTCGATGTAGCCAAGGATGACCTTGAACATCTAATCCTCTTGCTTCTCCCTCCTGAGTGCTGGGCTTATAGGCATTCACCACCATGCCCTGTTGTATGAGGAGATGGCTTTGTGTATGCTTGGCAAACCTTTTGCCAACTGTGCTATGTCCCTAGCTCAAAAACTGCTTCAAAAATTCTCCTCCTTCTCATCCATTTCAGCCTAGAGGAGCCAGGGAAAGGTAAGCCAGCCAGATCTGAGTCCCCCCTCCCCCCACCAGGCCCCTTCCCCCCAGCCCCGCACTCACCCACTGCTGAGTGCTCCCCTCCTCCCCAGCACTGGCCCAGCACTGGCCTTTTCATCTCTGTGACACACCTTTGGAATTTCTAACACCAGGTTGGTGCTATAACCTTGAAAATGCCTTAGAACAAAGCCCAGAGCCCTGTAAAGTCCACAAGTAATTTCTGGATGAATGAGTAGTTGCTTAAAAAAACGTGCAAATGATCTTGGATCTTGGGGTTCTTAAGGACATAAATAACCTGGGCACAGCCAAGGGTAACAGGGACATTTTGCTGGCCTTGTCTTCAGTTCATTCAGTTCAGCTAAACCTCTGAAGTGGTCTAGTCACCCTTTCCTCTTCAAATTACATGTTCCTGCTTGGCTTTTATCTCCACCACTCCTCCGTCTTTCTTTTCTCCTTCCCTGTTATTGTTTCTCGATGTGATGCACTTTCCTGTTCTGAACAATGGCTGCCCTTCCTATCATGTGGTACCCGCGGTCCAGCTGAAGCCCCTTGAGTATTAGTGATGAGCTGAGGCTGAAGGAGGAGGAAAGCAGAGAGCATGGCTCTGAAAGTGTGCCACCCAGGTAACCACAGTGACCAGTGGCCAGACAGGAAGGCCCTGGGCCACTTCCCATGAAATTAGCCAAAATTGATGTGTTTTTCAGTAGCATCAAACAGTTCGATTCAATCCCCAAATTTCATCATTTTGGAATAGTTGTTTTGATTCTCATTTAGTTGTAGCTTTAGCATTTATCATAGGATATGGCTGTCAAATTAAAGGGGACTCTATCCTCTAATCACCAATCACAGAGCCCATCCCCACATAATGCCAAACTCTTTTAGAAACATTGGGGTGACTGGAAACAAGTCTTTCTCCCCCCTCTTCTTCCACTTTCTTATTTATATGTAGAGATATGACTTTTTATTTATAGACTTGGGTTTTCTTGAGTGTCCTCTTTCTGTTTCTTTCCTCATGGGACAAGTGGATAAACAAGTAAGAAACACACAAGAAAGAGAATGTGCTATTGGCAAAGGAAGCTGGGGCAGGCATCTGCTGGTTTCTATTAGTCTTACACAGTTTGCTCAGTGTTTAAGTCCAGACAGTTAAAAGACCACCGGTTTGAGCCTTAGCAGTACAATTTCCAAATCTTCAGATCAAATTGGTTATGATTATATTAAAAAAGTTTTGTGTTTTTTTATGGTATTTATTTATTTTTGCCATCAAGAACTTTATCTGATTTTCAAACTCTTGGCATGGTTTTTGGTGAAAATTCTAGTTCTCGAGTTTCCAGACAGCATGGTCCTGGGAGGGAAGGGTGACTATCATGTCCTAGATGATGGCAGGTGAAAGATTGAGGCATGTTTCAGTGGGCTGCATTCTACAGCAGTAAGGTTGTTAGCCAGGCCCCTCTGCCCAGTGAACACACAGTTGTTGGCATAGGACTTGCTGTTAGTGATAACCCGGCACAGTAGGCTTGATTGTTCTTTACCGTGGTGGAGGTTACAGCAGGAAGCAGAGATGGGCAGATGTACTCCTATCACCAATGTGACCAAGCAGAGGTTCTGTCAGCAGTCTTGGGGAGATCATTGCTCTTTATTCGAGAGAGAGGGATGAACACCGCCCATTTATGCTTCTTAGGTCTGGCCAGGAGGGTTTATTGTTAATCAAGCCAGTCACATTTCTACACAAGAAACCACATTTACCATGGGGCACACACAGGTTTGTGGGACTCGTCTTTCAGGTTTTCTACAACTGACCAGAAGGTGATGAGACCCTTAGGTCTTCCACTGACCCCAGGACTCCGCTCAGCAGGAACTCAGCAGTGGTAGCACATGTCTAAGCTGTGTTGTCATAGTGTCCTAGGTTGTTTTCCCACTGGACACTTAGCATGTGCTTGCCTCTCTGCTAGGGGGAGGAGTAGCTGAGCCAAAGCAGGTCTCAAGAACTTCTGGGACCACTAGCAGCCCAGCAGCCGGACCTCACCCTGCCTCTGCCTTCACAGTGCTAGAATCACAGATGAACCTCACAGTACCCAGCATTTTATTCGTCTCAGGAATCCAAACCTAGGTTCTCATACTTGTACTGCAAGCACTTTATAGACCGAACCATTTCTCTAATTTCAGATTGGTTTCCCAAACGAGCTAACATTCCTGGATTCCAGGGAAAGTGACCTGATATCACTGGGTTCTTCACTCAGTCCAAAGATCAGACTCCAGCATTTTGCTCTCAGCAGTTTTCCGTAGAAACCTTTAAAAAAGACAGTGAGTAGCATGTCCGCAACTAAATGTCTTTGAGCAGGTTGAGTCTCAGTCGTGACTGTAGATGCTGAGCGGCAGAGCCTCTCGCTCAGAAAGGACGAGCTGCAGCTCCCATCTCCCAGTTGGGATGACTTACCTGGGTGGTAATGGAAAACACGAGGTCTAGCTGGGATTGCAGTACTTCCGGGCAAGGCCTACATGACACCAACATCTGGATGCAAAGCAAAAACTAAACAAAGAGGAGAAGCCCCAGCCAAGATACCAGATGCTGGTTTCGAAGCAACTGGATCTTTGTTTTGGGGGTGTTGGAAACAATGGCTGGAAGACCCAAGAAGAGGAGGGGCAAGTGTCCCTTCATCATGATGAGCAGAGGATGCCCATGGGTGGCCAGGTGCCTGCTGGTGTGTGCCTGCTGGTGTGTGCTTGCTGGTGTGTGTGTGTGTGTGGGGGTGCTGGTGTGTGCCTGCTGGTGTGTGCTTGCTGGTGTGTGTGTGTGGGGGTGCTGGTGTGTGCCTGCTGGTGTGTGCCTGCTAGTGTGGGTGTGTGCCTGCTGGTGTGTGTGTGTGCCTGCTGGTATGTGTGTGTGTGAGGGGGTGCTGGTGTGTGGCTGCTGGTGTGTGGCTGCTGGTGTGTGCTTGCTGGTGTGTGTGTGGGGGGGAGGGGTGCTGGTGTGTGCCTGCTGGTGTGTGCCTGCTAGTGTGGGTGTGTGC
Organism: Mus pahari; assembly: GCF_900095145.1. Classification (NCBI taxonomy): domain Eukaryota; kingdom Metazoa; phylum Chordata; class Mammalia; order Rodentia; family Muridae; genus Mus; species Mus pahari. The sequence goes on along the minus strand of NC_034593.1, from coordinate 92,452,453 downwards.
CTGCTGGTGTGTGTGTGTGTGTGTGTGTGTGTGTGTGTGTGTGTGTGTGCCTGTGCGCAGGCTGTTGGTGGTCTGAGTGAAGGCATACATACCTTCAGGGATAGTTGGGAAGAAAGGGAGGGAGAGGGAGTTCTGAACCAGGGTTTCAGAATTGAAACCCCAGGAACTTGGGGTGGAGACCCGATGTGGAACATGGCAGAAGGAGCTGAGAATATGGGACCAGGCCCCTGCAAGCAGCCATATTAAAGATCAAAGGGACAAGGGCTGTGCATTCCAGACAGAATCAGGCAGCAGAGCGCACCTATGAAAGCATTCTTGACTGTCATACCCTCCAGTGCACTTCAGCTCTGCACAGGACTCTGAGTTCTGCCCACTGGGGTAGGAATGCTTCTTTTAGTCTCCACAGGGTCTAGACCAAGGCAAGGGATAATTTCCGAGGGATCAAACACAACAAGATGCATCCTGGTGGGGGCCTCCTTCTGCTCCCTCCCTGGAGCCCCAGGAGTGGCTGAATTTAGGGACTTGGTCTTTTTGGCTCTGGTGTTTTGAGAACAAGTTAACCCTTTTGTACCTGGGCCAGGGTTTGTGGGACAGTTGTCTGACTGGTGGCCTCTTTCCCCTCCAGCTCTCCCTCACAGCTCCAGATTTCTGGTTAGTGGAGGCTGTCAGGCCCTGTGCCTGACCACAGGGAACCTGACCATAGGATGTCCGAGATGTGGCTAGGTCTGAGCCACAGGCTTTTAAATGTGGTATAGTGGCATGCTTTCTCCTTGTCTCAACTTTCAGAGACTCCCCCTACTCCACCAGGAGCTGGCCTGGAGTTCCAGTTGAATGCAGGCAATATCAGTAATGGTCAGAGCTCAGCTTAAAACCCTTATACAGCCATGCCATGCCAGCAGTTTAATTGGGGCAGCTGGCCCACAGTAGGTACTTAGCAAGTGCACTGGGCTTCATCTCCATCATAAAAGTGCTCCCAGAGGAGGCCATTTTTCTCATTCTTTGTCTCTCTTGGTCTATGGGCCTTTCCTTCTAGGATACCAGATCGGAAATCAGAGGGGGTGGGGTGGGAGTTTAGTTCACACCATGGATTCTTCCAGAACGATGTAACTCCTCTCACCCAAGCCTGGAGATGATTTGTCTCCAGCGAAACAGTTTGGGAGGAGTCCCTCATGTCCTGAGGCAAGTGGTTATTTCCTGTAAACTTCAACGGAAGGGGGCTGGCTGGGCCAATGGCTAAGGGCAAGCACAGCTCTTGCAGAGAACTTTAATTCAGTTCTAGCACTCGTGTTGGGTGGCTCATAACTTCCTAGAACTCTAGCTCTTAGAGTCTGATGCCTCTGGTCTCCATGGGCACTTGCACTTACAAACACACACAGACACACAGACAAACACACACACACAGACACAGACACACAGACACACAGACAAACACACACACACACACAGACACAGACACACAGACAAACACACACACAGACAAACACACACACACAGACACACACACACACAGACACACACACACAGACACACAGACAAACACACAAACACACACACACAGACACACAGACAAATACACACACACATACCCACGCACACATGCACGCACACATATACTCTCGCACGCACATGCAGAAATAATCCCAGCACTTGGGAGGCAGAGACAGGCAGATTTCTGAGTTTGAGGCCAGCCTGGTCTACAAAGTGAGTTCCAGAACAACCAGACTATAAAGAGAAACCCTGTCTCAAAGACAAACAAACAAACGAACAAACAAACAACAAACAAAAAAGAAATAATGCAATACAATGAAATTCCAACTAAAGAGACAAATGAGCCGCTGTTAAGGTTTGAGGTAGAATCATGTTCCATGACTGTGTCAATGTGGCCACTGATGCTTGCTTTACACAAGTAGCCACATGTCAGAATTGTCACCCGAGGCTGGCCTTGAGCTCCCTCTCCACCTTCTCTTAGCTTTGTCTTCATCCTGAAATCCAGGCTTTCAGATTCTCTGTTATTATCTCTGTCTCTATCTCTGTCTCTATCTCTGTCTCTGTCTCTCCTTCTCTTCCCCTCCCTCCCTTCTTGTTCTCTTCTTGTTCTTGTTGTTTTTCTCTTCTCTTCTTCCTCCTCCTCTTCCTCCTCTTCCCCCTCTTCTTCCTTCTCCTCTTCTTCCTCCTCTTCCTCATCCTCTTCCTCCTCTTCCTCTTCTTCCTTCCCTCTTCCTCCTCTTTTTCCTCCTCTTCCCCTTCCTCTTCCTTTGTCTTTGTTTTTTTGTTGTTGTTGTTTGGTTTTTTTTTTGTTTTGTTTTGTTTGTTTTTTCGAGACAGGGTTTCTCTGTGCAGCCCTGGCTGTCCTGGAACTCACTCTGTAGACCATGCTGGCCTCGAACTCAGAGATTTGTCTGCCTCTGCCTTCCAAGTGCTGGCGTTAAAGGCATGCGCCATGACCCAGTGACTCTTTGTTATTTTAAGCTTCCTTTTCTCTGAGGGTTACAGCTACCTGAGTTGAGAAATTTTGGTCATAAAATGACACATACATCCTGGCCCACGGTGGCTGTTGCTCTGTAAGATTATAGTTCGGCTTTCCTCCAAGGCACGTTGTGAGCTTTGCCGTCTGACAGAGGAAAGTAACTACGTGCTTCGTTCTTTCTTAGACAAGGGGGAGGGGGTGCAAAGATCCTTATATACAGTGTGGCCTGAGGAAAGCTTATCTATTGGAGATCTTGAGGGATAAAAACCACAGTGGTGTATGTACAGTTTAAATGAGATACAGCAATGACTATAATGCCATACTAATACACTAATACCAAAGTGTAAGGATTTGGCCAAGTTTGCTCCGAGGGAACAGCTCTATGTTCCATGCCACTGGAAAGCTCTCCTGTCACAGTGGACTGGACTCTCTCTTAGTTGATCTGAATGACAGTGTAGGGTATGGTTAAGGCCCAGCCTGAAACAAGCCCAACCAAAGTCCTATTTGAAGGGCTTTTGAAATCTTTAGACATATTATATAGGAAAAAAAATCACTGGTGATACATTTTCCTATCACAAGTAACAGATGCAATTGTAAGCAAGACCTCTAAGAAGAATCAATTTTAGGCCATGAATAAGAACTTTCCAGAAGAAAAAGAGTAATGTGAAGTTATAAATCCATCCGTCCTTTCCCCTCTCCATGCCTTCTGTGTCTCTGTCACTTCTTTCTGTGGCATGAAGTAACATCCTGGGATGGGCCAAACGACATCCACAGAAAACTGTGTTGACACTCTGGAAATGGATGTCTGATCATGCATGCAGATGATGGCTCTGGGGAGACCCAGGCATTCACACCAAAGGAAAAGATGAAGAATTTGGAGGGGGGGCATCATTTTATGAGTACAGGAAAAACCATTTCTGAAATAGTATATGATTGTAGGTACTCTGTGATTCAGACATTTCTAGTCATATTTTTATTTCACTGTCAGTGGACATTTAACTCTTTCATCTACTGCCTTCCATGCTTGAGTGCTAACCCTGGGGAGAGCACTTTCTGGGTTCTAAGCCCTAGGGACTCAGGAGTGAGTGGGTTTTCTCTCAGCCCCACTTCTCAGGTCAGCTTCATTCTCCCCTTACCATGGACCTGCTGCCTGGGCTTTCCTGGTTATGGCTTGGGGAAGCATCTCCCGTCTCCCCATCTCACCTCGGCTTTCAATTCACTTGTGGAAGGCATAGATGCCAAGATTGTCATTCCTGAGCAAGTCTTTGTTCATAATGTCCCAGGAAGGTGATCCAGACAGACACGGGTTAGGTTGGGTCTCATCCCTGGACTCTCAGCTGTGACCACATTTTACAGGTCCCAGGACCTGTCCCTCTTGACTTGTGTATGACTGGCAACACAGTGGACATTATTAGAGACCTAGAATTTGGGTGTGGGGGTGGACCAGCATTTACAGGGACTGTGTATGGCAGGAGATGGGAGGGTTTTGGGCAGTGAGTAACATATGAGGATGTGAGTTTGGTTTTCCTGTGAGGAATGACACCATTGGCAAAGACTATGAACAGACTTACAGAAGAGTGCGTGAGAGAAACCAGGGAAGCTTTGAGACCCTGAAGAGTTTTGTAATAGACAGTGATGACCAGCAGTGAAACTATGTTTCCTGCCAATCTTCTAGGAACTGACACAGAAGCTGAAGACAGCAGAAGGAAGAGGGGGCAATTGGTGCATGAACTCTGAGGAGACATGAACACACTCAGGCATAGCTGGTGGGTGGTTTCCTGTCCTGCGCCCTAGCTTCCTGTTTGTGGAAAAACATTCTCTCTGGAGTCAGACAAGCATAGAGAATCTCTGACAAGACTTAATGGTGACATGGCTGGATAAAACGTGAGGACTCATGAGTCACTCTGGCTGGTGCTGTCTGCTGAATGTCTGGGCACAGATGCAAACACACATCAACACGGGGCAGGCCCACTGGTTAACAATGACTCAACAGAGGTGGTACAGATAAGCAGGATGACTCACAAGTTCAGATTCTGCAGTTTCTGCCTGGGGTTAGAGGACAGGTGACTCTCAGAGTGACAACCTCTGACGGCCGCTTTCTCCACGTGTGGTCTTTAACTCTCCTGGTCAGTTCAGCCTTTTGGGACATCTGTGCTGGAGATCAGGCCAGCCATATTAGGTTCTTAGCCTGTTAGTTTTCTCTGAGATACCTGTCGTCGGCTTCTTTATTCTAATTGTTCATCCACAACTTTTAAACCCTCATCCATGCATGTGGGGTGCTGGGGTGCCTGCCTGAGCAGTGATACGGAGGGATTCGAAGTACCTCTGAGGACTCTCCCGCACTTGTTTTATGTAGAATTTGTTTCAGTTGGAGACTCTTCAGTCCTCTGCCTTCGTGTGTGTGTGTGTGTGTGTGTGTGTGTGTGTGTGTGTGTGTATGCATGTGTGCATGTATGCATGTCTAGGGCAACAGTGTAGTACCAGCAGGGAAATACGGCCCAGAAAGTCTGGGACCTTCCTCACTCTCATTTGCTAATCATGTTGAGCCTTGGGCAGGATATTTGACCGCCATTTTCTTATATGTAAAATAACCTCCTCTTTGGGGGTGATAGAAGAATAAGCGTGACATTTCTGTAACATCTCTGTCTGCAACATCACAAACCAAGTTGTGCTGTTTGAATTGGGATGATTTCTGAGGATCCTGTTCTGGATGGTGTTTCTACACAATATCTGAACTGGGCCATGACTGCTTGCGTATGAATGCCTCTCCAGAAAGGGAACCTTTCCCTTGTCCCCCTAATGTGACTCCAGCTGACCGGCCTACGGTTCTGAATATTGGATACAGGTTGTTCTCTGCAGGAGGGTCCCTGGGCTGAAGGATCGTGGACTACGTGCGTGTTCCCTCCACCTTTCTTAGAGCTTACAACTCCATATTTTAAGCCTCACTGTGATCCTGCAGAACCTGGCATAGCATGTGCTGTTCATCCAGGAGCTCACCTGGGACCGGAGAAGAGTGTAAAGTTACTCTTGCCAGAGCCACACTGCCTTTGCACACTCGGCTTCCTCCCCCTGAAGCAGTCTTCTCACATCTGGAGCAAACCTAGTCATCCTTTAGCAGGCTGCTCACTGCAAAGCGTTCTCTGGCCATGCTCAGCGAATTCCATCATTCCCTTTTCTGTGTACTCCAGCCTTGTGCTGGTGCCTGTGTCTAACCTCCTGCTACCTGCGGCTTGGGACTCATCAAGGTTGTTCATCTTCATCGGCTTCCCTGCTGGTCCTGTTTTCTGCAACGTAAAGTCATTCTCTTGGTTCCCACGGGCACTCTACTTTCTCTGGCCTCAAGCTTGTATGCATGTGAGTCTCTGTTCTGACAGCCCTGCAGACGACTCCTGTCCCATGCGTCCCGTATGGAGAGCTTCTATGGGGAAATATTGCCAAGCATGTGAGTCTAAGGTGGTCCTCCTGTGGATTCTGTGGTCCCATGGATTCTCTTAGTCCCTGTCACATCTCTGCCACTGCATCACCTGCTTGGATGGACTGTGTGCGAGGGAATGGGCCTCGTGGCTTGCTCTGTGCTACATTCCAGATTCTGGCACCGGCCTAGAGTAGCCATTTGCCACATCGATTTTCACGCCTGTTTGTTTCTTGCCAAAAAGTGTTAGCTCCTTGGGGAGGAGTTGATCTCCATGCCAAGCCTGTCTCCAGTGTCACCGTGGGCTGTGACACTCCTCACTCAGGCTGACTTATGCCGTGGACTCCTAGGCCCTGGTTCAGCAAACTCCATTTTTTTTTTTTCCATCAAATTTCTTTTTTTAGCATCAGAGAAGGAGGAGGCTGGCAGAAGTCCCAGAGACCTGGCTCTGTGCAGATTGCAAAGGCTCCTCCATCTCTGGCAGGTGGTCCTGCCTGCCTTCCCTTCTTCTCCTCTCATCCCTGTGCCCCGCCCCTCCCTCACCCTCCCCAGCTGAGCTGTTACCAGCAGTTAATGTTTCTGAAGGCTGAGAGGCGCTCTGGCCTAGATGGAGAGTGTGGCTCAGTTTTGTCCAGGCATGGGCTTGCCACGGTTAGTAACTGTTCCCTCAAACCTGGTCACTGCCAATCTGACTCCACCTTCTTCATTTGATCAATATGTCGAGTGCTGGGGTCAATGGGAGTTGCCCCATGGGTTCCTGGCTCATTTATTAAAAATGTGGAACAATTTAAGCTCTTGCTGCACTGACTGCAAGGCCCCGTGCACATGTTTCCAACAGGCCGGGGGGAGGGGGTGGGGCTTCGAGGTCAAGTTTCAGATGCCATTAATTCAATGTAAAGGTGAGCTTGCCAGGCCTGGAAGAAAGAAAAACTGACAGCTGATTTATGATCTGGCTTTTAAACAAATCACCCCTAAAACCTAGCTCTTTTCATGATGGCAAGGGCTCAATTTGTATTCAGGCGTCATCCCTGGACACTGAGTGCTACCCCATAGTCAACAGCTGGTGGAAAGAGATGGGACCCCACAGACCTCCATAATACATTGTAAAAGACATGGTATTGTGTCCGGTTCTCTCTCTAACTTCTTAAGGACAAAATATACTGTTGATACCAAGATGTGAGTTCTTGTCTTTGGGGTGGCAGGTGGTTGGGCATCTACTAACAGACTGTTCTTTGCCTCTGTGGCCTGATATGGCTTCTGCCCCAGAACTCAATGAGTGGGATCAGGGAAAGTGGGTAACAAACCTAGAGATGAAGCTGGGCTATGTTTTTGGGGGAAGCACCTGCAGTCTTGATAGGATCCTTTCTCTAACTGGTGGACTTCACTTTCCTGTGTGCCAGACAGGAAATAGAAAGCAGGGATCGGTGGGAATGAATGGACAATATGACTAAAGCCTGCTGGTAGCTCTCCGGGAAGGCCTGACTTCCAGGTATCTTGGCCTCTAATGACAGACTGTCTTCGTTTTCTTTGTGTCCCAGATATGGACTGGAACATGTGGCTATAATCCAGCACCCAGAGCCTCAGGTGGCCCCCTTTCTGAGGCAGAGCAGGGAGTGGCCACCGGACAAGACTCAATGACTTCAGTTTTGTTCTTCCTGATTCCAGCCGAGCAACAGTGACTCAGAGACAGGGAGAAAATGGAGTTGTTTCCAAAAGCCAGATGTGCCACCACCCACCAGGGCTCCAAATTAGTGGTCAACTGGAGCAGTGGGTGGCTGGAGCTGGGAGGGAGACATCTATGTGGGTAAGTGGGTGGTCAAGACAGAATCAAGGGACTCCAGAAAAGGGACAGCCATTGTAAAAGGAACTCACTGTGAGGATTTCTGCCCCACAGCGCATGGTAAGAAGCACATTCCCACCCAAGACGTCCAGGCTCAGCTCTGCCCTCCTCGGATAGAGATGCGCATGCACCAGAAGACTGTTCCCGGGTGGTTGCAGACCAAATGTCTATTAGCATCTGGAGTCATGAGCCAGAGATGCCAGCATCTCTTGGCTGGGCATGTGGCTTTGTGGACTGTGGAATTGCAGTCCATAAAAGGAGAACTTAGGGACGGTTAAGAAAACCTGTCCTTTTTTTTTTTTTTTTTTTCTGCAGTAGTAAAAACTATGTTTTTGGCAAGAAGTTCCCAGTGCTGCTATTTTCTGGTAGGCCAGACGAATTTGGTGCAGTTCTTCCATATTTCTTTAGCGGATGGGTCTACAATGGGGTCATCCACCACCTCACCCCTGAACACCTGTAGGAAGCTGTCAGTGTGTCTCACTATACATACACACACACACACACACACACACACACACACACACACATGCACACGCACGTGCATACACATACACATGTCATGTGATGTGAGTGGATATAGTTGGAACTCCAAATCCAGAGAGACAAAGCTGGAATCCAAACACATTTTTCAGTGCCCATGTGAACCACGAAATCTACTTATCTTTTCCGAACCTGGTTTTCTTTCTACTTCAGGGTTGGTGTGAAGATGGAATGGGGGCATTGTGCACAATTCATGTATATGTGACCTGGCAGGACCCAGGTCTAAGAGGCTATGTTCACTCCATGTCTCTCTCAATCCTCCACCAAAGGCAGCATTGCGTCTCACTCACTTGAATGCACCCCTTCTCTTAATGACGTTTGCTCTGTGTACAGTGGATGGTCTAGTGGTGAATGAGCTTATCTTAGTCAAGTCAAAGCAGGGTGAGAAAGGGCACAGGAAATGGAAATGTGCCAGGCCCAAAGTCTTCATGGTAGCTGCCCCTCCTCCTTCACGTGACTGCATTCAGAATCACCTAGGCAATGGAGGTAGCCTGTGGGTGTGTCAGTGAGGGTGCTGGCAGATGATGAACAGAGGGGGGAATCCACCAGAAGAAATGTTGCAGGTGACTATCCCATGGATGGAGAGTGAAGGACTGAATTTTAAAAAGGGGTGGGAGGGAGAAAGCCCATAACATCTGGAATTCCCTTCTGTGCTTCCAGCTCTGAGCTACACACCCTCCCTCACTCCCCCCATGCCTCCCACCACTGTGCCTTCCCACCTCGACTGAGTAAACTCTCTTCTTAACTGGGACCCTAGATAAACCTCTCCTCAGGGGATGGTGACAGAAACACACAGTAATGAGTGCACCTTCCTACCCTACGTGCAGTTCTTGGTCCTGCAGCGGCGGCATCTGCAGAGTTTCAGTAAGAAGGCAGCCTGGGTACTGCCGACCTAGCCAACCAGAATCTGCATTTGCGCCAGGTAATCTGGGGCAGTTGTGAGCCTGTTAAAGTTTGATAAAGAGTCTTAGTCTCAAATGTTTTGTAAATAGCCACAACCTAAGTAAATAAACAGAAGGGATAAGATTTGAAAGCTAGCATAAGTTACTAGACTATTGGTTTTATTTAAAAGGAAAAGTCTATTGACAGAACTAAGAATCTAATGTTCATCTTCAGTTTTACTTCATTTTCAACAGACTCCCCACAGCGAGTCCCCAGCTATAGGCACCGATCACTCACTGGTGACCCCATCTCCTCTCTCCTTATGTTCTCGGGGTGGCTGTGTGGCCCACTGGTCGTCTCTCCTTCCCTGCTCTGAGCTTGCTTGAGGCTCAGGGTCTTAGGAGGTCACACTTCCCGATCACCTCAGTCTCTGAGCTTGTTTGCCATGACTGGTCCACGTGGGTGTGGGGAGCCTGCTCACCTCTCCACAGAACAGGCATTGTTCTTGTTTGGAGCACTGCCCTTGGTTCAGGTTCATTAAAAGACGCCCAAGACAACCTGGCACTGCCTTTCAGATCTGGCACACCTAGAGAGCGATATGGGCCCGTTGCTTCCAGGAAGATAGAGCATCTTTTGTGTTTGTCTGTCCTTCCCACCAGGGCAGATATGGAGGTGTGTGGCCTTTCTGGTTCTCTTTGCACTCATACTTTTCAGGTCAGTCAGTGGCTTATGGTCTGAACTCCACTGCTGTAAACTTGTTCTGAGCACTGGCGGGGAAACACATGAGAAACTGTCCTGTCTCTAAAATACACCCCATTCTTCACTTCCATGGCTATCCCCTGTCTGCATACTGCCCAAGCACCCAGGATGCAGAGGCAGGAGGATCTCTGAGTTCAAGGCTAGCCTGGTCTACAGAGTGAGTTTCTGGACAGCCAGGGCTGCACAAAGAAACCCTGTCTCCAAAAACAAACAAACAAACAAACAAACAAAAACAACAACAAAAAAGTCATGCTGTGACACTTACAGCAAACTTCTCATGTCACTGAAAGGGACAGCTGCTCTCTGATGTCATGGACACACACTCTGACCATTCTGCGTTGCTTCTTGTCACCCTAGGTGGTGGTGGTGGGAGAGGGAGGGAGGGAGGGAAGGAGGGAGAGGGAGAGAGAGAGAGAGAGAGAGAGAGAGAGAGAGAGAGAGAGAGAGCAAGAGTTCAGCTCCAGAGCTAGACTGCCTGTGTTTGACTGCTGGTTTTGTTGTTGTTGTTTGTTTGTTTGTTTGTGTTTTAAACAGAGAAGGTAATACAATCTCTCTGTGCCTCAGTTTTCTCATCAGTAAAGCAGGAACAATGCCACAGCTTCAGTTACATTGTTATAACGAGGACTGTTTCCACTTAAACACATAGACTATGTAGGACGTCGCTGGACACACAATAAGCAATATAGGATATTGCTGTCTTTTCATTGTAGAAAGAATTGTGGGCCAAAGCGCTTTTTCACTGGGATGTTCTTGTCAAACTGGGCTGTCAACCCAATTTTCATGTAGGCCCAGGGGCTTCCTATTTGTGCCGTGGCCACTAAACTCTACTTTTGGGACATCTTTCCACTGGAGTCTCCTGGGGCTCCATCATGAATGCATCAAAAGAGAAAAAGCTTGAGTGTTGAGCAAGTGATGTCATTTAGCAACTTGGGTCACTCTGTTGCACATTCTCCTCCAGATGAAGAGAAGGACTGGCTCCCAGAGAAGGCTCCTGACCAACAAGTGATGCCTTGACATCAGAACCACCTTGCTGCCCCCATTGCCTTCTCCTCCACATTAAGGCAGGAGGGAGCCACAGGTCTTTTTTCCTGGAGCCCGCCCCTCTGTCTGCCCTGCATCCTGCTGGCATCCTGGTGGCCTTCCTCTCAGGTGACATTTGCCATTACTCAGTCTCACACTCCCGGTCTCCTTCCCACATTCTGTGCTCCCCTCCCCTCCGCATCCTCAGACCCCATGCTCACTCATGCTGTCCACTGTCTCCTTGCTCACCCCAGAAGAGGAGTCACCTAGCACTCAGGTTAAAGACAGTCTTGACCGGCCCTTTGTCTGGGAAATTCTGACTCAGGAGACTTGACACAAAGTTCAGGAGCTCTTATTTTTAGCAGGTGGCCCTGGTGACTTGGTGACTTGTCTTCAGGGAAGTCACTGTCCAGGCTTGCTCACAATGCTCATCCTAGCAGGGCCCACCCTCTCCCAGGCTCTGCATGCACCTCACACCTTTGGCAACTTGGGCCTCTTGTCCTCAGCTTTGTTGTTGCCATTGCTAAAAGTAGAGAAATTTCTTAAACATAAGCATGCGTATATTTTTCTCACAATGTATATCCTTAGTAGGTGTTTCCTTGAAATCTGGGTTTTTGTAAGAAATGTCACTATGCTCCATTTTTAGTGAGGTGTGCTTAGACTAAGTTCATTAGTCAGAGATAAGCAGGAGGCATGAAGCTCCCCCCCACCCCCCAGCTGGTGCCTGCTTGTCTCAGAACTCTGAGGGCTGGAAAGTTATAAGTAGTCTGCCTGGGCTGGAGAAATGGCTCTGTAGTTAAGAGCAGGGGCTGCTCTTCCTGGGGAACCCAGGTTTGATTCCCAGCACGCACATGGCAGCGCACATCTGTCTGTAACCCCAGTTCCAGGGGATCCGACGCCCTCACACAGAAAACACCGGTGCACATGAAATAAAAATACACTTTAAAAAAGTAATCTTGCGTGTAACTGAACCCATGATTAGAGAAAGGTGGCAGTCACAAGCCCTAAATTATTCATTAGTTCTGACCCATGGGAAATGAGGATTGGAATTTCTCAACACTGGAGAACTTTAAAAACCACCGTCCTCTGGCAACCCCACACCACTAGCCATTTCTTCCTTTTCTGTATGCTGACATCCCTTTCTGTAAAATGGTATAATAAAAGTGCTTCATTGTTGCTAGTTTCTTGAGTTTATTTTATCTTATGTCTCTTGTAGTCTGAGCCCTTGAAAGGCAGAGGCAGGGGAATTGCTATAGATTTGGGGCATCCTGGTTCTAATGAGTTTCAGGTCAGCTGGGGTTGCATGGTGAGACCCTGTCCAAGTAATAAACAAACAAACAAAAAAAATAATGAAATTTTACTTTTTTCTCTTACTGTAATTATTGAGTGAAATTATTATTTACTATTTTGCCCAAGTGCCACCACCATCAGAAGGCTAAGAGAAGGATCTTAGAAATAGCGCAGGTGAAAAGGGAATACTATTTTGAGATTAAACACTCAGTATTTGGTTAAACAAAGCCAATTACAACCACCTTTGGTGTCTGAAATATCTGTTGCAGGAAGAGATGCTACATGGACAGGTTGGCTAAGTGTCTTGGCTGAAGGGTACTTGGCTCTTTGCTCCACTACCAACTGTGTGAGGCCTCAGGTGAGCCACGGCTGCAAACTGAAGCGCCTCCTCATTCCTTTTTTTGCTTTTTCTTTTTTAGATTTACTTATTTTCTCTCTGTGTGAGTTATTTTGTCTGCCTTTTGCATGTGTGCTTTGTGTGTGCCTGATGCCCACAGTGGTCAAAAGAGGGCATCAAAGCCCCTGGAACTGGAGTTAGGGATGGCTGTGAAGCAGCTGGGTGTAGAACCTGGATCTTCTGTAACAACATGAAGTGCTCTTCACGGTTGAGCTATCCCTCCAGCTCCTCAGTTTCCTTATTGTACAAAGAAGGCTACATCTTTCATGGCCTGGAGGTCAAATGAGATTCTCTATGCAGTCTCAGTGAACTCCGAAGAGCCAAGCTCACTGGGATGACTCTGAAGAGCTGTGCTCACAGGGAGGACTCTGAAGAGCCATGCTCACAGGGAGGACTCTGAAGAGGGATGACTCTGAAGAGCCATGCTTGTCGGGCGCACTGCCTCGCCAGCAAGAATGATGCCCGACAACAGGATTCTTCTGCAGGAAAGCGTTTATTGTACAGCTTTCTTAACGTGATGGAGAGGACCCCGAAGGAGGAAAAGGTGCTGCTTATATGCACTTAGGGAGCTCGTGTCAGTACCCGATTAGCTTCAGCTTTGGTGCTCAATTTGCATGCCCCGAGAGTGGGCTGTGACATAGTTAGTATATGCGCACTGGTACCTTTCGGGTGGTAAACAGCCTTGCCTTGCTGACTCATACACAAGAAGTCAGCGCCATCTTTTAGGTGTGGCGCAGTTCGGCTACCTTCACATGCGCACAGGGAGGACTCTGAAAAGGGATGACTCTGAAGACCTATGCTCACAGGGATGACTCTGAAGAGCCATGCTCACAGGGAGGACTCTGAAGAGGGATGACTCTGAAGAGCAGTGCTCACAGGGAAGACTCTGAAGAGGGATGACTCTGAAGAGCCGCGCTCACAGGGATGACTCTTTGCCATCCTTCTGGTGAGTTTTGCGTACTCCATTGCTTTCCAGCTTCCTGGTTCTCTTCTTGAGTGGTGTGACTGTAGAGTTTAAATGTGAGGCCAGGGAGCCCAGGAAATGGACTTTCCAGCAAGAGCTACAAACCCTCCCATCCTGTGTGAGACCCAATGTGAGCAGTGACTCAGAGCATCTGCAGGGTAGCAGTCAGCCCAGCCCAAGGCTTTGAAGAGTCCTCAGGCTCAAGAGTGTCTTCTCCAATGGGCGTGCCAGGGAGCTGGAACAACACCAATCTAAGCTGTGGTTTGTCTCAGAGAGAAATTTTGGAGACTGGCTTATGATTGGGTGACTGGTTAACATCAGTGAAACTAGACAAGGCATTCAGATGGCAGCACTTAAGGTCTCAGCAACAACAACAATAAAACATTATGAAGGTATTACAGTAAAAGGAGGCTGCTGTCCTGCAAATGAACTCATAAGAAATCAGATTCTCTGAACTTGATGCTAATGACCACAAGAGACAGTTTTCAGAGCTCTGTAAACTTCCACAGGGATGGATTTGTCCTTGTGAGAAGAGACCAAGAGACTTCAGAAATCTACAAACAGCTACAGAAAAGAACGTGTGGCTTGTTGGGACTCACCCATATCATCACAGACTTTCCCTTAACATTTCTCTTTTAAATCTGACTCCAGGAAAGAAATTTGGAACCTGATCAGTCCCATGCCCGACTCTGCCTTCCTCTCTGAATTATAAACATCGGATTGTTACGATGCATTTCCTGCATGTGTCTAACATGTGGCCCAGGCCTCTACCTCAAAAACACAGCAAGTCGGCACACTCCATGTGGAGCCTGGCAGTGTTGCTCAGGTGGTGCAGTCTCAAATGGGCACAGG
>NC_034593.1:92413026-92437403 GCF_900095145.1 Mus pahari | reverse complement strand
GGGGAAGGGGTAGGGGGAAGGGAAGCATGGGGTAGGGGGTGGGGGCAGAGGGCAGGGGGCAGACCAAGTACAACCAGGTACACACTGCAACTGAAGTTTGGGGAGACTGTGAGGGGACACTGGAAGGAGGGTGCTGGGACATTCTGCTGGTGGCAGATGTCCCTCCTTCAATGAACGCATGTTCTAATGGCACTAGGGACTCCCAAGGTGGGGGTGGAAATGTTTTCTTTCTTTTTTATGATCCATTTCAGTCCACCCCATTCCTAGAATGCCTGCCGCCCCCAGCAGTCTCTAAGCCCTCACTTGTCCCGCTATCCTTTGCTTGTGAGAGTCTGTCCTGGGAGTCAATTCATTTCAGGGTAAATGCGGCTAGGGCTGAGGCTTCCGTTGACGTTAACCTGTCAGGGCTTCCTCCTCCTGCAGCTTGGTGCTGCTTGGATGCACAAATTGTTAACTTTACAAGTGCGCAACCACTCCCTTCTCCCTCCTGAATCTCATATGAAACCCATTTCCCAAGGAATTGACCCAAGACCTCTGCCCCCTTGCCTCAATTGCTTAAAGGCCTCTCTCTCTTTCCTTGGCCTTCAACTCCAGATACTAGAAGGTGAGCTGAACTTCAAAGGGCAGCAAGCCAGATGTCTTCCTTCCCTCGCTCCCCCTGTGAGGGACTGGCTTCCTCTTTGGTCTGCTCTCTGGATATGATTTCAGGTACCCCTGCTTCTGCATCCCAGGCTGTCTACAGTGTGGTGCCCAGATGCCTGGGTGTGAGACTTTAACTGGTGTGATTTGCTTCAGGGATTTGAAATGCTCCTTGTTATTTGTGATGTTCTAATGTGAATACAGGTGCGTGCGTGCACATGAACATGTGTGTAGGTGTGTGTGTCCTCTATCAACATCAGCAGATTCATGCTGTCCAGAACAGGAACCTCAGGCCGTATCTACCAACTAAGCCCTTGAACTAGAGTTTAAATTATTTCAATACATTTTATACAACCTAGAAATATGATTCATTTAATCGAATGCTTGCTTAGCATGCACGAGGCTATGGCTTCAGCCCTAGCAGTACATCAGATGTGATGTCACGTGCTTATAATCCTGGCATTTTGGAAACAGAGGTAGGAGAATCAGGATTTCAGAGTCATTTGGGGGTGGCCTGGGCTACATGACACTCTGTTTAAAGGGGGAAAAAAATCAAACAAATTTTTATATGAATACGTGTTATAATAATACTCCTGATGTATTAGATTTTGGATGGATAGATAAAATGTTAATTTCACCTCTTTCTGCTTGTTTTCAAACTATACCTCCTGGAATATGTGGAATTTTCTTTTCTTCTTTTAAAAGAATATTTCTTTTCTGAATATTTCTGTTTATTCTTTGGCATCTTCCCATATGTATATAGAGAGGTCTCCATGTAATTCATATTATGTTTCTATTGGACAATGCTGATGTGGACTAGTCACGGGGTCATCAGTCACCCTGTCCTGTCATAGGCTCAGTGTGCCAATCTTGGTCTCACCTCAGAGTAGAGTGTGCTGTGTGTACACCATGGTTCCTCAGGTGGCATTTCTACTGTGGGACATCTGGGTCCCTGTGCATGTCCTCATGGATCGAATAGAGAGACTGGTGCTTGTGGGTCTGAGGGCTGGAAAGAAGCTGCAGGTGATAGAGAGAGGACTGGTGGCCTACAGGTCACCATCTGTATTAGTCCTTATAATCATATAACACCATATAATTAGCTGTATTAGTCCTGGACAGTGTGTGATCGCCTTCTAAACCGGGCTGGTCTCTTCCCTTTGATCCTGACATTTTAAGGATGCAGCTTAGTGGCAAAATACTTTATTTTTTGTTATTACATTTATATTAAATCAATCAATCAGTCAATCAATCATCAATCAACATTGTACATGCGTATGGATATGCATGTGCCATGGCATTTACGTGAAGGTCAGAGGACAATGTTCTGGAATTGGTTCTGTTCTCACTGTGTGGGTTCCAGGCATAGGTCATCAGAACTTAGAGCCATCTCGATGACCCTGGGATGGGTCTTTTAGGTTTGGTCAGTTTCAAGTTCAAACCTGAGATCTCTTAGCCAGCAGAGCTTGGCGGATCTACTGGGATTCTCTACACTCTAGTTAGTTTTCTTCTATAGAATGAGGAACATCCCACCCTTTCTAATATATGGCAGCGAGGCTGGAGAAAGAACATTAATGACAACACAGCCTATAACTGGCACAGCTAGATGTTTGCTGGGTACTCATTAGCAACATCAGCATCAGGATGCTTCCATTGGTGACTACTCATAGGAACATCAGCATCAGGATTCTCCCATTGGTGACTACTCATAGGAACATCAGCATCAGGGCATCCCACCAGGCCCAGATGTTGATGGGTCATAGAATCCAGATGTCCCTCCTCCCACACTAGTGCTCTTTTCTCTTCTGAGAGGCCAGAACCTCTGGAGCTCTGAGATCGGTGGCCTGCTGCTCTGGCAGATGCCTCTGCAGCCACCAGCCTGCCACCAGCCTGCCTCTGCACAGCACTCCATGACTGGCACTGTGGAGATCCCTTGCTTGTTTGGGTTTCCCTGGGCAACAAAAACTCAAAGTCTGTCTTATACAGCATGGTAGCTCTTTCATCCTCTCAAAGCATGCTGAAAATTGTCACATGCCAGGTGCAGTTTTAGACTCTTCATATGCACCAGGGAACACAAACAGATAAAGCTAAGAGGGGTGGAGACCATCTTGGAAGGTTATAGGGGTTTGAGTCTGGCCTGGACACTTTCATGTATTGGAGTATTCCTGGATCTCAATCTTTCCCTGAAGTCAGGGAGCCCCCCACCATTCCTTCAGCCTCTGTCCCCCTTGTTCACAGGCTTACCATTATAGTCCCTTGTTCACTGTCCATGGGGATTTCTTATGGCCACTTAGGTGAGACACTGTGTACCAAGCCACGTCTCACCACCTGGAAGCATGAAACTACTGATATTCAACGGGACCGATTGGAGAAAGAGAGTGCAGAATGCATGGGCATCTGAAGACATTCTGGGCTGGCAGTTTATCTGAAGGTGCCCCATGAGGTCATCTGGTTCCAAAACTACCGCCACTCGGAGAACACCCCCTTAGGTTTTCTCTGCCTCCATCTTTTCCTTGTTTCTTTTCTCCTCTCTGGAACCATCTTTCCCAGTTACCTTTTCAAAGGACATGGACCAAAGCATCATGTGACAGATGTAATGCAAAACAGAAAGAGCCCGATGGGCCAGGGGCAGCGGCCTCCGGCTCAGCTGTGAAAGATACTTGCACAAAAACTTGAGTTGCTGAGAGAGAGAGGGCCTTATTAGTGGAGCAAAAGGACAGGCTATGGGCAGTGCAAAGGTACTGTGGGGGAAGCCTTGGGAGAGTAAGAAGAGAAGACTTGGTGGGAGATGAGTTCACAGAGGTGGGCCACGGGTCATTTTTTAGTTCTTGCAGGGAGAATGTGGGAAGGAATGGGAGCCTGCCTGAATTTGAATAGTGGCATGTCTTGGCATCTACTGGGTGAGGATTCCTGGCAGAGAGAAGGTCCACGTCCAGTGTCTGTTGACTTGAAATAAGGCATGAGTTGGTCTGTCACGGATCTTCCATCGCCAACCCCTGCTCCAAATCGGCGCCCTGTGACAGAATGCCTAGACCCACAGAGGGCCAGAACTGGACTTGTGTGTTTCTAGCCATGGACTGAAAACAGATGGAAACAAAACTCCAACATTAATCTGAACAGCATGTGGGAGGAAGATCAAATGGGGAACGAGGATGGATGTGTTTTGAGCGGGCCCGTGTGTTTCCTTCAGAACCAGATTGTGGGAAAGCAGCTGAACCAGCCTGTGCCTCATGACAGCAACAGGGTTTCTGCCTGGAGCTGGCAGATGGGAGAGAAATGTCTGTCTTCCCCACTGTGAGGGGTGGGCTACTTCCCAGAGCTGGGCAAATCCTGTGAATGCTGACTGACTGGGAATGTGCACTATAAAGCCTGCTACTGGGGGTCTGTGAAGCTCCTTTGGTGGAGTTCTTTCAAGTTTGAGGTCTTTGGATCACACTCCTTATGCCCCCGGTGGGTCCAGTGACTGGCACCTTCGCCATCACAAAAACCAACAGAGTGTAGAAAGAATACACCAATAAAGTTTACTTTCCCTAGGCCCTCTGATATATGATTATATGTTTGTATTTGTAATTAAATTACATTTGTTTGCTTTCTGGGTAGGGGCACATGCCACACTGCACATGTAGAGGTTAGAGGACAACTTTTGGGAGTCAGTTCTCTTCTATCATGTGGGTCCCAGGGACAGAACTCAGATCATTGAGCTTAGCAGCAAGCACCATTACCTGCTGAGACACCTTGCCAACCCTGTGCATGCATTTTTAATTGACATATAAGTGAATGTACATATTTATGAAGTATAGGGTAATTTTTAAATTCATACACAAATGTGTAATGATCAGATCAGTAATTGGTTTAACTATTTCCTTGGGTAGCCTATTACCTCTTTGTGTGGAGAATATTCAAAATTCTGTCCAGAAGCTATTTTCAAATATTTCATTAACTTTTCAGGTATGGCTATGTTACTGTGTTATGGAACACTAGAAACCATTCCTCCTAGCTCATTCTGCCCTGTGCCTGTCAGTCGCCCTCTCCCTACCTGCCCTGTCTTCCATGCCTTTCCCAGATTCTGGTAACTAGCATTCTATTCTTTCTTTGGTTTCACACATATGTAAGAACTTGCCATACTTTTGTGTGCCTGACTTATCTCATTTAACACAATGTTCTCCTGGTCCTTCCATCTCCTTGTACATGGAAAGCTTTAATTCTTGTTTATGGCTCAATAGCATTCCATTATACAGTCATTTTGCATTTCCTTTCTTCATTCATCCATGAATGAACACAGGATGATTCTAACTTTTGATGATTGAAAACAGTGCTATGAGAAGCAGGCATGCAGATTTTCTTTGACATAATACTTTAGTTTCATGTTTGACTATTTTCTTTTCTACTTACCTTTAAAACATTTTATATGAAAGGCGGTACCTGGGACTTTAGGATCAAGTTCTTAAAGCCTAAATGAGGGAGCAGGACAATGGAAACACCCTAGACGCTCTGTCTAATATGGAGGAATATCTGCTTCCAAATAGCATAAAAGAAGGGAAATATAATTATATATGCATCCTGTTACTCTGGGGGCCATGGGCTAAGGGAAGAAAAAATATATAGGCGGGGGGTGGTTTTAGAGTCTGAACTTGACATGATACGGATAATTTATTTAAAGGCAATCCAGAGACATATGATCAGGCCAGGGGAAATGACTGGGCTTTCTGTCAAGAATCTTGCTCGTTAGTCTTCCCAGTTACACCACTAGAAGAAGAGGCAGAGCTCACAAACTCTCAGACATTTTCCAGACATGACCACACAAGTCTTTGGAACTTAGAAAATACTGTTAGTAACCAGTGAAGAAAGAGATGGGGTTTTGCCAGGGGAATAGAGCATCACATGTCTCTGTAGGTGTGAGGACCTCACAGACTGGCAAGGCCAGCTAGCAAGATGAAGCCTTGTACTTCCATGCCAGTCATGCCAGGTGAGGCCACAGGAGGCCCTGATGCTCAAGTGACCAGGCTCAGCTGTCATCTAGGTTGTCTTTTTAGGAGCCAGCAGAGCATTTAATAGCCAGAATATGTATTTTGTTTTATTATTGTAGCTTGAATACTTTATTGTAATGTAGTGTAGAGACATAGAAAGCAGCCCTTCAAAATGTAAAAGCTCACCACTCCATCTTTAATTATGAAGGAGTGATGTGGCCCCTTGCTAGACAGTTTACTGCTGCCCAGAAATGCGCCCATAAAAACTCAGAGAGGAGTTGTTCCCAGACATTCAGTCCATTATTCTCTCCCATCCCATAGGACTGTCTGTTTGGGACATCCCCCTTCAACAATAGTCAGTCCCTCCCAGCTCCTCAGCTGCCATGTGCTTCTTCTTCTAGACCAGGGGTGGCAGTTGGCGTTCTACACAAGAGGTGTGGCCACTGCCTAGACTCACATTTCAGCCAAGAATGACTTTCATATTCTTTTTAATGATCTGAAAAAATAACATCTCATGGGATGGGGAATGCTTTATGAAATACAAATCTCACTGCCCATAAATAAAGTTTTACTGAAACATAGATGTGCTTGTTGAAGCACCATCCATAGCTGCTTTTGTCTGGCAACAGCATAGTTGAGGATGTGAGGCAGAGACTGTCTACCATCAGGCCCTCTGTGGAGGGAGGAGGTGAGACGGAGACTGTCTACCATCTGGTCCTCTGTGGAGAAAAAGGTGAGACAGAGACTGTCTACCGTCTGGTCCTCTGTGAGGAAGTTTGCTGATTGCGTTCTGAGCTGTGATGCCCAGGTTGGTAGCAAAACCTCTCACTTTTGGAATCAGCCTTTCTTCTTCACTCTGACCTCATTTCATTTAAATCAACACTGTTCTCACCTCTTCCTCCATCTTCCTTCTCCTTCTCTTTCTTGGCATGGATTGTCATCCCATGATGGCTGCCTGTCACTGCCTGGAAGGGAGTAGGGGTGGAGGAGGCATGAGAGAGGAACGGGGGAAGTCTCACAGCATAGGGTCATCACCAGGCTTCCATGCCACCAGGAGCGACTCAGTCCTTGTAGTCCCTGGAGATCGAAGTGAATGAAATGTAGAATCAGTTTTTCACTTTGGGCTTATTGTGGTCTCTTGGTGTGTACTTTCAGGAAAGAGCTTTTGGGAGAGTGCTTACTCTATCCTGCCACAAAAGCTTGCTCCCAGGATGGGGATAGAATTCAAGTTGGCATTTCAATGATTGTGTACTTGCGCATCAGCTCATCCACAGTTTAAAGATTCCTGCATCTTTGACCTTCTGAGCTCAGTTTTCTTGGCCTAGGATGTGGCCCTTTCCCTCCATCTGTGTATTCTTCTTTACAGGCGTTTCATGTCTTCTCTCCCCCATGACCCTTGTCCAGGCTGGATGTGGGGCACATTCTCTAAGAGTTTGATTCTTCCCCGTTTGCTTCTCACCAGGCTCTTGGCATCCTCAGCACTAGCCCTGCTCTCTGGCTCCCATCCCCCTTCTATCTGCTCCATGATCATTGCCCTATGATCACTACCCTCTCATGGCTAAGTTTCTCCTGACCAGTCAGAGGTAACTTCTAACTGCTGCTGGGCTCTTCTGCTCAAATCCTTCCTCTACGGGGTTCCAGAGGGTATGATGAAAATGCCAGCCCAGTTTCTTTAACTCCTACCTTCCCAGCTTCAAATTCTTCCTTGCTCTCTGGATGAGGTACACAAAATTTTGCTAAGCTCTAGATCCCACTTTGCTATGGCAAAACACAGCCACATGTAATTAAAGAAACCATAGTGGTATGTTCTATGCTCTCTGTCGGGCCCCCTTTCCCTAAGCAGCTAGAGATCCTGCCTATGATCAGGGCTTAACCCAGCAGCTACCCTTTCAGAAATCCTTTCCAAGTTTCCTTCTTCCATGGCCAAGCTGGCTAGGTGGTCACCCTTTGCGCTCTTGTATTGTTATCTCTGCTGGACAGTTTCATGTCAACAACACAAGCTAAAGTCAACTGAGAGGAGGAAGCCTCACTTAAGAAAACGCCTCCATAAGATCCAGCTCTGGGCAAGTCTTTAGGGCATTTTCTGAATAATTAATTAATTAATTAATTAATTAATGATTGATAGGGTAGGTCCCAGCCCATTGTGTATGGTACTACCCCTGGGCTGGAGTGGTCTTGGGTTCTATAAGAAATTAGTCTGAGGAAGCCATGAGGAGCTGGCCAGTAAGCATTATTCTTCCGAGGCCTCTGCCTCAGGTTCCTGCCATTTGAGTTCTTGTTCTGGTTTCCTTCAATAATGGACTACAGTGCGGATGTGCAATCCAAGCAAACCCTCCCCAACTTGCTTTTTGGTCATGGTATTTCATCACAGCAGTAGAAACCCTAGCTAAGACACTGTCTTTATGATTATGGCCATTATGCCATGCTGTGATTATATTTTCATGAGGGTTTCCTGTCCACCACACTGTAGTAGGAATAATGGAGACCACTTTTTTTTTTTTGCTTTGTTTAGTTTTTATTTTTGTTTTTGCAGTTCTGAGAATGGGAGCCAGAGCTTTATGTGTGTCAGACACTCTACTACATAGCTATATCCTTAGTCCCCTCCTATTTATCTTCACAGCTCTGTTGTTTCTTTTGTCTCTGACTTGCAGCATATACAGAGTACATGCTTGTTGAGGATGTAGAGATTGATGATAAATCTCTTTAGGACAAAGGAGGGTTTTCTACATGTTCGTAACTGTACGACTTGGCCCAGTTCCTGTTCTCAGCTGATGATCATGATCCCAGGTTGCTGGTCTCTGTGTTAGAGATGCTGTGCAGACACTTGGCCAAACCTGCACTCCACAGCAGGCCTAGCAACACCTGCCTGCTTCTAGTACAGTCATGGCTTACACAAGATAATGATGGTGATAAAGATAATTGCAGGTTGCATGGTGGCTACATGTCTTGGTGTCTAATACAGAATCTCTAATACTCAACTCAAGTGTTCAGGCTAGTGTTATTCTCCACCAAGGAAACCAAGGCACAGAGACCTACAGAGTCCTCCTAGATCATAGAGACCCATTGTGATCCTAAGATTTGGATCCAAGTCTGTTTGATTTCAACAACCTTATTTTTTTCTATAATTTATATCCAAACACAATCAATAAAAACAAAAGGCAATAGCTCATGTTTTAGAGAAAGAAGTAAAGAAAGGATGAAGAAAAGAGGAAAAAGTTAACTGTAACCCTAACACCCAAGAAATAAGCTGTTTGAGTTTGCCCCATCTGCCTTGTCTGTCCATAACTGTACCTAGAAGACATGAGAACATGCCACTGGGACCCCACCCTGTCTTCTGGACATTGCATCAAAAGCATTATTTAGTGCCTGATCATAGCCGTCATGGCTGTAGTTTTAATGATGTGTGCTTCATCTTGATCTCAATGTTGTTAATGGGACTCTTCCGATCCCAGGGCAGGCTGTCCTTTCCCCTTTCTGCTCTCTGCTCTGTAAATGCATCTGGCCTTTATTGAAGGCAGCTGTGAACAGAGTGCTGGTCTTGGTGCCAGAGAAGTTGGATTGAGTCCCAGATCTGACAGTAACTAGTTGTGTGACCTTGGGCAAGTCAGGTTCATTCAGTTTTGAGCTCTACCTCTGGCCTATAAGCACCTCTACGGTAGGGATTGGATTGTCATTTCTCTTTTCCTCATATTTGAATGTAGAGTATAAGGCCTATATATGCTTGATAAAGGCTCTCAAATTCCTCTCTTTAAACTGATATAAATAAGCCTGTTCCATAAAAATATAGTAATTACGTGAAGCTTTATGCATACATGCAGGCATACACACATTTACTACACACATGCATGCTTATATACACACACTGCAGTTGTAAATCATTATCCAAATATAAGTTACTATAACTATTATAATTGCTAGGTTTAGGCAATTCACATAAAAGTCTATTCAATTATCTGGAAGAGCAGCCAGCTTCCTGGCTGGAAGTTACATCTTTCATCCAGATGTTTGGCATCCTATAGGCACAGTAGACCACAGACTTAAAGGAATCATCGTTCACTGTTTACATTGAGCCGTCTGTATTTCTTCATTGTGATGTTGTGTGCCTTGACAGCGGAGACTACATGTGCGTAACTTGCTGGCTGGCAGTACCATGCTCTGCCAGGACTTTAATAAGTGCACTTTGGTGTGATTAAAATGAGGAATGTGGGATGGGAAAAGTTCAGGACCAAGAACACAGTATTTTGTAAGCACGCATGCTAGAGGGTGCCTGGGGGTAGAAGCTGCTGGAGTTGGTTGTGTGTTTGCAGAGGGAAACAGTCCAATAGTGTGGGAGAAGGTTTCCATTGCTCCCCAGGTACGAGGACAATGACCTTACATAACAAGAAGTAGTCCAGGGACTTGCAAATCAATTCTTATCTCATCTATTATAATAATAATCTCTTTCTACAACCAAGTCCTAAGAGCCAAACTTCCTTCAGCATCAACATAATGTGAGCATTGTAATTCTGAGTGTTAACAGGGATTAAGTTGTGTTCAGGGCCAGTTGACTCAAAATACAAGAAATATCTTGGTTACACAGACTGCTGACAGAAAGAAAATGAAAATTCAAAGCAACTGTGCACTCAGGTAAATTGGGTTTGAAGAATAAATTGAGAAAGATGGCTCTTCTGCTTAAGTGACAAAATAAAGTTGGGCTTAATTTTCACAGAAATATATTCCCTAGAGTGGTACAGAGTAGAAAAACAATAAATAAAATTACATTTTGGGGGAAAATATTTTGAGGCATGCAATAGAAAAATATTGTTTGATATGATAAATGTAGATGTCTTAGGGTTTCTATTGCTGTAAGGACGTATTATGAATAAGAAACAAGTTGGAGAGAAAAGGGTTTATTTGGCTTACACTTAATAAATATTCATTATCAAAGGAAGTCAGGACAGGAACTCAAACACAGCAGGAACCTGGAGGCAGGAGCTGATGCAGAGGCCATAGAGGATGCTGCTCACTGGCTTGCTCCTCTTGGCTTGCTTAACCTACTTTCTTATAGAACCCTGGACCACCAACCCAGGGATGGAACCACCTACAATGGGGTGGGCTCTCCCTGATCAACAATGAATTAAGAAAATGCCCTACGGTTGGATCTTATGAGGGCACTTTCTCAATTGCGGTTCCTCTTTTCTGTCAACTCTAGTTTGTGTGTCAAGTTGACATAAGACCAGTCATTACAATAAATAAGAGTCCGCTTCTGGTCGTGGGAAAGTATATTGATTGAACTAACTCTTCTATAGATGATAGCCATGCCCTTTAGTAAAGCCACTAGAGAGTGACACCAAGGTTAGTCCAAACTGGAAAAAGGACAATCAAGTAAGAGTTAGACACCTGAGCAGATGACTCAGGGCTAGGTGACAAAACCAAGCAGAAAGTTCTAGGCATACTGCCAGGTGGGGTCAGAGGATAATGGAACTGCCGATGTGGCCACAACCTGGAGAGAACATCAAGTAAGGGAAAGCTGCCATAAGAGAAGCCTAAACTCTTCCTGTGTGCTTTGCCTAATTAACACCATGTTCTTGGAAGCAAACACCATAAGAAGCCCACTAAATATTTGCTTGATCCATATAAGCAGAAAATTTCCAGATTAAATGACTGAAAGGTTATTCTCAATCACCATAGCAGAGAATTGAAGTTCCTCAACCAATTTCCTGACTTGAGTCACAGTATGGACACAGAGCTCCTTGAATAAAGAGGAGGCCAGGTCCCCTTGAGAAAGGACCCTGTTTCAGTACCCAAAACTTTCCTCCTATCCTTTCCCAAAAGAACCTATTGTCTTTTACCTGGTAACTACACACCAAGGAAGGCAATTCTCAGACCTTTTTGGGCCTGCTGAACACCGTCTCTAAAGTGGTGTTAGTTCCATGAGTTTCTAGGCAGCAAGGGTTACAGCCCTTCAATCAAAGCAGGAACTTAGGAAGGGCAGGTTATTGATTTGTTTCTGACAAGCTCTTACCCACAATAGGTCCAGTGGGTCTGCTAATCCATCCTGTGGTTATTTGCCCACACCCCTGATGGATAATTGCTACAAATACACTTATTGTTGGCTGAATCTTTACTTGGTCCCAAGACCTGTGAATGAAGGTTCTTATGATTAGAAAGGTAAATGGGAGCCACTCAGGATACCTCTACATGGGAGAATAATGAACCAAAATCAATATTACATCCCCAGAGGGATTGTAGCGATCAGTGTCACCATCAAGGTCTTGAAAGATGCAGGGATGGTGGTTTCTACCACATTGTCTCCATTTAACAGAAGAAGATGAATTGATGTTGTAGAATGACAGGTGAGTATTATTAGCCCAATCATGTGGGAACTCCAATTGCAGGTGCTGGAACATATATGGTTTGCTTGCTTTAGCAGAATGACACTTCTGGTCCCTGGTATACAGTTAGTAAATGCTTTTATCTTTATCTTTGCCCCTAAGGACCATTGGCAGCAATTCACTTTTAACTGAGAAGGCTAACAGTACACCCTCGCTGCTCTATTTCAAAGGTGCATTAACTCTTTAGCCCTGTATTATAACTTAGTTCACAGGAATCTATATTTCTTTTCTTCAGTGGGGTTCATGATGTTCATTGAGGAAATTACACTGATTGAATCAAATGAATGGGAAGTAGCAACCTCTCTGGACTAGTAAGGTATTTGCCTTTGAGAAGATGGCTAAAAAATCCAACCAAATTCAAGTGCTTTCTACCACAACATTTCCAGAAGTCACTAGAATGGAGAATGCAGACATCTCGAATATAGTAAAGGATACTTTATCATTCTTTATTATAGTAAAGGATAATAATTCTTCCAGTACAAAGAAAGAAGTACATGCTTAGTAAGCCTATTTGGATTTGGGAGGTAGTACCTTCCTTATTCAAGTGTGTTATTTTGACCCACATTAAAAAAAATGACTCAAAAAGCAGCTAGTTTGAATATAGCTCAGAACTGACAATGGTCCTGTAGTAGGTCCACACTTCGATGCAACTACTGTTCCTCTTAGCTCATGTGCTCCCCCCCAGTCTGGATGGCACTTGAGGTGTCAACGGCACATAAGTTGTTGTTGGGAGTCATTGGCAAGCCCTCACAGATGATTTACAGTGGAGGCTTTTAAGATTTTAAAACAAGGCCCCAGTGGCCTCTACAGATACTACTCTCCATTTGAGATACAGCCCTTGCCTTGCTTCTGGATCTTAGTGGAAACAGGCTGAAAAATGGTAGGCCACCAAGTTACCATGTGGCCTGGGGTGTCTATAATGACTGAGTATCATGTGACCTTCTAAACAATAAGATTAGATGTGAACAATAGTCATCCATAATTAAAATGAACATAGTATACACATGATCAGTCCCAAGTAGGTTTTAAAATGTGTATATAAGTTACACAATGGGCCAAATGTCTATGGTTCCTATTTCTACTTCAGTATCTTTGGTTCCCCATATAGCCTCATGGAATGTGTTTATTATTAGTTTATGGAGGAAGAAAAAGCTAGGAGCTGCTTTGTAGATACTTCTACATGGTACACAGGCATCTGTTGACTATGGACAGCTGTAGTACTGCAGCCCCTTACTTGGACAACCCTGAAGAAAAGAAGGAAGTATGCAGGGAAGTACAACAACCAGATGTGTGATTCTATACTGATGCAAATGTTGTATCCAATGGTTTAGCTAGATAGTCAGCGACTTGGAAGGAGCATGATTGGAGAACTGGTAATGAAGACATGTGAAAAGAGCTGGGTGAGGGGATAGATCTTTCCAAATGAACAGAGGGTATGAAGAAGTTTCTGTTCTATGTCATTGTTTATCAAGAGGTGATCTCAGCATAGGGGGTCAAGTAGCGAGAATGATCTATCCTATAGATAGCAATCATCCTCTTTGCCTGGTCATACCTACCATTGCCCAGTGGGCCAATGAACAAAGAGCCACGATGACAAGGGTTGAGACTGTGTATGAACTTGCTCATCAAAGGTAACCTGGCTGTGGCTGCTGCTTAAAGCTAGCAGCAGAGATCGACACTGAACTTTCAATATGACTGTTTCCCTCCAGGGTGGCCATACAGTAATCACTAAGCAGTAATAGCTTGCAGGCTGTAGCAAGGCTATGTAGAAAGCAGTATAAACTCTATAGCAGTGTTCCATATACATTAGTGTTTCTCCCATGGTCAGGCTTAACAGGACCAGGAACCAAGGGGTAGAAATGGAAATGCAATGGTAGACTAGCCCTACAAGGACTATTCTAGGTTGTCAGCTTGACTGCATCTGGAATTAATTGAAATACAAAAGTAGAGGGCACACCAGTGAATGATTTTTGCTTAATCCAAGGTAGGAAAACCCATTTCTAATCCAGATTTTAAAGGGGGAAGACACACCTTTAATCTGGGCCACACCTTCTGCTGGAAGCCTTTATAAAGGCATGGAGGACTGTTTGCTCCTTGCCTGCTTGCATTCACCTTGCTAGCGAGTTCATTCCATCACTGATATTAGAGTCTAGTTCTTTTGGATTCCAGTGTCTACTGGAGCCACTACTGCATTTTTATACTTTCCATTCACAGCCAGTCATTGTTGGATTACATATACAGCCTATAAATAATTCTAATAAATCCCCTTTATAAAAATATCTATTCTATCTATCTATCTATCTATCTATCTATCTACCTACCTACTTAAATATTTATGGATTAATTTTTATAAGTTCTGTTACTCTAGAGAACCCTGACTATTACAATACCACTCACCTTGACCTCCTGGTGGCCACTTGCAAAAGTTTTGCTCCCTGATCCTTATGCTCTGCTGTCTCTACAAGTCTTGGTTCCATATCTATAATGGTATATGGGGTAGTTGTATCATGTTAGGCAAAAGGATGGTTTCTTTCTAGGGCATCTATAATGTTATGTGGGATAATTGTCTCATGTCAGGCAAAGGATAGCTTGTTGCTATCTTTATTTGGAAACTAAGAATGGCACAAAGAGATGTGGTTAAATATCAAGTTGACAAGGTGGAGCTTGTGATGGCTATTCTTGACTGCTGACTTGATTTAGAATCACCTGAGAGATTTAGAGTCATATGCACACTTCTAAGCATGTCTGTGAAGGTGTTTCTAGGAAGGCATGACAGACAGGGTGTGTGACCCAGTGGCCTAGATATAAATAGATGTGAGGAAAAAACAGTGGGCACGTGAACACCTCTGAGAACTGAGAAGCTGTGCTGACATCAGACTTCAGCATCTTTGGTATTTCAGTGTAGAGTCAATACAATCAAACCTTCATGGGGTCCTCTAGGCTTTCAGCACCAGATGGAGGCTGCTTAGGTATCCGGCCTCTTGGACTGAGAAGCTACTGGGGTCTCTGTCTTTCTAGCATGCAGAAAGCCCCTATCACATAAACACTCAAATACCCATCTAAAGACCAACATGCCCCACATCCCCGGTTATGTTTCCCCAGAGAACCCTGATTACTGTGGTTTTTAGTGTATTCAACTGTAGAAGAAATCTCAGAAGAGAGTAATGGAGGAACTGAGCATGTGTCCAGCTGCTGCCAACACAAGGGGCAGATCTGAGGACTTGAGGAAGAATGAGGAGGAAAAATACAGAAAAAGTCCCAAATTTGATGAAAGACTATAAGCTTACAAATCTGAGAAGCTTAACAGACATCCAGAATGATCAAAAACACAAGATACGTAATATGAGAAAACACTGACTTCAATGTTGAAAGAAAATTACACAAGTACACCTTGTCAGTCTGGATTTTCATACCCAGCTAAAGTTGACTTCAAAAGCATAGACAAAATGAGGACATCTTTAATGAAGAAAATCTGAGAGAAAACAAATTTGCAAGAAATTTGACTGCAAGAAATTCTTGAGATAGGTGGAATTTAGACTGAAGAAAAGAAGAAAAATCCTAAATTTGTAAAGAAACATAATACATAGATTATTTTCTCTAAATTTGTTTTAAAAAATCAATTCCAGACATGACAGAGCAATAGACTTACTTTATCTCCATAAACAACTACAAAATAGCTATATTTTTTACCAGCTGACACCAGAGAGCATGGGGTCTAGATTCCTAATAGGAGGTGAAATCTGTAATGGTTCTCTGCTTGTAAACATAGTCTAAACCAGTGGTTCTCCCTTTGGGACTACATATCACATATCAGATATTTATATTATGATTCATGACAGTAGCAAAATTACAGTTATGCAATAGCAGTAAAAATAATTTTATGGTTGAGGTCATCATAACACAAGGGATTAAAAGGTTACAGCATTAGGAAGATTGAAAATCACTGATCCAAACTAAAACATAACCTAAGAGCCTTGCTTGGTTTATGATACAGAGGCCAGCGTCTAAAGGACTGGAGATAAACAGGACTCATGGCAGAGTTCTGTAGTGGGTGAAGTTAAATGAAAAACAAGCAGAAATCAATATAGGTGTCTAGCTGTATCTTTGATGGATGCTATAGTGTATGTATATTGAGTGAATTCCCACAAGCAGAGACTAGATGCCATATATGCCTGGAGAGGAACTAGGTTCCAAGCAACTAGAATAGAGAATTCTTATCAACCAGAAGACTTGTAAAGTGTGATGCATCATTATAAGGGAAGTTTTTCTTTTAAAAAAAAGTTCTAATGTACATTCAAAAAGACAAGACACTTGAGGACACGCTCAGAAAGAAGCAAGATCATCAGAAAATAGTCCAACTTCCTGTGGAAACAAAGCATAATTTTCCTCTTTGAAAAGTTAAGAAATTGAGATGTGCAGAATTAATAGTATCCAATAAACCATGAAATCCTTTTCAGATGCAACAAGAAAGAAAACATGACCAAAAGAAGGAGTAAATTGTCGATAGAAATGAACTTCATCATGGAAACACAATAGAAATGACAACCAGGCAAGAACAGCTCTTGCAATGTGTTCAGATGGCTTGAGAAAGCACATTGCCTGAAGAAATAGCACAAAAAGGGACCAACTGTATTTTTAGAATAGGAAAACACATTATGTGGTATGAAGCCTGGCTGGAAAGACTTCATAGAAGATACAGTAGAGAAAAAAGACTACACTTTGAGCCATATGATATAAACTATTCTGATTTAAACACTGAAAGGGAGAAAAGATATGGAGGCTTAGCATCAGGTAGAGAAAGCAACATCCAGTTTTCTGCTGAAAAACTAGTGTAAACATGGTGGATTTGTACCAACCACATCAGTAATTGCATGGAATAGAAATGGAATAAGCATTTCAGTTATAGAGGCTATGTGTCAGCACACAAATGCAAGTCCTGAACACATAGTGCCTGAGTGGAACTTGGTTTGTTTTTTTAAAAAAAAAAAGACTTGCATTTGTGAGTCAACTTGACACAAACTAGAATCATCTGGGAAGAGAGAATGTCAACCAAGAGTTTGCCTCCATCAGATTGGCCTGTTTCTTGATTAAGGACTGATGCAGGTGGACCCAGCCCACTGTGGGCGGTGCCACTTCTTGGTGGGTGGTCCTGGGTGGTATAAGAAAGCAGGCTGAGGAAACCCTGGGGAGTAAGCCAGTGAGCAGCACTCCTCTGTGGGCTCTGCTTCAGCTCCTGCCTCCAGGTTCCTGCCTCCAGCTTCCTGCCTCCAGGTTCCTGCCTTGGGTTCCTTTGATGACAGGGTGTGGATGATAAACTGAATAAACCCTTTCTCCTCAAGTTGTTTATCACAGCTGTAGAAAGCAAACAGGCAACCAATCTAAACAACAACATCCATAAAACACGTATGCTTAATAAAATGCTTAATGGAAAGTTATGTTCCTCCGCTGTGTGGTAGAAAAAGTGTCCGTCTTCACTAGTTCTTGCCAATATTTTACTACAGCACACTAACAATGCAATCCTCTGGATCAAAATCCTAGGAAATCTCAAAAAAGTGGAAAAAGTCATGAGTTTAGCAAGGTCATAAGATATAAAGTTAATATTTAAAAATTAATTGTAGCTCCACACACTAGTGTTCAAATTGAAAAACAAAGTAAAAACATTACCATTTCAGTACTGTCATATTGTGAATGCTTAGGCATGAGAAAACATTATTTGTAAAATGAAAACCAAAATATTGTTTAGTGAAATTAAGACTCATGAAAAATTGAGAGATAAATCATATTCCTGGATTAGAAAATTCAACAATGATAAAGTGACAGTTTTTTCTAACCATTGATACTGTGATACTAATTCCATCACAGAATGAATGACCCTTAGCATTTATACAACCTCATTTTATTGTTTTATAAAGCACCAAATGATTTATGCCAGAATAGTTTTTTATCAGAAGGGGATACTTACAGGATTAACATACCCGAATTTGAGAATTCTTATCACAGACTAGACCTGCTTCATTGAAGGAGCAGGCCAATCCT
Source organism: Mus pahari (assembly GCF_900095145.1). Classification (NCBI taxonomy): domain Eukaryota; kingdom Metazoa; phylum Chordata; class Mammalia; order Rodentia; family Muridae; genus Mus; species Mus pahari. The sequence goes on along the minus strand of NC_034593.1, from coordinate 92,419,390 downwards.
TTAGAGTAGAGCAGTCTTTACCAGAGCAGTGTTGAACAAATGAGTGTTTAAAAAAAGAGTTTCAACTCCTCATATGCATGTCATCTTCAGAGAAATCATAGATTTTAAAGTATAATTTGAAGATAAAACCTCTGTAAGGAATGGACAGTGGATCTCTCTAAAACAGAGAAGCATTTTATGAACAGAATACAAAGCTCTTGGTGTATTGAATTGTTAAAACTGTTTAATTTTTATCAATACTAAAAACCCCTTGCTTTTTGTAATGAGGCAGGATGAGTAAGGAGTTGGGGAGGGGAAGAATATGGTCAAATATATTGAATGAAATTCTCAAAAAAATTAATAAAAACATAAAACAAGAAAATTAAGAGTCCAGACACATACTGGAAGAAAATGTTTCACATGTGTCTGAGACAAACATTCAGAAACACATCCAATCTATCTGTAACATATAAAGAATTTCTACAATAAAAAAACACACACACAGCCCAATAATATTTTAATAGGCATCTCACAGAGAAAGATGTACGAATGGAATCCAAGTCCAGGCCCATGATCAGAGAAAAGAGGCGTTTGTGGTGAGAAATGAGGCACCATAATGAACTCAGCAGGAAAATAGAAATCATAAGTGCGTGGTGCAGAGATTTTAAATCTTTGAAGTAGAAACTGACAGGGCCAGAAGGAATCAGACAAGTGGCCAGTGTAGGTGGCACTTTAAAATAGCTCTCGGGGTTGGAGAGGTGGCTCAGGGATTAAGGGTGATTGCTGCTCTTGCAGAGGACCCAAGTCGGGTTCCCAGCACCCACACGGCAGCTCATAACCACCTGTAACTTCAACTCCAATCTGTCTTCTCATCTCCTCGATTTCCTGCATTCATGATGCATATAGGCTCACACACATAAGCATATTTTTATTTTTATTTATTATTAATAAATAATAATTTAAAATTAAATTTATTTAATTTTAAAAAATTTTAAAATTAATTAAAAAAATTAATTAAAATTAATTAAATTAAAAATTAATTTATTTATAAAAATAATTTAAAAAATTTTTTTATTTATAATGATGATGATGATGATGATGGTGATGGTGGTGGTGGTGGTGGTGGTGGTGGTGGGGTGTGTGTGTGTGTGTGTGTGTGTGTGTTTGGGACAGGTTTCCCAGGAGCTGGAGTTACTGGCAATTGTGAGCCAGCCAGTGTGGGTGCTGAGAACTGAACACACTATTCTTAACCACTAAGTCATCGCTCCAGCCCCTAAACACAGGTTTAAAAAACAGATCTTAAAAAGTAAAATAGATCTCTATAAGAATTCCTCCATGTCGAACATTAGCGATATGTGTTGCCCCAGACTCCCCTCTTGTTGGCAAGGAGTACCAGACAATCATGTAATGAAAGGAGGAGCTTCAGGGTCTGGGTCTGGGTCTGATGAGGAGGCGCTTTGGGCAAACTTCACTTAGTTATTAAGTATGTATTGAACCTCAGCAATAGACTCTGAGGGGCAGAGGACACCTGCTTTCTGGGCTCGTTGGGTTTTGATGGAACACGCAGGTGAGAACACCTTGGCTTTCCTGTTCATGACACGTGGCTTGCAGAACAATATGGAAACATGGCAGGTGCCCAGCAGCCTTCACTGTGGTAGATCATTAAATCCTCGCAGGGAAGACAGATGGTGAGACTAACTCTTTGTATAGGGTTGCATATGTTTCATAAAAGCAGATTGGCTGCTCTCTTGGTTGGGTTTGAGGTCTGCTCCACAGGTGGAAAACCATGCTGTTCTGTAAATGTGGTTGACTCTCATGTCTAGGGAAGCCTTAGGCCTTAGGGAGACATACTCAAGTTGTTTTACCAAATGGTCAGGCTCTCAAAGGCCCTCCTAAAAACGTATGTTTATCTCCAGAGGTTTGTGCTGCTTCTGACTCTGACCAGAGAAGGCTCTTACTGCAGTGGGTAGTGGTTAATGCGGTGTCTTATAACCACCCCAAATGCCAAGAATAAGCAGCCATGGGTTCTCAGCCATAGACAATCTGTCCGACCCTTCCCCTCCAGGACTTAGAAGAGTAGGTGGGAAGAGTGTAAGAGCGGTAGGATGTGAGGAGCTTCTATGAAAGGCTGGCATCATGAACTCACAGAAGCTGCGGTTATTCATGCACAACTTCCACAAGACCAAGAGACTTAAAAATCCCAGCACAGAAGAGGAGAGGTTCCTAGTGCTCCACCCTCGGCTCAAGAGCTGACAGCTGATGAGGGCGGTCACCCCAGTAGATGACATCCATCCATCCATCCATCCATCCATCCATCCATCCATCCATCCATCCATCCAGGGCTAAGTGGGTTATATGAAGTTGGGAAGGAAATAGCTACATTGAGGAAGGCAGGGGAAGTTGGAGTGAGGGACAGGTAGGACCAATATAAATTGTATACATGTATGAAACAATTTTTAAGAAGAATACATGAAGTTGGAAAGGAAGTAGTGGGGGTTAAAAAAGGCATTTAAAGGGAGGGGCTTGGGGTAGATTGGATTAAAATACATTAAATTCATGTAGAAAATTCTCAAGCAATAGTTAAAATAGCAGACTTGAGGATACATTAGAGTTATTAGTCATCTAATTTTAAAATGCAAAGCAAGAGTAGATAGTATGAAAACTTTTTTATTAAAAGGAAAATATTATTCATTATCCAATCTCCAAGCTCTGGGCTTTCATGGTGAAAAAATAAATAAATAGCAACAAAAAAGAGCTTTAGGTCAGGATTGTCATACATGTCTGTGATCTCAGCCCTTGGAGGTTGGAGGTGAGGGGTGAGGGGTGTGGGGTGAGGAGTGTGGGGTGTGGGGTGAGGGGTGAGGGGTGAGAGGTGAGGCATGAGGGGTATGGGATGAGAGGTGAGGCATGAGGGGTGTGAAGTGAGGGATGAGGGGTGTGGGGTGAGGCATGAGAGGTGTGGGGTGAGGGGTGAGGCATGAGGGGTGTGGGGTAAGGGGTGAGGTGTGATATGGTCAGGAGTTTAAGGTCATTGTTCACCACTAGTTAATTTGAGGCCCACCTAGGCTAAATGAGACAGTCTCAGGAAAATAAAATAAGGTAAAGTAAAAACATATGGTAAAATAAGGAGCACCTGAAAGTTAAAACAGGAAACAGAAGTTAAAAACTTGGTAGAAAAATTGGAAAATAAAATAGAAGAGAATTCTCAGAACCTGTTGCAAAACTCCAGCAATGCAGATATGAAATCAACAAGATGGCCGATTAGCAGCGTCTACTATGTGAGTCCATGAATAAATGGTATCAGGGCTAAGAAAGGATGGACTACCTTCCAAAAACACCAGTGGAGCAGTAATTAGAACTGGGGATAAAAAGAGGTGAGGTGGGCTTCATTGCACAGGCCTGAAGTCCCAATTACTCAGGAGGCTGAGGCAGAAGAGTTACAAGCTCATGGCCAGCCTGGTCTACTCAGTGAGATCCTGTCAAAGTCAAAGCCGACTGGGGTCTAGCTCAGTGATAGAGTGGTTGCCTAGCTGTGAAAAGCCCTGGGCTCAGGGAGGAAGAGGGGAGGCGAAGGGCAGCTAAAAACATAAGGACATAAAAATAAAGTACAGAGAAAAGTGGGAACAATTGTCAAGAAGCTCACCTCACCGGTGAACACTCAGATTGAAGTGGAAAACAATGTTTCAAGCAAACAGACTCCTCAGTAAGGGAGGAGTAGCCGCACGCGTCCTTGACGAAGTGGACTTCAAATGCATCTTAATCAGAAGAGATAAAGAAGTCCACTGCTCAATAAAAAGAACAATTCATCAGGAAGAAATGATGAGGACTGTTTATTCACTGAATCATGATGTGCACAAGTTCATAAGATGAGAAGTGCTGGAAATCAAGGGCAGAGGAGTCCAGATCCATTAACAGGGAGTGACTTCAGCCCTTCTCTCATTGATAGACGGGCCACCAGGATTAGAAGGGAAGCCATTTTAGAGATCAAGTGGTGCTCACAGTCATCTCCTGACAGCCGGAGCGTGTATACACTCTACGCAGAAGCCTATGGCGCTTTCTCCAAGATACATGATGACCATAAGGCAAGTTCTAACAAGTACAAATGAATCCAAATAATTTCATATGTGTGTATATGTGTGCTAGGATTAAAAGAGTGCATCACTATGCCTGTATATTTCTTATATCTTATAAGATCACAACGAAATTAAACTGGAAGTCAGTAGTAAAAATATTTTTTCAGGAAACATAAAAGCATGTGGAGACTGGAAAGTACAGCTTCGAGCCATTAGTGAGTTACTCAAGAAATCAAGAAAGGGATTTAAAACTTTCTAGAATCAGATGAAAACGAAAGCATAACTCACCAGAATCTTTGAGTCAAAGCAAAGAGAGTTCTAAGTGGAAAATTTTTACAGATATCAAGATCTACATTGAATAATGCAAGGACCCAAGTATGCAGCCTAATGCTGAACCCCAGAGTCTCAGAGAAGCAGGAGGACAAACCCGGAATTAGTAGCTGGGAAGAGATAAAGGCTATGAGAGAAGACACCAATGAAATGGAGATTAAACAAGAAATACAAGGGATTTATGGAACAAAGGGCTGGTCCTTGGAAAAAATAACCAGACTGACAAACTGTAGCCAATAGAAACAAAAGAAAGAGAGAATATCTAAGTGAGTTCAATTAGAGCTACCAAGAGGGCTATGACAGTAAGTAACACTAAAATCCTGAAGATCATTAGAGAATACTTTGCGTATTTATCAACGAATTGGCACATATAGAAGTATATTTATTTCCAAACTTTTGTGCTTTGCCAAAATCAAACCAAGATGTAATTGTTATATACAACATAAATAAATGTATAAGTTATGAAAATGAAACATTTAGAGAGTTTCAGCTCAAAGAACAAACCTAGGAGGGGATGAGCTCAAGGCTGTGTTCTGCACGGCATTTAAAGATGCGCTAACAGCAGTGCTCCTCAAGCTAAGCCTTAGAAGAGAAGTTGAAGGGATGCTTCCAAAGCCGTAATTACTCTAATATCTAAACTTATTTTAGAAAGCCAAAATTACCTTAATATCAAAGCTGGTTAAGAAAGCAACTATAGGTCCCCAATGGAGGAGCTAGAGAAAGTACCCAAGGAGCTGAAGGGGGCTGCAACCATGTAGGTGGAACAAACAATATGAACTAACCAGTACCCCCTGAGCTTGTGTCTCTAGCTGCATATGTAGCAGAAGATGGCCTAATTGGCCATCACTGGGAAGAGAGGCCCCGTGGTCTTGCAAACTTTATATGACCCAGCACAAGGGAACGCCTGGGCCAAGTTGTGGGAGTGGGTGGGTAGGAGAGCAGGGGCGGGGGGGGGGGATAGGGAACTTTCAGGATAGCATTTGAAATGTAAATAAAGAAAATAGTAATAAAAAAAATTAAAAAAAAAAAGAAAGCAACTATAGACCAATGCACATCCTTGAAGAACAGAGATGTAAATGTCCCTGGTAAAATCAAACCAAATTCAACAGCATATCAAAAAACCATAAACCGTAACCAAATAGGTTTCATTCAAGAGATGCAAGGATAGTTCAATGTGCATGACTGTCAGACAAAAATTACATGGTCATCTCAATAGATGTAGAAAAAAAGTCTTGACAAAATTTAGCATCCCTTCATGATAGAAGTCCTGAAAAAGCAAGGAGTCGGGTGGTACCTGAATATTGTAAAGAAGCACACCTGTAATGGAATGGGGGATGGGAACCGAGAACATTTGCTCTAAAACGGAAAACAAGACAAGGGTCTCTGCTTGCTCCAATATAGTTCTCTTATCCAGAGGCACAAGTCAAGAAAAGAAATAAAGGGGTATAAATAGAAAAACAAGAAGTCAATCCATCATTATTTGCCAACAATATGACTCTACTTAAAATATCCTAAAAAATATCCTAAAGGCATCATTAGAAAATGCTTACATCGAAGACGGACTCCAGAAAATCAAATAACCCCATTAAAAAATGGGGCACAGAGCTAAACAAAGAATTCTCAACTGGGGAATATCAAATGGNTGAGAAGCACCTCAAAAAATGTTCAACATCCTTAATCATCAGGAAAATGCAAATCAAAACAACCTTGAGATTCCACCTCACACCAGTCAGAATGGCTAAGATCAAAAATTCATGTGACAGTAGATGCTGGTGAGGATGTAGAGAAAGAGGAACACTCCTCTATTGTTGGTGGTATTGCAAGCTTGTATAGCCACTCTGGAAATCAGTCTGCAGTTCCTCAGAAAATTGGACATAGTACTACCGGAGGATCCAGCAATACCTCTCCTGGGCATATATNCAGAAGATGTTCCAACTGGTAATAAGAACACATGCTCCACTATGTTCATAGCAGCCTTATTT
>NC_034593.1:92398880-92412349 GCF_900095145.1 Mus pahari | reverse complement strand
GGGTATAGGGGACTTTCGGGATAGCATTTGAAATGTAAATGAAGTAAATACCTAATAAANAATTGGAAAAAAAGAAAATGCTTACATCTCATTAAAATTTTTGTTCAAGTAGCAAGATTCAAAATGAATGTGTAAAGAACACATTAGGAAAACAACCCTAGTCACAATAGCCTCTAAAATAAATCAAAAATAAAAGATAAAAAAAGAACAATTAAACAAATACATGAGGAATATAGCTCTACCACTAAGAGGGAAAACAAAAAACAAAAAACAAAAAACCTGTATACCACTGAAGAAGAAATCAAAGAGGAACCCAGAAAAGACTAGAAAGACTTCCTGTGTTCAGCAGAACTCACATTACAATGATGACTGTATTAATGAAAGTGAGCTAAGACTCGGTTTAATCCCCTTCGAAATTCTAATGACATTCTCCACACACCTAGTAAAACAATTCTAAAGAGCATGTAAAACCCCCAAAGATCCCCATGAGCCAAATCAATACTCAGCAATCAGAACAATGCTGGAGGCATTGTAACACCTTATTTCAGGTTATACTGTAGAGCTACGGTAACAAAAACAACATGTTACTGGCACAAAATAGGCATATACATCCCTGAAAGAAAATATAAGATAGACACACACACAGCTGTAGCCTGCTGACCCTTAATGAGGGGCCAGACAGGATGTTGAAAGAAAGACATTCTCTGCAACACAAGATGCTGTGTGTCATCATGCTAAAACTAGATCTGGCCTGAAACACTGTACAAAAACAACTTCAGACAGATAAAAGGCCTTAATGTAAGGCTCTCAACTTGGAAATTATTGAAGGAAAAATAGAGAAATCATTTCAAAACATAAGCATATACGATGACTTTCTGAACAGGAGTCTAGAAATATTAACAATAGCAATAAATCAACAAATGAGACTACATCAATCTAAAAAAGATTATATATGGCCAAAGAACCAATTATCAGTCTAGCGCACAGGAGCTATTCTTTTCCAGCAATTCATCTAAGGGGGTTAATATACACAGTACATAAAGAACCCCAAAAGCCAACTACTAGGGGAGCAAATAATCTTATCAGTAGATGAGCAGATGAATAGTCAGTGCATCCTTAGGCACAAGGGAAATTCAAAACAAAAACACATTGAGATGTAAAGAAATTCAGAACTATATTGGGATTCAGAATATCTAACTTACAGAAAACAGCAAATACCAGGCATCTCAAAGACTAAAAATCAGCTTCTATGCATGAGTGAAAAAATGTGCTGATTTTTTAGAAAGACAGTGACATGTGATAAAGGGGAGGGAGACCCACGAGAGGGCAGAGAGGGCACACTTGAGGGTAAATGGTGGGTGAATATGATCAAATTATATTATATGTGTATATGAAAAAGGCATAATGAAACCTAGCATCTTGTACAATTAGCATACATAACTTTTAAAAAGAAAGAACGTAGAGAGCATAAGAAAGGAAAGGGCGTGGCATTCGAGGACAGTCCACTGAAGTGGTGGGCAAACTGAATTTGGCCCGCTTTCAGTTGTGTGTAAGAACATGTGTAACTAAAAAATAGAATTTCCCAAGAGTTCCCAGGGAGTATTTTTAGAAACTCTCTTCAGACCAGGATCCTTTTCCAAACCAGTTTAGTTTTCTGTAATTACTTGAATTTAAACATCTTCTGTGTTTGCATATGTCTGTATGAATACGAGCGCATACAAACGTTGGGATCTTTTGCAAATTGGTGAAACACACTCATATACATTCTCCATACTCCACTAAATTGGAAGCTAACTGTTTGCATCCCTCACATGCACGTGCTATGTAAATGTGCTGGGTGAACACATGTACAACAGAGAGGCACAAGCTGGGGTTTTTCCACTTACCAACTGGCCACTCACTGCAACCCTGCTCTGTGCTTGCCTCCACTTCAGGGTCTGCCTCGCTGACCTCCAGTGAGGTTCCTGCTCTGCGCCTGCTTGGCCTCCGCCTTGGGGTCTGCCTCGCTGGTGGACCTCCAGTGAGGTTCCACAATGAAGTGCTAGGGAAGAAGGAACGGGGTCTTATTTCTTCTGTGTTCCTTCCTGCCTGGTGCTGTGTTTGGAGCAGTTGCTGCATTTCTTCCTGAGTGAAACTTTCGCTGGGCAGCCGCAGCCTGCCTGCAATGGTCTAGCACATGTTGGGATCTGGGATTTTTTTTTTTTTCTCGTACTTTTCTTTCTGGGAATAATAGTGGTGTTGTATTGTGGTGGGTTTCTGGGAGACTAACTCATTTGTTTCTTCTATCAGTTGTTCACTGTTTAAATTCTTCTCTTTGATCCATTTAAATCCTGCTTTCTGTCAAGCCATCACATACACATACACACACACACACACATACACACATTCATGTGCAATATAATTCCACACATAAAAATATGTCAATTACTGCTAAATGTCAAATGAAGCCAATAAAAATTATTAATTTGTGTGTCAAGACCAAACAGATATTAAGAGTCATACTTTTGATTTTTATCTTTTGGCAGGAAACATTGCCCCCAAATTAAAAATTATCATGCATTGTAACAAATTTAAAATATTTCACAGCAAATTTTGTTTTCCTTTAATATATATTAAATTGTATTTATTATATTAAATATATTAAATAATAAAATAATAACGGTGTTCAACAATCATGCAGCTTTATAGATTTATGCAGCTCTGGGCATTTAGCAGCACAATGTTGGGGTACTACTATGAGATTAATCATAAACCTTATTTCTGTTTGTGTATGCATGTACATGTTTGTGTGTGAGAGGTGTGTATGTGAGGATGGGGGTGGGTGCACATACATGCTTGTGAATGTGTGTGTGTAAGGGTGGGAGTGTTTGTAGGTCAGAGGTCATCAGGATTATTGTCTACCTCCTTTGGGGCAGGCTCTCTCATTAGTTGGAGCTCATCAATTAGGCTAAGCAGGTTGGGCGGTGAGTCCCAGGCATCCTCCTGCCCCCACCTTCCCATCACTGGGATTATAAGTGCATGCTCATCATCACCCCTGGCATTTTCACATCGGTTCTGGGGGATCAAACTCAGGTCCTTGTGTTTGTCAGGCAAGTGCTTTACTTGCTGAGCTGGCCTCCCAGTTCCCTAGCTGTATTTTAAGAGGCTATATCATACACTCTTCTGTATGGATTTATAATAACACCTTTCTTTTATAGACATTCAGATTATTTCTGCTCTGTTCTTTTAAAAGTCTCATTGAGATTCCATCTCAGTTCAGTCAGGATAGTTGTCACTAAATAAAGCAAACAAGGCCTGGCTAGATAGCTTCACAGGCAAAGGTGCGTGCCGTCAATTCTGATGAGTTGGGCTTGATTTTCACTGCTCACGTGGTGGAAGGGGGGAACCAACTCCATTAGGTTTTCCTTTGCTCTCCATGTGTGTGCTGTGGTGTGGACACACACACACACACACATACCACTAAACAAATGTAAGTAAAGAGGAAATAAACAATAAGAAACATACGGAAGGAAGGAAGTGGGCACACACCATTTGTGGGGGTGTAATTTCCACCCACTATGGAAATCAACATGGAGGGCCTAAAAACATCTAAAAGGAGAAATACCCTAAGACCCAGTTACAGGTGTATTCCGGGTCTATTCCTAAGGGACGTTAAGCAGGCCACAGAGATGCGTGAGTAGCCCTGGTTACTGCAGCGCTCTTGTGAATACAGCAGTCAAGCTATGGAAGCAGCCTGTGCACAGATCAACAGACAGACAGACAAAGAAACCGCGATATGTATACATAATAGTTGTATTTGGCCATAATGGAGACTGAAATTATACCATTTGCTGGAAGACATTGACAGCTAGCAATCATTCTGTTACATAGAAGAAGCCAGACTCAGAGAAAAGCATTGTGGAGTCTAGATTTGATGGAGGTACATTAATATTTTATATACATAGTATACATGACATGAAAACAGAAGGGAGGTTTGGGGAAGGAAAGAGATAAGAGGATGGGGTGTTGGGAGTGAATAAGGTCAAATACACATGGTACTCTAAATATATCTTTTAAAATTATTTTAAATTTTAATTAAAAGATAATTACATTCCTCCCCTTCCCATTCCTCCTTCCAACCCCATCCCATCCTACCCATGGAAAGGAATCTTTATGGAATATAATGCCATATATAATGCATATTCAGTGATAAAAATGTAAAAACAAATCTGTGCTTATGTAAATATTCCATGTCTGATGTGTTCACTATGTAGTCACCAGCTGCCTTGACCACTGAGCCAATGTGGTTAATAAGGAGAATACTCGGATTAAAGTAACTATGTAGCTGGTCGACATTCATTGTAGTATAGCATGGCTCTGGGTTCTTATTGCCCAGCTGTCACCCAGGAGACTTGTAAAATTTACATTTTTATTAGCAGAGTATGAGAGTGTCCACCTCCTTGGTCCATTGCTAACAATGGCGTTTATTAGTTTCTAATACAGTATATTTACTTGATAAGAAAAAAAATGAAATGTAGTTTCTATTTAACATTTCTTTGAATACTTGAGTTAGATGCATTCCCATATATTTTCTATGAAAAAAAAAACAAAAATAGAAGATTTACTTAGGTAGTTTAGCAACCAAATAAGAAAAACCCAAGAAAGAGTCCAGAGAAAGCTAGAGAGGTAATTATGAATGAAGTAAGATTTTTCCTGAAATGAAGGCTGTGAGTCCACTGGGCCCGCTAAGCATCCAACACGGTGGTTTAAAAATAGAGTCCCTGTGATACTCCAGGACACTGGCGCTGCAGGACAGTGATGCTGCAGGACGCTGGTGTACTCATTTGCCAGAACTCGCAATACGCAACCTTCAAAACCTCTTGGTTTAACAAAAACCAAATTCTACTCTTCACTTCTGCATCTCAGGTGGCTTCCCTCCCCCTTGTAAATATGCCACTTAGACATGTCTCTGAGATAGTTGTCCTGGGGAAAAACAGAACTTCCTTAGCCAACAGATGACATGTGCTACTTTTAAAACAAAGTTATTTATTTATTTGTTTTACTTTCATGCATGTATACAGTGTATCTGATTGTAGCCACCCCTCCGTACCTTTCATTTTCCTCAGTACATCTCCCTCCCAACTTAATGTCCTTTTCTTTATTTTTTCTATAACTTGCTGAGTCTGATTAGTGCTGCCCATAGGCTTTTGAGTGTGGGGACCATCCACTGGGGCATTGGGAACCCCACGTTGGCCATGCTTCCAAAGAAAAATGATTCTCTCTTCCCTAGCAGCTGCCAGACTGCCCAGAGCTCTTCATCCAGGGCTGGGGCCTTAGTTACCCTTTCCCAGGTCCTTGGTCAGACCATGGCCCCAACCTAAAATAGACAGCCTGCAGAAGCACTACCAAGGGCATGGTCCTTGGGGCTTGTAAAGTGGCAGTCTTACACATTTTCTTTACGAGACTCGTTATAACGGAGCAGGAGCAGAAAGCGGAAGTGTTTTTATTTCTCAGTGTTATTAGTGAAAGTCAGAAGACAGTGAAGTACCACTTTAAAAATTTCCAAAGTAAGCAATTTATATCTAGAATTCTATTCCTAGCCAAGTTAATAATCAAGAGCCAGTGTAAAAGAAATCCATTTTTAAACACCCAACACATTAACTATCTTTCATCTATTCTTTCTCAGTCAGCTAGCAGGGTGGAAAGCAGATCAGGAGACACAGAATTCAGAGAGTGGGTGGGGGACATTTTAGGGTTTCTGTTGCTGTGACGAAGCACCATGACCAAAAGCAACTTGAGGGAGGAAAGGGTTTATTTTGCTCACTCATTATAGTCCATCATTGAAGGAAGTCAGGACAGAAACTCCAACATGGCAGGAACCCAGAGGCAGGAGCTGATGCAGAGGCCATGGAGGGTGCTGCTATCTTACTCACCATGGCTTGCTCAGCCTGCTGTCTTATAGCACCAAGGGTTATCAGCTGAGGAATGGTACCACCCACAATGGGCTGGGCTCTCTCACATCAATCATCAATCAACAAAATGTACCACAGGCTCCCTTACAGGCCAATCTGGTGGGGGATTTTCTTAGTTGCTTTTCCCCTCTTCCCAAGTGACTCTAATATAAATGTAACTAGCACAAGACTCAGTGTAGGAGAAATAAACCAGTTATCACGATTCAGGAAAGGTGGGTTTTTAGAAGAGAGCTGCACACGTGTCAGAGAAGAAAGACAGAAAAGTAAATGTGACCCCGAGAGAGGATTCTTCAGGGAGATGTAATTGAGACTCTTGGTGTAGCTGAATATGTTGGGAGGCTATTTAAACAACTGTCAACAAGTTACCAGGGAAAAGAATAAAACGGTAAGAAAGAAGATATTACTAAATCTAGAGAAAGCAGAAAATGTGCAGAGAGGGAGTTGAGTTATAATTTACCATATAATTCAGCTATGAATTGCATAACTCTAATCAGCATATATCCCAAACACTGACCTTATCAAAATTTTTCTCCAAGGGTGTTGGGATGGGAGAAGAAGTGTGAGAAAATCAGGGAGGGAAGTTAGTTCGCCTCTGGGGAGGTGGGTCTGACATTTGGAGCCCAGCATGGGACGAAGTGAAGAATTGGCTCTTCATAACATATATTCATGTGCTATCTGTGAGATTAAGGCTAAATAAAAACCAAACAGTAAAAGACAAAGTGTGTGTTGCATCTGGAATGTTATGGCTTAATTAAAAAGCCACTTATGACCTTCTGCCCTGTACAGAGTTGTCAGTGACATCGGCAAGGACGGTCAAGAAGAATTAAAAGGCCAGAGGCCTTCACTCTGTCTCTATAGACCACGATGTGGCCATAGTCTCATTCAAGGCTCATCATGAGACTTGCACATTTCTGTTTTAAGAAAGTCCATTCAAGTGGAGGCTAATATTACCCTGTCCCCGTTACAGCCTTAAGAGAAAGCTGAGAGGCAGGGTGGTGGTATTCTGCTGCTTTCATCCGTGTATCAGGAAAGCAGGTGAGTTGCCTGGGCGGTACCTCCCACCTTCAAGTTTCCATTCCTGGGCAAGTAGACAAGCACACGTGGGCCTGTCTGCCTTCTGAGGTCTCTTCACACTGTCTGGTTTTGTAAGGTGGGCAGGTGCCGAACCTGTAAGAACCGGATGTTAGACTCTAGTCTCTTCTCAGGTCACAATATCTGCTGTAGACTCCTCTTCATTTTCATAAGACATGTGCGCCACTGAGACATTTTCCCCGAGGCCCTAACTAGCAGACAGTGTAGGTGCCTGCATCGCTCATCTGGAAGAGGTACGTTAAAGCCGCACATCTTTCTCTCTTCCTCCTCTGGCTCCAGCCTAGTGATCACCAGCCAGGCGGTACTTGCTGTGCCCCCAGCCCATCCTCAGAGAGCTACAGAGGGGGCTCCCACTCCTCTGCCATGTGGGATCTGGTTTCTCTTCAGAGACCCAACTATGCTGTTTCTCTTTGGTGTTGCATCCCGAACACCCTTCAGAGCCTCTGCCAAGCTGTTGCCTCTGTCTGTCTGTCTGCCTGCAGCGCCAATAATTCTCTCAAAAATTTTTTCCTCCTCAGTAATCCATCTAGGGTTCTCTTGAACTTCCGTTCTTCAGAAAGGGACTGGATAAACAAAGGCCGAGTGGATAAGCTTAGAGTTGGTTGTGGTAGTTGGCACAATAGTAAACTTATTTGACCTAGTTCGAATAGCAATGTAGAGTTTTTTACATTTTAGTATTACTTACACACACACACACACACACACACACACACACACACACTTTCAAATGATGAACCATTTTAGGTGCAATCAGTCCTTCTGAGTACATATCTTTTCCCTCACCAGAGATGATTATTTTCCAAGTTTGACATATTGTTTACATGCTTTCCGTATACGTAATTATTTTCTGCACATCTCATCTTTTAATTCTAAAGGACATCATCATTATCACTATTACTTATCACATAGATGTTTTGCCAGTTTGTTATGTGTGTGCACTGTGACCTCGCCTGGTACTCACTGAGGCTAGAAGAGGGCAACGGGGTCTTATGGAAGTAGAGTTACAGGATGTTTGTGAACAGCCACATGGGTGCTGGGAATCTCCCATGAGGATGACAGGAATTGAACTTGGGTCCTCTGGAAGGGCAATAAGTGCTCTTTAGTACTGAGTCATCGCTCCATTTAAAAATTTAAACTCCAACATCTCTTTCCCCAATTTACATTCTCCCCCACTTAACATACCCATCCTTATCCACTGAGTGAGCTTGCGTTTGTCTTTCCTCACTGTTGTGTAGAATTCTGATGCTTACTCAGTGAAGGTTTCTGGCCACTGGCCATCCATCTTTCCATGTTTTTCTATCCGCCTCATGCCAGTAGCAGGATGCTGAGGTGTTCTTACCTGTGTGCTCTGTCAGAACCTATGAGCCCAGAAGGCGTGGGCACCTGGACCCTGGCCTCTCAGACAAACTGGCATTTTCATGAAGCTCAACCCATACTGGTTGAATAACTGAGGTTTGCCTAGAGATCCCTATCATTATACCCAGTTCTAGATTCATTTCCCTTTCATTTCTCAAATGCCTAAAAGTCCTTTACGATAGAGGGCTAGTCCAGGACAATGCACACTGCAAATGTGTAAAGAGGAGGACTTTGGGAAAAGGAGCGTCTTCCTTCCTGTGTGCATTTGGGTCAGGACCTCTGTGATCCATGGGTCTGCCCTGCTATGAGCCTGTGCTCTGACAGGACAGTGGTGAGAGCTGAGACCTAGAGGCAGGGATGAGTGTCCTGATTACAAAGGTCAGATGACTCTTGGCTTTTGCTTGTTCTTGGACCCCTGCCTCATCGGTGTGCCCCACTTGCTGCTGTTGTGGTGCCCAGCCTCCCGTCTAACTATCTTATTTGGAAGAGCTGGGGTGGGAGAATCTCTCTGCTCAGGTGGAAACTTCAGAGAGGTTATGGCCTTCCCAGCAGCCAGCGAGACACTTCCAGACAGAGCTGCCCTGGGACATGTGAGGGCTTAATTCATTCACCCAGAATCAAGAGCCTGCTGAACTGATCAATCCCGTCTTGCTTACAGTTGCTCTAGGCCTGCTGGGCCCCTGGCTTTGCTAAGCAGCTTACCTCTACCTCCCCTGTTGGGGGCCAGAAGCCACATAGCAGTTCCAAGACCAAGCTGGAACAGTGTCCTTTGTGGAAACCTCTTGAGTGCAAACGACAGAAACACCACAGGAACATTCCCCACGGGTGCTGTTTGGAGGGAGAGGGGTGTCTACAGATTTTCCCACCAAGATCCTGGAGCAGGGCCAGTTTGGAATTGCCCCTATCATGAGAAGGGAACAGATGACCACAGAGTCGTCTGTCCTCCTCTCCCTAAGCCTTTGGTTTCAGAGGCTGTGCGCTCCTTGTCAGGAGCCCAGAGTCTGCGCCTCCTTTCCAAACCAGAAATACATGGGAAAGCGAGGTCTTCTGGACATTGGAAACCAGCAACAAATAGCTCACAAAAACCGCTACCCTTGCTCGAGCGACCCCTGCTATGAAGCTCCTGGAGCAGAGCCCAGAAAGCAGCTCAGACTGGCCCCCAAAATAGGCTTCATGCAGGCACTTCCTTACAGAAAGAAAAGAGTGTGAAAAGGAATAATAGTGTGTGTGTGTGTGTGTGTGTGTGAGAGAGAGAGAGAGAGAGAGAGAGAGAGAGAGAGAGAGAGATCTTCCCAGAGGCACTAGTTTGCAGAATAATTTCTACTGTTACTTGCTTCACTCAGGTTTAATTATCTGTGAAAACGATGTTACCAGCTGACAAGTGACAGAACTGTCAAGAATTTCACCAGCATTTTCACGCCCAAGAAACTTCTTTCAGATCCAAATGACCACTGTGCATTGTTGACTTTACCTTCCCCAAGGCTGTCAATAGAAGGACTCGGGCTCAGGTGGCCCCGGGAAGACTCCCCCTGAGGACCACCCCTTTCCTGACCTTGCTTTTTCTAGGAACCCTTTCTGGTTGACTAGAGCAGAAAGCCTGTTACCCACGGAGTCCTGCCTTGTGCCAGGTACCTTCTGTGGTTGTTCAGGAGACTCCTATCCTCTGAACAGCCCTATTTGGCAGACATTGCCACCAATGAAAGCTAGGAGGGCTGCCTGGGGGAAGTAGCTGACTCAGATGGTATGATCCAAGCTTATGTTCTTTTTGTCCTTTCAGCTGTTTGTCCGGTTTTCATCTCAATGTCGACTGGGAGAGTTACTAAGAGTCACAGAACTGAGTTCTCATCTCACCATCCCGCACTTGTGCCTTGTGCACCTGGTGACTGGCCAAGCTTCCAGCTCTCACTCAACGTTTCCCCTGAATACCCAGGAGACTTCTCTAGCTTCAGAAAGACGTAATTTTACTTCAAATCCAGCACCATGATCTCCGTTTCTGTAAATCGTTCCATTATTAATTCCCCACTAGCCCAAGCCAAAAGCTGATCTGTCTGTCACAAACCCCATTGCTCCTTTTCAGTCTTCTATCACATTCCGATGATCTGTCTCTAGCCAAGGTTCCTGCGTCAGCTTTCTCGCTGGTCTCGGCTCCTGCCCTTTCCTGCTCTTTTGCTTCCTGTGTACAAATAACGCAGGTTCAGAGCTCCTCAACGCCCTTGACTGTCGAGTGCATAAACTCAGAGCCCCACAGGGATTCCTTATGAGTCCCTCCTCTCATGCTCATCTTGAATCACCTGCAATGTTCTAGCTGCATTGACATCTTTCATGTTTCTTAGCCATGCCAAGGATTATGTTTAGGTATGAATTATCTCCTAAAAAAGGTTGTGTCTCACAGGTCCTATCACAGGTCCTATCAATCCCTGGTGCGAGTCCCATCTGGAGGTGAGGCTTTGACTTCTGAGCTGATGACTTCATAGATAAAGACGTCATTTGATGGCATTATTGAGATGCGATGAAAACATTAGGAGGGGAAACCAAGTTAGAGGAGGTGCATCATTGAAGATGTCACCTCTAATTACATCGTACGTCGTTGTGTATGTGATCTCTACTAATCTGTGACTTCCTGCAGAGAATCCCAGATTGATGAGTTGGGGTGCAATTGTAACTTTCTGGGTGTGTGATGGCAGAAAGGACAGCCTGTGGCTGACATCGCATGGTGATGGATGGATCATGACTTTAGTACTTTCTTGCCCAGTGGTCCTGCCCTCCCATCTTATGTAATATAAAAAAGATATTTAATAATTTCTGACCAACTATCACATGAGGGGGCCCATCCTGAGAGTCCTTCTAGTGTATTTCAGCTCTGCCCCCACACTCTTCATCCTCATCCTGGACCAACTTTTCTCCATAGCATGTGTTAGTCTGAGACATATTAAATTGCACTGTAGCCTCCCTCCAGTGAAATGTACACTCCTGCGTGGGAACGGGAACTAGATTTTGTGTTTGATCACTGCTACAAACCCTGACACCTTTGAGATTGTCTGGAGAGTGTGTGTGCTTAGAAACTGCTGCTGAACAAAGGAATTAGATGCCACGAAAGAGACAATGAGCTCCACTTCTTTCTAAATAAGTTTAAGAGAATGAAAAGAAGAACAAAAACTTAAATTATTCCTTTAATATTTGTAAGTGTGAAAATGGGGAATAAATCCTCAACAATAAACAATTAATTAAATAGTTAAATAAATGTTATAAATAACATGGTCATATAGTAGACCAGAGTAAAACCATTAAAATTTAAATTTCAGAAGAGCATTTGATAATCTGGAACATGATAAGGATACTTCACTGCATACTTCACTGAGTATTAAATAATGTGGCTGCAAATGTGTAAAATGAATTTGTGTGATGCACAGACATGGCAGGAAGAAAGGGATTACATGTTATTGTAATTCCTGTGCCACCTTCTGGTGGGAACTTCCTTTGAAGACAAGAAAGAGGGAGTGGTGGATTGTTCTCTAGGCTTTGGGGACCGGAGAACTGGCCTCCTCCAAAGGACCCTGACAAGCATCTTGGGTGGACCCCAGTTTAGCTTTAGGTTTGGTCATGTGATTTGCTTTGACCAATGGCAGTTGAGCTACACTCCAGTCTTGATGCTTTTTTGGGTTGTGTTTTATTTCACAGAGCTGGGAATTGAATGAACCCAGGGCCTTATGCATGCAAGGTAAGTTCTACCATTGAGCTACACTCCTAGCTCATTGGATGTGTTGGATTAATTTTAAAATATTATTAAAATGAGCTTCATTTTTCCTTTTAACTTTTAAAACCATTTTTAATAGAAACATCAAATTGTAGTACACATATAGTTTGCATTATCTTTTTAATGGGTAGCTGTCTTCCATCCCCAGGTGACCATGGCATAAGAGCAGACGAAATGGTCCTTGCTTTACACCACTAATTTTGAGATGTTTTGTATGTGGCAAAAATTACATTACCAGAAGTATTCTACCAGGCCATCTCCTTAGGTTGCCATGGGGAACATAATCCCTCCCACTCATGGCCCCAGGAAGCCCTGTAGAAGCTCTCCTTCCCTCCTGCTCATGGCCACTTTTCTCTCTGCTCTGTCTGTGCTTTCTCATCCCATAGAATTCTGTGTGTGTGGGGGGGGGGGAACAAACACCACTCTGCTATCTACGACCAGATAATAAAGGGCACACTGCACATTACAGAACAAATGTCGTGTGTGTGTGTGTGTGTGTGTGTGTGTGTGTGTGTGTGTGTGTGTCGGGGGGAGGGGTTGGCAGCTTCACTTCATCACCAAGGACCTTTGTGTTCCCCTAGAAGGAACTAGAAGACAAATCTGGAGGAAGCTGTATCCAGCGCAACTGCTTCCTTTTACAAATGGGGAAACTGAGTTCCAAAGATGTCATACTATGCGCAGCATCACACAGTAACATATTGGGTCTGACTGAGATACTGATCTCGGTATTCTTGTCCAGCACTATTTCTTCTGCACTGTATGATACTATCCGACTGAGTCGCAGCCCCATCTCTCAGCCTGGCTCTGGATGCCCTTTCTTGGGGTTGAATGAATACAAGGGCTTCCAGCTCGGCCCTGTTTCTATCCCTGAGCGGTCATCTCCTCTACTGTATAGTATTTCCATTCCCGTGGAGCATCTGTCCTTACTCTCCTTACTTTGGATGGCGTCTCACTTATCTCCTCCTTCTTGCTTACGTGCCGACTGAGTAGAACTCAAGGGCAGCTAGCATGCAGAGATTGATCTCCAAGCACAGGAGATGGACTGAGGGAGCAAGAAATGGCCATTATACCCAAGAGACCAGATACCCAAGAGGCACCACTCTCCTTATGGATGCACAAACACAAGTGTGGCTGGAATAAGGTTTGCATCTACCTGTGCTTCAAAACTGTCATTCCACTCTCTTAAATAATAAATAATAATAATAAAAAAAAACATCACCACCACCACCTTCTTCTTCTTCTTCTTCTTCTTCTTCTTCTTCTTCTTCTTCTTCTTCTTCTTCTTCTTCTTCTTCTTCTTCTTCTTCTTCTTCTTC
>NC_034593.1:92389317-92398857 GCF_900095145.1 Mus pahari | reverse complement strand
CTCTCCCTTTCCCTCTCTCCCCCTATCCTTTTCCCTCCCCCTCTTTCTTCCTCTCCCTTCACCTCTTTCTTCTTCTTCCTCTTCTTCTTCCTCTTCCTCTTCTTCTTCTTCTTCCTCTTCTTCCTCTTTTTCTTCTTCATCATCATAATAAATTATGATATTATCATTATTATATATTACTCTTCTTTTCATTAGTACTACTTGTGCATGTGTGCAGCTGTACAATGACATTCATAAGAGGGTCAGAGAACAACTTGCTGGGTTCAGTTCTCCCACTATGTGGACTTTTGGGATCACACTCAGGTCATCTGGTTTGGAAGCAAGTGCCTTTACTTGCTCGACCATCTGGATGGACCCAATCATTCCATCTTCTCCATTTTTCACGTGGCCAAGCCTGTGGCACCATGCATTTACTGCCATGTTGTTTTTGTTATGACACATGTGGCCATTCTGTGACTTGAATGCATGCTAAGGTGACAGAATCATCTCAGGACTTTAGCATCTGAGTGGAGGCATCCCTCTTACCACAGCACAGTCCCCAAAAGGGCCAGTGCCCCTGATGTTTGTCTCCTCCTTAGCTATCAGTGGCCAAATAGTTAACTAGCTAGATCATGGACCAACTCAGAATTACTCGTCTTCAAGATTCTAGAAGATTCCTTCTGTAAAAATGAGTCTTCTCACTCTCCTGATTCCAGGAAGTCTCCTTTATAATGGCCACCCATTACCCAGGTGAAGTTATCCATCGCTCTCCTTTGGGACTTAGCCACAGCTGGAGAGAGAAGGACGCATACTTCCAAAGCAGCCTGATGTTAACGATACAAGGGTCACTGAAGATAACCCGAAGATAACCTCAATTTAAAAAATTCCCCCAAGTGTCTGGAAGTGTGTCACTATAATGCTATATATTTGATTAAAAAATTTTCCCACTTATCGCCCAGATGTTTAAAGTCAGGAAGACTCAGCCACCACGCCACGTCTGCTTAAGTAGCAGGCTATTCCCCCTCTCAGCATCCAGGGGCAAGTGAGAACAAGGCCCAATCCAGAGAAAATAGATGGTGATGATGATGGCGGCACAGATCTAAGGAGGTAGTTTGGGGGTTGTTTGTAATCCACAAGACAAGTGTTCAAGGTGAATCAGGGCAGAAAAGCTAAATAAAGCAATGTGAACGTTAAAAAAGGCAACTGCTTGATGCTATCCAGGAACCATCTAAGGAAAAACTCCAGCGAGACAGATTGAGAATTTTAAAACAACACCCTCCATGCCGACTACCCGATGACATCTGTTAACACAAAACGCAGAGCCATTTCCTGGAAAGGTTTTTTTGTGTTTACAGGGGTGAGACCCTCTTGATGTTTTTGTGACTTTAATTAAAGAGCTGAGGGATGGAACTGCATCCCAGGCATGTCCCAGGAGGGAACTGGTTGTACACAATGCCTCCTCACATTCAAACAGAAAGAGAATAAAACCAGCCAACAATCCAGGTGTCCTTGATTGTACATGGATGATAATGAATATTCTTGCAAAAAAGGGTGGGAGAGAAGCACTCCTCAGAGGAAACATGCTTTTGAAGGTGTTCCGTTAATATCTTTCTTACACTTTCTTTTCCTTTTTTGAGTATATTTAGCAACTTCAAGCAAAACAGAACATGGAGACGGAGGAGAGGAAGACAGAGCAGGTCTTTGTGGCAGGGAGGGGTGAGGAGGGGAGGGCAGAGGGGAGGCAAGAAGCACAATTAAGTGGAAGCACAGAAGATGTTCTCTAACTTTTCTGTAAATTAATATGAGTTAAACTTATCCTTGTCTAGCTTCAGATGAATGAGAGTCAAGCTATGATTTATTTATTAGGTTCTGCACAATTACTGGGGGATTAACCCTAATCTAATCCTCTATGCCCTGCTGGCTACTTCCCCAGCTGCGCTCCCCCAATACTTGCTGTTTGAATCTTCCTGGGTTATTTCTGCTCCCTAAATCTGGAGTCTTGGGGAGGCATTTTATCTGGGATTTTGTTGCTGGTGCATCCTGACTAATGGAGACCCTCCCTCTGTTCTACAACCCCCCAGCCTGGTAGCCCAAACTCCACCTCTCTCTATTCTCCCAGTAATTGGCTCTTGCCAGTTTTTATTTAACCAATAGTTTTAAATTAGGGAGTAAGGTTTGTACAATAAAGGTTGGTGTGTGTGGGAATTTTCTGGTCTTGGGACAACCAGATCTTGGGGTACAGAATTTAGCACATGAATACAAGCAGTACCAGACCAACCCCCAACACTTTTCTTTGAGCCTGCCATTTTGCCATCAGAAACCTGCTTGCTGAGTTAAGGAAAAGGTCCTCAGATATTAGTGTGCCTAAGGACCATTCCAGAAATAGCATTTGCAGGTTCCTGGGAATGCATCCACAGAGATGCGGGTTTAGTAGGACTGGGGTGGTGGTGCTGGAATGAGAGCCGTGGACAAGCATCCCCAGTGTCCACTGTGTCTCTGTTTTGTGAGGTCCTTTAGGTCCTGTCCACCCTAACTCTGCCTTCTCAAAAGGAGACATGGCTGGAGAGAGCTGCTGCCCAGCCACACCATGAACCAGATTCCAGGAGACTTCAGTCAAGTCTCAGCTCCATCCGTTTAGCTCTGTGACTTGGAATCAGAGCGTTAAGTGGTAGGAGGTTCAGTATGTTCATCCTGATTGATTGTATAACAGGAGAACCGATGTGAAGCTGGTAGGCTGTGCCATGCCCGCAATCAATACAGTGGAGGAAGAGTCAGGATAATCCCTGGGGCTCCTTGGTCAGCTACCATTACCTCACTAGTGAGCTTCAGGTTCAGTGAGAGACGGTGTGTCAAAAAATAGAGCACTCAAAAGGCTCTCAAGAGGCAGAGGTAGGCGGATCTTTGTGAGTTCGAGCCAGCCTGCTCTACATAGCAAGTTCTAGGTCAGCTAGGGCTACATAGCCTTAGAAAAAACAGGGTAGAGAATGACTGAGGAAAACACCATGCCATCTTGTGGTCTCCACATGTATGTGAACATATGTATGTGCATGCCTGCATACATGAGCACACACGTGGACAAGTATACATACAATCTAAAAACAGAAACATATGATTGTCTGGACATGGTGGCTTGTAGCTGTTACCCCCTGACTCAGCAGAGTGGGCAGGAGGTGGCCGACTTGAGCTATGCTGCAGAAATCTACCTCAAAAACAGAATCCAAAATACTTTATTAAGTAAAACAATGAAGAGAAAACTCTCAGAAATTCTCTTGTGTTCTGTAAAGCACAGAAATAGTTATCGAACTCCTATTGTCATTGTCTGTGCTAGGTGTTGAATTTGGAGCTCAAGAGACAATAACAGAGAGGTATGGCGACCCCCAAGGCTGCCAAGAAGGCTCCAGTGCCTGCTGAGAGGCCAAGAGAGGCGAGCTGAGTGTGCATGTCAGTGGTGAATGTCAGAAAAGATCTTAACCCCACAGCTTGCTTCTGGTTTCAGGCTATTAGCTGCGAATCATGTGCTTAGGGTGTGTTCTGTGTATTTTTATACTTGCGATATCTTAATAAGTGTTGAGGCACACCAATAGTAGAGTATAAGGGAATAACTCGTCATAAAAAAATCAACAAAAGATACTATGGGAATCATATGGGAAGAGAATGAACTTCAACACAGAACTTAAAATATACATTTAAACCAGTCACAGATGGCCTCTCGCCTTCTGGAAATTGTCACAGTCTTTTGGGCAACAAGAATGGCCAGCTACCTTCTCATCCCCCAGATTAGTTTAAAATAGTCATTTCCTTTAAGATATCAAAACAAAAAGACATTCTGCCTTCCACAGATGGAGAAGGGGGGGGACTGTACATTTATCTCCCGAGGGCTGGAGGGCAGCACCCCCATCTCTTCCAGTGTTTGTGATTAGGCAGCTTGGGAACAGGGGTTATGTCTGTCCCCTCTTTAGCACAGGACACCAGAGTTTGGAATGTTTAAATCTTCTGGCTAAGGACAGTATGGGTTTTTTTTTGTCAGAATTGTGGGAAGCCCCCACCCTGAGAGGTCAGCAGGAGCCAGCCTGTGGGTCTACTCTTCCATCCCACTGGATAGAGTCCCTTGGACCCAACATGCTCTGAAACTCCCAAAAGTGATATCAGTTCACACAGCACTAGGAGTTACTGCTTGGCATGACATCACAGTTCACCCAAGTTGTCCACCTATAAGGTAAGGAAAGACAAGTTTTAAAAAGTTAATAATGCAGATTTGAGAAGATGAACACAGCTCTCTCATTTAGGGCTGGGGAGCTAGCTTAGCTGAGAGAGCATCCCTCTTGCAAGCATGAGGACCAGAGTGTGACTCCTAGAACCCACATAAAAAGATGAGTATGGCGTGTTTTGCTTGTAAGCCAAGTGCTGGGGAGGCAGAGTCATGGAAATCCGTGGGACTTGATATCCAGATAGCCTAGGCTCCTTGGTGAGTTCCAGATCAATGAGAGACACTGTTTCCACACACCAAAAAAAGATGGTGGAATTGATGGATGGTGCCTGGGGTTGTCCTCTGGCCTCCACATGCATGCCCATCAACACACGCCCACACAGGCACATTGTACAGCTTTGTAGAGAAAGGACTTGAGTAGAGTTTGGCTCATCAGCTCAGTTTGTGGCCTGGAATCCTGGAGTCTGGAATGCTAAAAGAATGGGGTCCAATCTGCCTGCAGAAGACCAGGGAGGCCTTCTGTGGTCAGGGGGAGTCAGGCGAGGAGCTGGGCAGGAGTCTGCTTTGCTGGTGAGGTCCCCACTCAAGAGTCTCTCGTGCCTGCCTCTGAGCTTGGGGGAAGGATGGCGCCATGCAAATGCAGAGCTGTTTTCAAGTCCCTAACACATCCCAGATTTGTGCAGCTGAGCGTTGGTCCAGTCCTGTGAAATTCCCACTGTTTGCCTTTTCTGACAGTCATGGGGCTCACAGTTCAGGAATGCTTCTTTAAGCAGCAAAATAGAATGGGCCAGAGTTCAGGCTCTAGAAGAAGAGGAATGTGGATAATCTTTAGTTCCTTAGTTCTTGGAAAAAGCCCCAAATCAGGAAGGATTAGCTTGGGAATGGGGTGGGGGTGGGGCGAGTAGCAGGTTCATCTACTGTTAGCTTGCTTTGGTGAATATTTCCCTGCATAAGTCCTCACTAATGACAGGTGCTGGGACATCCCTGGGCATCTGTGGGCACTGGAGGATGGCGGCTATTACACAGCCAGGGGAAGTTGAGTGGACAAGGCCTTAAGTGTTGAAGCCATGCATGGGTAATGAAGTGCCTGCTGCACTGCTTTTTAAAGCTGAACTAGATGAAACTCTTGGTTACCCTTCTCTTTCTTTGCATTCCTTTTCTCAGTGGTCTGGAAGCAAGTGAAGCTTTCTTCCAGACACAAAGTAGACTCTTAATCTCTCCAGGAAGTGCCTGCTGAGGGGGGCTAGCAACTATGTGCACCCCGGTCCTGTTGACTTAGGGGTACACTGGCAGACTTCTGAGAACTGTGCCTAGTGGTCTTTAGAGTGGTGTGCCTCACTCCACTTTCTCTTGGGGGGCACTTGGTTTATACGCCCCGCCCCGCCCCTCCCCGCCCCCACCCTAGCGTTTCTTGTTTGCCACTTGTTGGCTAGGATGAGAAAACACTCTGGGTTGATGCGATTTTGCCCCTCTTAAAGGGGAAAATCCTGTTTCCAGTATAATCCTTTTATGTTGCATGTGGGATTGAATCCTCCTGCCTTGTGGGATAGTCCTCACTTTGCTTCTTTTAAACAGGCACTTTGAGAACATAGTCACCTTTATACAAACCCTTGGGAACTTCTGGACAAGAGAGCTCTGCTCACCCCTGAACCCCATCCAGCCCCATTAGCAAGCAGCTCACTCGCTGCTGACATGCATACGGAGCAGCTGCTTCATGTTTGTTGTATGGTAGGGAAGGCAAAGAGGCAGGACTTACGGACTCAGCTTTCCAAAAGATTAAATCTCATTAAGAGAATATGAGTAGTGGATATACCAATAATTGCCTTAGGAATACAGCCAATGGAGGGTGAGACAGCTCGGAGGGTGAAAGAGCGACCATGCAAACCTGACCATCGTAGATCCCCAAAAGTTGTCCTTTAACCTCCACATGTGCACTAAGGCCCATGGAACATTTCTTCATGGAGGCTTGAGGTGCTCACCATTTTCCAATACCCCACAACTGGCGGCACAGAGACGTGGGTGAACTTTATGATAACATTACCCCAGGATGACTTCCCTGAGGCCTCCCCGATATTTGAGATCTTAAGATTTTTCAAAGGTTTTCAAGCAGAACTCTTTCTCTTTTGATACAGAAGCAGGGGCCTCAGTGTACACCATTTTCCTCACTTCTAGCCATATCCTTCTTAGCGCTCACTTATGTAAGAAGAGGCTAGAGCCACTTATCTATAGCATTGCGGTAGGAATTAGACTTGATCCAAAGGCCGCCAGACACACTGGTTCTTAGTAGACTTTCAGATGGCGACAGGTATTGACAATATAGTTTAACTGCAAGCCATGAGAGAGCTCTCAGCAGCTGCCACAGAGATCAATAAGGAAGCACTAGGGACAAGTGACTTCTGCCATTTTGTACCTCCTCAGCTCTGGAACTGCCACGCATGCTCTTGAAATCCCTATCTCCAAGACCCTCGAGGTCTGAGTTACTTTTGTATCCCTGTGACCAAACTCTGTACAGAGCAGAGGAAGCCCTGAGTGATTGATGTCCTTAGTAAATGCATCTTTTGACAAAGGGATGGCCTATTGGGGACTCTGAGGCCTCAGGCCCAAGTGACAAATTACAAAGCCATTAGTCTTACAGCCCAGGCTCAACAGAAATAGCAAAGCTTCTCTTGGGTATCCAAGCATGAGTGTTTATAGACAATTGATCAGTGTGTTCATAACATGGCAACTATGGCTTCCTCCTTCAGGATGTTCACAGCCAGAGACCCTGGCCTCTTGTACCCCCAATCTCCTCTCCACCTCCCTGTGCTGTATCCAATAAACACCCAGAGGATCCAGGTTGTAGTCACAGTGCTTAGAGTGCTTGGCCTGATCCCCACATCACCATATGTGCATTTGTTCTTTCTTTGTTCCTTCACCACACATAGCTAGGGTTCTGGGGCCCAAGGGGCACAGGTTGAGGCAAAACATCTGATAGAAATACCTTCAGGGTGGAAGGTGTATATTGACTCATGGTTTCAAAAGACTCAGTCCAGTAGGCCAAGCAGGAGGCAAAGCCACTCAGATCACAGTAAGGATCATGTATGTGGCAGAGGGTGTATACACCATGGTGTACCACAAAAGCAGAGTGCAAAGCAGGAGAAAAGAACTGAGTCTAACCTTAAAAAGCTGCTCCCAGTGTGACCTACTTCTGTCTCTTGAACTCCGTCTCCCAGAGGGTCTAGGGCCTCTCAACATAGCACCACTAACCAGGAAGAAACATGCAAAACATGAGCCCGTGGAAGTGAATTTCAGATTTAGATCATAACGCCTATTTCATGAAAGTGTTGTATGATTGGATCAACCCTCAGAAAATGCTTCCCTCTTTGTATGGGAAGTCTCCAGCTATGGTAGAACTCACCTCTGTGTCAGTAGGCATGTCCCTTTCGGGGAGCTAGAGCACTCCCAGGAATGGCTTTCCACTTCTGAAGGCAATTTCTAGGTTAGGGAGGAAATGGGCTTTTGCTACGCTTTCTTATATAAATAGGAAGATGGGGCCTTGGATAAGTTGGGACATGCCCAAGGTTGTGTCAATGCCAAAGAGGAACTGAGATCTGGCAGTTTTAGTCAGGGAACTTTGGAAGCATGTGAGGGACAAGTGTCATGGGAGGCAGCTTCCCGTCTTCTTCACTCCTGGGCTTTTGTATGTGCGTTCTCTTGTGCTCCCAGGGCACAGCACCCTGCCAAGGATGGCCATCTCGTCCCAGAAGGTTCACAGTAAGCAGAACAGGTTATCTCTCAGATACTGTAGAGAAAGCAAGTTCAAAGTGCTTCTAAAAGTAAATCTCCCCCGTGGAGGGTTTGGCCTGTGGCGAATGTGTTTGGAAATATGTTTTCTGTAAAACTCAACCTCATTAATCTCCTTGCAATTCCAGAAAGACAGCTTTCACTGCACACATCCGGGCTTGTCCCAAACTCTCCCATTCTCAGTGACAGATGCAGGCAAGTGGCCCCAGCACAGTTCAGGAACTTAGGACGTGGGTCTCAGGACCAGCTTGGTCTCAGGAGGCTGGAGACCACTCACTCTGGCCTTGTCCTTCGGTCTCCCATCCCTCGTTCCATCTGGGAGCTTGGAAGGAGCCAAAGGCTGTCACCTTCTCATAGATTAGAGTCCCTCCCTAGAGTCATTTCCAACAAGTTTGAAGAGTCAGCAGAGATGTTTCACTTTTACCTTCATCAAAACTGTCCAACCTTCTGAGTCTCCTATCCTTTGTAGGGAGCTGAGGAAACCATGAGAGAATGTATAGAGAGTAGGTAAAGTCTTGTGCGTGTGTGTGCATGCGCGCGCGCGCGCGCGCGCGCGCACGTGAGAGAGAGAGAGAGAGAGAGAGAGAGAGAGAGAGAGAGAGAGAGAGAGAGAGAAAGAGAGAGTGTGTGTGTGTGTGTGTAGTCGACATAGGCACAGTCATGCCAAGAACCCAATATCTCAGACCCATGGCAGTGGCCAAGCCTTCCACAGGGCGAGGCTCCGAAGGCTTCCTCTGGTCTGTACTCAGATGTTAACAATGTGTACAAAAACTAGAAACTGCAGCTTCATCCTCCCAGATGACTGCATGCGAGACTGCTCTTGTACAGAAATCTCCTACCAAGGCTCCCTAACTTCTCCTCCTGTGCTGTGCGTAATAAAAACACCAAAGTTCTGGCCTATCATCACCTAGCAGTGTTCCGACAGAGTGAGCACAACGCGCCCAGTCCTGGCTTTTTTGGTACCATGTGTCTATGTGCCTGTCTTTTTTTCCATTCCGGTTGCCTAAATCTAGGTCAAAGCCACACAGGACATAGCTCTTACTCTTTTTGAATACGGGTACCTCTTAAATATGTTAAAATCACAGAAAGAAAAAAAAACAAACAGAAAGAAAAAAAAAGCCATCTTAGGGTTTGACTGCTGTGAAGAGACACCATGACCAAACCAACTCTTATAAGGGCAAACTTTTAAGTGGACTGGCTTCTGGGTTCAGAGGTTCGGTCTATTATCAAGGCAGGAAGCATGGTAGAGTTCAGGCAGACAGGGTGCTGGAGAAGGAGTTGGAAGTTCTACATTTTGTTCCTAAGGCAATCAGGAGAAGACTGGCTTTCAGGCAGCTAAAAGGACGGACTCAAAGCCCACCCCACAGTGACACACTTTCTTCAATAAGGCCACACTTACTCCAACAAGGCCACACTTACTAATCCTGCCACTCCCTGGGCCAAGCATATTCAAACCACCACAAGCCTCATGTCAAATGACAAAGTAACTTATTGCAGTATAAGTGGGACAGTCATTCATTTTTTCCAATTTTTATTAGGTATTTACTTCATTTACATTTTAAATGCTATCC
>NC_034593.1:92379934-92389306 GCF_900095145.1 Mus pahari | reverse complement strand
TCCATTTCATCCAGGTTTTCCAGTTTTGTTGAGTATAGCCTTTTGTAGAAGGACCTGATGATGCTTTGGATTTCCCGAGGATCTGTTGTTATGTCTCCCTTTTCATTTCTGATTTTGCTAATTAGGATGCTGGGACAGTCATTCTTTAGTAACTGAAGTTCAGGGGACACTCTGAATCAAATGCAGGTAGAGTGAAATGAGGCCCAGGACTAACACACGCAGTGGTTTGGCTTTGAGAAGCAGAGTGGGGACTTTCCCACTCCAGAGAAAGCCCCATTAGATCACCTGCAGGGATTCTCTAAGAATAAGTGTGTGCCCATTCTCTTAAATTCAGTTTTAAATGAAACAACAGAGGGGGGAAGGGAAGGGCCAGGGCCATTGAGGGAGGCTTCATAAAGACTTCCTTGACATGGAGGAGAATGGATAGCAGGAGACAACGCCTTCCAGGTTGAGAGGAAGATCTGGGAGGGCCTGATGGTGGGGAGAAGGATGGGATGATGAAATGTGTTCAGGAGTCTAGTTGTGGCCATCCATGGTGGGGTCTTCAGTGATGATGGTGGTTATAGCTATCGAGAGAATGTTAAAAGAAGGTAGTGGGATCTGCAATTCAGTGAAGAAATTGTGTTTCTTAGGCCTGGAGGCTTCTCTAAGGAGATGGGAAGAACAGGGAATGGCCTTCCATTGCTTCTAGGATGAACATTCCGTGACAGGCTGCCTGCCTAAATGCCAAGGCCCACACTTGTAGCTGGAGGCCTGTGGTGGAGGTGGAGATGGTCCGGTGGAGATAGTGACAGTGTGAGATGTGTCCATGCCCACAGGGCTGAGGATGCCATTGTGGTACAATGAGGGCATTGAGAGAGAGCAGCACCAGGACTCAGATCCAGCCAGATGCCAAGGCCTACAAAGCCTTGCCATGAAGGTGCAGAGAGCTGTGGTCGCAGCCCTTGGAAACATCATCAAAAGAAGCTGTTCAGAGCAAAATGCATTCCATGTGTTGGCCCTGCCCATGTGTTTCTTGTCAACTGGGCTGCTCTTCCTTGGTTCAGAGGGTTTCTGTTTGAAATTTTATGAGCCTTGGCTGGGAAGGAGCACTTACCCCTGGGTTTGTGGGAGTTAATGGCCTTTTCTGGCGGCACAACTCTAGGGGCCTCAGAGAGTTCCCAAATGCCAGGAAAGGAGAAACCTATAGCCCATATTTCAACTGAAAATTATGCTTTATTTATAGGCATCCGGGAACCAAAGCGCGTCCCCAGAGTCCTTCCTCAGCGTCCCTTCAGATACGAGGCGGTGTGTCTGGGGTCAACCTCCGGACTCATGTCAGCACACTCCTGAAGAAGATGCTCAAGCTAGGAGCCCTTCTCTGTTCCCTGGCATCCTCCATCCAGAGAAGAAACTACATTCATCTCCTGCCTTCCAGTTCCGTTATTTAAATAGAATATTCAGCACCAGGTCTTCACACATTGGTATTGACTTAATTGACCTCGGCCAGTACTCACAGACACAGGCTGGGATTGATCACTGGAGTAGGTGCCATGATCACTCTAGTAGGTGTCATGGGGACACAAAGGAACACAAGTGGGTTGAGCAGCTGAGAGCATCTTGTTCCGGGTTCTGCCCTTCCACACACAATCTGTCGACTTCTGCCACCTCGATGTGCCATTCCCCGTTCCCGGGACTTCTCACTTAAGAGCGAGGAGCTTGGATGAATTCAAAGGCTGAAAAAATTCAAAGCCAGGGAACGTTCTTAAACAATTAGTCTAAAGAAGGGAGTTGAAGGGGACTTGGGGAAATCCTGGGTTTTTCTTTTCAAGGATGACATGACTGTAAATATACAGTCAATATTGTCTATGGCAGACAAGGACAGTCTAAGAAGGACTGCTGCTGCTGCTGCTGCTGCCTGGTTTGTGATTACTTGCTGCTCAGAATCTTTGACAGGAGTATGGCATCTCCTGATCTAACGCTCTGTTCAGCGTGATTACCTGGATGGGGGATGAATGGCCTATACTCAGGTGCCACTTTGCCTGGCCTGACCCTTAGCCTGCATTGCCATTTTCTCTCTCCTTCCCCTTGGTCTGCTATTTCTCCTTCCTGGATTGATTCTCATCTTTCCTGGAGGTATTGCTTGAGGCCTAATTTGGAGCTAACCACCAATAAAACTGCCTAAGATCTAAGATCGGGTTCCAGTACCTTAGTTAAAGGAAGCAGGTCTTTGGTGTGTGCCTTTGATACATACCTGACCCTTTTCCTGCATCCTTTTCTCTTTGTTTGCATCCTGGCTGCCAGGAAGTAGCAGCCCCCTCCCCACGTGCCTGTTCCCCATGATTCTCTGCTTCACTGTAAACCCAAGAGTAATTGGACGTGCTGTGGACTGGAACCTAGACATTGGGAGCCAAAATAAATCTTTTCTTCTTAGTTGATTTCTCAGATAATTTTTATCTAACTGACAGAGAGAACAGCATATAAATTACAATGATCAAGCCCTGGCATTCTGTGGACCACCCAGCTCTCCTGCCAAGCCCACTCTTTTTTTCAGACAAAACATGTTAATTTCTTAGATATAGTTCTAAATTCTGCTAGCCAGACTGCCCTTTCTAATCCTGCCCAAGTGATCTCTTTCCCTGTCCTCGGAAGTATCCAGAGTGTATAATACATGTTAGATAGGCTCTGATCAGCCCCAGCATAGAATTCCTTTGCTCTAAATCAGTATGCTCCAATGTGTCTTTTATTCACACCCTGGGTCAGTGATGGTTAGTTTTATGCTCAGGTATGTTTAGGAAATCCCACAGACTAACACTTCTGAGATTTCATGATATACCTCAGGCCTCTGGGGACTCCGAATAGTCTTAATTCCTCCTTTTTTCCCTCTTTTTTTTTTTTTTTTTTTTTTTAAGAGATTTATTTTTTATGGGCATTATTTTGCCTTCATGTATGGTGTGTGTGTGTGTGTGTGTGTGTGTGTGTGTGTGTGTGGTTGGATTCCCTGGAACTGGAGTTACAGATAGCTGTAAGCTGTCATGTGGATGCTGGGAATTGAACCTGGGTCCTTTGGAAGAGTTAGGTAACTGCAGAACAAGTTGACACTCATTTTCCTCTCTACAGGCACAGAGCTTTGTGGGGCTCTGTTCAGCCTTTCCTCATAGCACTAGAAGCAGCCTCCCCCTCCTTCCTTCTTTCCTTTCTTCAGCGATCCTTCCATCGCTACACATAGAGATGAGACCTGTATCAGCCCTACTCTGACAAGCCATGTGCGTGATTTCCACTCTCCTATTCGAGCAGTCGTCATTTGCTATGGGTAGTTTATGTGCTAAGCAAGCCATATAAACCTTATTGAAATCATTATCATCAATGGGACTTGATATATTTTGATATAAATAATAACAATTTAGGTGGTGGTCTGAGGTCTATACACTTGGTATGTGGAATTTAATTAGTAATTTTCCAATTCATACTAGGATGCCGTGTATGTTTCTCTCTGTGTGTTTGTCTATAAAGCTATCTTGGAATGTTTGTCAAATGCTCCCCTCCAAGCAGAACCACTGGAAAGTTGTATCCTCAACTGTCCAGTCTAGAAAAATCATGTGCAAGCAGGAGCTGAAGTTCAGTAGGACTCTACACTTCAGGATTCCATGCAGAAGTTTAGAGACAGAGGGGGGCTTGTTGAGTGGTAGGTACTTTAAGTAAGTGTCAGGGGTTGAAGAGGAAATTTTGAGTTTGGAGTAAGTACAAGTAATGGACCACAGTCATGGGTAGACAAGATAGCGATAAAGTCAACAGCTGCTAATCTAGAACTCTCTCTTGGGAGCCTATATGCAGAGAGCTGGCTAGAAGGAGGTCAGGTGAGGTGGGTGTGTGGATCATAGTTTATCTTTGTAACTACCACTTCTGTGATAAACTCTGGTATTACAGAAAAGGAGGGAGTAATGGAACAGAACTTTGAGAGTGAGGGAAGGTTTCACAACAGACATGAAGACAGGGCACAGCTCTGCTAGGGAGAGACAGAGGCTGCAGAATTCACAGCACAGGTGATGGAACAGGTCAGATGATAAGGCCCATGTGACCAAGGAAAGACTTAGGAGGAATATGTAATCACTGGAGTCAGATGGGGACATGGCACACAGGACATGGCATTTTAAAGTCATTGTTCAAGAAGATCAAAGAACATGCAGGTGGTACTGAAGGCGAGAGGCAAGAGGATTCTGAAACAGGTGTTTGATTTAGAGGGCCTGAGCTGAGCTCATAGCCATTTAAGAGGCTAATGAGGAACAAACAGAAGTGTTTCCCCAAAGAAGAAAGAGCAGGCTGCAGTGGCTATTGAAATTAGGAATCATGAGAAGGCAAAGGGTGGGGCTGGGGAGATGGCTTAGCAGGAAAGAACACTGTTCTTCCAGAGGACCCAGGCTCAATTCCCAGCACCCACATGGCAAGCTCACAACTGTGTGTTCCTGGGGATCCAGCACCCTTAAACCAGACACACATGCAGGCAGAACATACATATAGATTAAAAAAAAAAAAAGGTGTGCGCCACTACAGTGGGCATGACTTTAAAAGAGAGAGAGAAGGAAAAAGGTGAACTGTAAAGCACATTGGTAAAACTTTCAGCCTCTGGGGATGGAAGGGAAACATGGGGTGCAGAGTCACAGAAGGAGTGGGAGGGCAATGGATTTCATCCCAGCAAGGAGGTTTCCTGTCAGTAAGTGCCTTAGCTACCCACAAGTGGGTGACAATGTTGGTATTAAGTGCTTCGTGTTTAGAGTTGGCCCAGGACCAGCTGTGATTTTTGTTTTATTTTAGACATTCTTGAGTATGGTGAGATTTAACCTACAGCATTTTTTTTTCTTGTGAGCCAGTCTCACAGAACAAACACATTTTGTGCTAGCTGAGCACCAGTCAATGCAGGAAGTAATTCTGGTGTATACTACCCTGGGGCCGGATGGCTCTTGGACACCTTTGTTTTGAGGATTTTTCCACTGTGGGAGTTTTCAAGTCTTCAAACACTCTAGTTCCAGTCCTGGGGCTGAAGCAGGTCTAAGATGTTCAGATGGGCTTCTAGAACCTTCACACCAGCTCCTCTTGTTCTTTCCCCCAATGTCTCTGTTATCAGATGTAGCTAGAATACTTGAGATTTACTGATACGTTGATTTATTGCTTTCTTCACTCAAGAATGCTCTACAGTCAGTTTCTCTTGGCTTCTGTAGCTAAGAGCCAGGGCTTATTGCCTCCCGACGGCTCCTTGTTTTCATCTCTCTGAGCGTCCTATCTCATTTTCAGTCTGTTTCCCAATCAATGCTGTTTTCTGGATAACAGCCTTTCACAGGGAAGCCTGCGTGTGAGCTGCAGAGCGGTGGTAGCCATCTGCCACGGTCTGGCTCACCTGCCACTCTCATCACCCTGCTAAGTACTGCTCAGGTCTTCCAGGCCATTAGTGCTGAGATAGGGCTGCCAAGGGTTAATGAGTCCTGGCTCCCTCTGTTCTCATCTCTTTAGAGGGACAGGCTGGTCCTAGGCTCTATCTATCTTGTGGGACAGGAGCATAGGTGAGAGTTGCAGAACCCAAGCCCATGGCTACAGGGATGGGTCCTCTTTTCTTTACTCAGAGGGGACCTGTAGTATAGATGCTGTCTGTTCAGGGGCACTGTTGAAGAAAACCAGCCTCTAGCCTTTGTTCAGCATTTGTTTTACATAGTTATGTAGTTCTTCTCCCATATGCAGATTACTTACTTCAAAGAAAGACAATCTTTTTTTTTTTTCCTGATGGGAGTCTTATGGTTTATGTAAGAACATAGGATATGGACTGGCAGATTTTATTTTTCTTTGCTTGCTGGGCTGAGAGAGAGGAACCCTGATCCACTGTCAGTAAGGGTGAAAATTATGACAGTGACTGTGGAAATCAGTGTGGAGACGTCCCCAAAACTAACACTAGAATTGCTATATGACCAGCTAGCTATACTATCGCTCAGTTCAGCTCGTACCCAAAGCACTCCATATCCTATTACAGGGTAATTAGGCCTCCGTATTTATTGTTGTTTTTTTTTTCCCTTCACAATAGTAAGGAAATAGAATCAGCATAGTCCATCAACATGGAAATGGATAATAAAAATGTGATACATATACATACATACTAATACATACACATACATAGGCACATGGATAATTCTAAATCTAGGTTCTATACATAAGAGATAATATCGGGCTTATACTGCTTAGCATATCAGTGTCTAGTTGAGCCACTTTCAGTGAATGTCATGATTTCATTTGTCTTTGTGGC
The DNA here is from genome assembly GCF_900095145.1 of Mus pahari. Classification (NCBI taxonomy): domain Eukaryota; kingdom Metazoa; phylum Chordata; class Mammalia; order Rodentia; family Muridae; genus Mus; species Mus pahari. The sequence continues at coordinate 92,383,041 of NC_034593.1, read as the reverse complement.
TGAGCAAGAGCCACCACACCTGTGAATGGACTTGTAGGTTGGTCTCATTTCTTAGCCACTGTGAGCAGTACAGCAAAGAATAGAGTGCAAGTAGCTCTGGGACAGAATCACTTAGAGTTCTTGGTGTACAGACCCAGTGCCAGTATAGCTGAGTCAGATAGCATTTCTATGTTTAGCTCTTTTAGAAATATCCATACTGATTTCCATCATGTTGCAAGGATTTACACCCCTATCCGCAGTCTATAAATACTCCACTTTCCCGTGTCTTCATCAGGCTTTGTTACTATTTGCTTAATAATGGCCAATTTTTTTCCAGGGCTTTTTACTACAGAGGAATTTTGAACTTTGTCAAAGAAGTTTTCTGCCTGTATTGAGATAATCAGATGATGTGTATCCCTAAATCTATTATGTGCAGAATCACATTTATTGATTTCACGTAAGTTAGCATCCTTGAATGTCTGGAGTGATATGCTTAAAGTGTTCTTAACTTCACTATGCAACAATTTTGTGTCAATGTTCGTCAGGAGAATTGGTCATTAGTATTGTGCTTGTCTGGCGTGGGCATCAGGGTAACACCGACTTCAGAGGATGGTTTTAGAAGCGCTCCTCCTCTCTGTTTAATTGAAGAATATTGGTAATTGCTTTTCTTTAAAGAGTTGGTAGAGTTTGGAAGAGCATCTGTCCCTTCTTGGTCTCTTTTTTGTTGTTGTTGCAGGATTTTTAAAATTATTGCTTCATTTTCATTGGTGGTTATGAATTTGTTTGAGCTGCTTATATTCTTCTTACATCTTCTTGATTTAATTTTGTTAGATCATATGCTTCTAAGAGTTTGCTCACGAATTTTCCAGTGTTTTAAACATAACGTTTCAAAGTTCCCCCAAATGATCCTCTGGAATTAATTGCAATCTGTAGCTACCTCCCCCTTCATCTTTAATTGTATTAGCTTGGGCCTTCTCTCTTTCTTTTGTTAGTTTGACTCTGGCTTTGTCAATCTTGTCTATTTATTTCAAAGAACTGACTCTGATTGGTTCTATGCATTACTCATTCTGTGCCCATTTCATCATTTTCTGGTCGGTCTTTACTATTTCCCATCTTCTACTGCTTTGGGGTTTGGTTTGTTCTTATTTTCCTGAGACTTTCAGTTACATGGTGAGATTATGTATTTGAGATCTCAATGCTTCAGTAAAATGTAGGTTGTCAGAGCTGTGACCTTTCTCTTAGAACTGCCTTAGCCGGGTCCCAAATATTCCGGCAAGTTGTGCTTTCATTTTGGTCTGATATAGGAATAAAAAAATTACCTGTACAGTTTTCCAATCACTTCCCAGTCATTCAAGTGTTGGTGAAGTTTCAGTTCTTTATCCTGATGTTCATTTCTATTTTTATTCCTCTATTATTTGACAAAATACAAGAGATTATTTCAATTATCTGGTATTTGTTGAGACTTGATTTGTGGTCTAGAATGTGGCCAACTTTAGAGAATGTTCTCTGGCTTCTGAGCAGAAAATGCACTATGTTTCTGTTGGATGGAATATACTGTAGCTGTCTATCAATTTTATTTCATCTATGGTGTAGGTTAACTGAGGTTCCTTTGTTGAATTTTAACTTGGATGATCTATCAAAAGGTAAGAGTAAGGTGTTGCAATCTCCCATTTGAACGCTTATACCCATGATTGTTGGTTTTATAAAATGGCAACCCCAGGTTTTACACACGAGTATTTATGCATTTATAAAAGATGTTATTGTTTTCTCCTTTATTAATGTGTAGTGGCATTCTTCACTTCTCTTGATTTTAGTTTGAGTTATGCTGTATCACACACAAGAATAGCTATGCCAGCTTGTTTGTTTTTGTTTCCATTTACTTGATAGATCGACCCATACACTGTTATGTCAGCATGCACCTCAGCATACCAGTGAATCTTTACCAGTGAGATGTGTTTTGATTTATCTTTTAACCGACAGCCAGTCTATTTTTTTCATTGCTGAGATGAAGCCATTTACATTAAGATTAGTACTGAGAGATGTTTATTAATTCCTGTGATCTCTTGGTTACTTTTTCTGCTAGATTACTGTTTCCTTTGTATCCTATTAGTGTTTTGGTTTTGCTGGTTTGGTGATTTGGTCATAACAGATTTCTTCTTAGCACGTCTCTGTTCGTCTACTTCTAATCTAACGAGAGCTCTTTGCCTCCTTATAGCTTTAATATTAGGTCCTGCTTTATGTTTTTGACATCTTGACAATGTTGTGGAGATATTTCTTTCTGATAATATTTATTTGGGGTTGAAATGTCTCTTTTGTTTAGATGCCATTTCTTTCTTTGGATTTGGGAAATATCCTCTTATGATTTCATTGAGTAAACGGTGTCTTTTAGTGTTTGTCTCAGATTATTCTAACCTATGGATTACTATGTTTGATCTCTTTATCATATCCCAGAGTTTTGGGACATTGTAATTACATTCATTTGTTAATTTTTATTTATTGATGTTTCAATGCAGTGTTTTATTAGCTTTGCCCACCATCTCTGGAATTAAAATTTTCTGCTTAATAAAGTCTTCTGATCATTTCTCTACTGTCTTTTTTTGTTTGATCCATTGAACATTTTTACTTCCATTATTAATATGTTCTTTTAGAATATTAATTTTCTTGCTGACCTTCTCTCCCATGTTTCTGACTTTTCATTCACATCGCAGACTTTTCTCACATGTTTTGATAACATATTTCTCCATTTTACTGACTTTCCATTCCAGGTCCTGGACTGAATCCTTCTTCTCATTTGTATCCTCTCATAGGTCATTGATCACGTTTATCAGTAAAGGTTTGCAAATTCCATGTTGCATTTTAACCCCAGTATCTTCAGGCTTAATAGTTCAGGAGATCTGATCTTTTGAAGGATCTATTTTGAGTGTCTCTGGTGTAATATGTGAATCAGTTGGTTTGGACATCTCCTTCAGTTTTATTTGGGAATCTTAGAGAAGGGCAAAGAAACTGTTATAGTAGGAATACTACCAATGCACACAAGACATAGAAATACATTTAGGTTTGACCAAATATATCACCAATAGACATAAAAGACAAAATGACAAAGCTACTTTTTTTTTTTTTTTTTTTTT
>NC_034593.1:92350715-92379929 GCF_900095145.1 Mus pahari | reverse complement strand
TTTTTCGAGACAGGTTTCTTTGTATAGCCTTGGCTGTCCTGGAACTCACTTTGTAGACCAGGCTGCCCTCGAACTCAGAAATCTGTCTACCTCTGCCTCCCAAGTGCTGGGATAAAAGGCATGTGCCACCACTGCCCGGCGACAAAGCTTCTTTAGAATGTGCTGTGATGTTAAATGTTAATTAGGGAAAGGGGAGAAGTGATAAGTGGATGAGATAAGGGAAAGAAGAAGGGGAAGGGAGGAATAGAAGAGAACCAAGATTAAATAGACAAAATAGGAGGCACAGTGAATGACAAAATGGAGGGGTGTGTGGATGGTTTTATGTCAACTTGACACAAACTTAAGTCATCTGAAAAGAGGGAACCTTAATTAAGAAAATGCTCCCCTAAGACTGGGCTGTAGGTCAACCTGTAGAGCATTTTCTTAATGAGCAGTTGATGAGGGAGGGCTCTGCCCTTTGTGAGTGGTGCCATCCCCAGGCTGGTGGTCCTGAGTTCTATAAGAAATCAGGTTGAGGAAACCATGAGGAACAAATTAGTGAGCAGCGTCCCTCCATGGCCTCTGATCAGCTCCTGCCTTCAGGTTCCTGCTTTGTTTGAGTTCCTGTCCTGACTTCCTTCAGTGAGGGACTACAATGTAGAAGTAAAAGCCAAATAAATCCTTTCTGTAGGCATAAATTTTTCTCAACCTACTTTAATAAGGGTTCAACTTCCCCTCCAGCTCAGCACCTATCAGAGGTAGTGGAAAATAGAGGTTATTAGGACCCTGGGGGAAGTGGACCAATTTAGAAATAGTTCTTTAGAGCTATTCCAATATTTATTGTTCTCAGTCCAGTTCACTAGCAAACACCAAACATGATTCAGCAGCTGCAATCCAGTCCACTCAGAAGACACCACACATGAATCAGCAACTGCAGTTCAATCCACAAGAGACCGTGAGGCTCACCAACCAGACCGAGTCCACAGATGATTCTCTGTATGAAGGCACCCCAAGCAAACCTCAGCAATCCAATGTAAGACAAATCAATACATGCATGCCATCAGTGAAGAACAGAGAGGTGGAGCAAGGCAAACCAATGCTTAACTTCCCCTGTCTGTGGGGTCATATTTATATTCCTTCTAAACATCATGTGTCCTTCCACATGTTTGCTATAGCAAAACATCCTTTCACCTGTGTGCCCCAACAAAACATCATTTGACAAAGCTGACTTTTCAAAGAAAACAGAAGTTTCCACTTCACGTTTCCTCTTCAGGTTGCTTTTGTTCCTGGTGTTTCACTGCAGCAATAGTAACTGACAAATGAGAAGAGAAAATATCAAGAAACTAGAAAAAAAAGAGAGAGAGAAGACATTTTAAAGAGGGAGGAAGATTTCTCAATAACGAGAAAGCTCAATAATAAATTTAAATAATAGTAAGGAGAGTGATTAAAATATGAAATCATGGGTATTAAAAAGTAAAGGAATGTTGAAATAATAGTGAAAGTATGATAGAAAGGGAAAAACAGAAAATACATTAGAGGCAAAAAGAAAATCAGAAGAAAAGAAGTTAAGGAAAAGAAAACAGATTGCTCACTAATGAAAAGCACAAGTATGAAAAAGTAAATGAATACATTGAGGGAAATAAAATATGAAAACAGAAATTTAAAAACATAATAAAATAAAAATATTGCTGGCAGCAGAGTAAAAGAGAGTAGAACCACAACACAGTAGAGAAATTACCAATAGACTTAGCCAAGCAGAAGAAACAATGGCCACCCTTTTAAAAAGTCAAAATGCTGGAGTGTCTTCTTTGAAATGTGGAAATTGCCAGCTCCATGGACAGCGGGGATTCTGCCAGGCCTGTAGACTCTTGCCTTTTCCCTGACATATATACTGCTGCTGAGTCTGGTGTCTGTCAGAGCTGTCTTCACGTCAGTAGCTTTGCATTCTTTGAGTACCGAGGGCATCTGCTGTCCACACTTAGCTTTATAGTCTGTGGGCTGAGCAGGTCCTTGTGCCCTCTGGAGACCCTCCTCCCAGATTGGACACCATGAAATGGCTAACATTTTAAACGTGTGTTTCCCAAGTGCATTGGGATTGTAGGAAGCAACCACAGCCCCAGGATCTTTAAAGACCCCGAGTATCATTTGCCTTGTTGGAGGGCTGCAGCCATGGATGACAAATATGCTGAGACTTCAGACTTCTGCAGCTCTCCAGCTGTGAACGGCAGAAGGGTTGCTCTGGAGGTTGACCTGCCAGATGCTTTTATGCTCATCAAACTCCAGGGTTATTCCCAGTTAACTCTACTCCCAAACACCTGTCTTTGCCTGTGCACTTCCTTGCTGGTGGGTGCTTCCTGCTACTTTTCTGTTGTGCACTGATAACTTTTCCATTGCTTGATAAAACACCGTGACCAAGGCAGCTTCCATAAGACAGAGTTTACTTGGGTTTATAAAGTTCCAGAGGGTTAGAGTCCATGATGATAGAGTAGAAGCATGGTAGCTGGAGCAAGTAGCTGAGGGATCACAGCTTGAACTGCAGTCACAAATCAGAAAGAGTAAACTGGGATGGCTTAATGCTTGCTCCCAGGGACGAAGTTCTGTCAGCAAGGCCATGCCTCCTAAACTTACCCAAACAGCTCTATCAACTGGGGAACAGTTGTTCAAATATTATTCAAACATCTGAGCCTATGCGGCGGGGGGGGGGGGGGGGAGGGGATTCTTATTCAAACCGCCACAACTTACCAGCATCTGGCCCTCCTACTTTCTACAACTGTTTCCTTCCCATGAGGGGTGGGTAGCAGTCAAATGAAGCCTGTGGATATACCCTGACCTCAGGCATCCAAGGTAGCTAGCCTAAATTTTAATCATAACTTCTCTTTTAAGATGGCACCTAGCCACTGACTTATGAGTCATATGAGGTGAGAGAAAGCATGATTTGTCTCCACTCTAGATCCATCTACAAGAGGTATTGTTGGCTCAATCAGCATCGCAAGACTGGAGGCTTGTGGGGTATAGACTTATCCTCATTTACCTTCTGAATACAGCTTCTCCTTCCCACCTTCAGTTGTGTGGCTAAAGCCCTGTCCCCTTACTTCCTGGTGAACCTCCTGCTTTTTCCTCTGTTTTTGGGGTATCTGTTTATGTAAATTATGGATTTTCAAGACTCTCCCTCTTTGGACTGGAGTATATTTTTTTCTTATTTTGACTCTGTCCTTCACTGTGTCACACAGAGGCAGCTCTGAGCCTGCCATCCCATCCTGGTGTCCTTACTTTCTAATTTAATTATGTAAAACTCTCAGTGAGGAGTGATCAACCTCACTTTAGGTCAGGAATCAGAAGAAATGTTGACTTTTCTGAAGTCACACACCTACTCAGTGAAGGGGGCAGGATGCAAACAACAAGTGTGAAACTGAGGGGTCCCACGCGATGGGGTGACCCTGTCAATCTAAAGCCTTATATCAGTCTTCCTGGGGCAACTCTCTCCTTCCCCCATACTCTGGGTCACTCTTGGCACTGGGGCAATGACAAATCACCAGCTGCATCTCCCACCCTGAGTTCCGCCGAGCCTGCTGGGAGAACATAATCAGATGACAGACACTGCAGTTAGCTGTTTGAAAGGGTCCTTAAGATCATGACCTTTCATATCTACCAGTACAGACTGGTCTGGAAGGGTAGATGTCAAACCAGGTAACTGGGGAGGAAGCAACTTATCATTTTCAAGTCTCATGTTTCAACAAGCATGACAACAGCTTGGGGTTCAACGGTGTCCACAAAGCCGAAGAGGGGAGAACGACAGTAAACATAATTAGTTGTGTCTAGTTGGCCCACAGCTAACAAAAGCAAAGCATAAACTCACTTAGCTATCTTCTATCTCAAATACTCATCTCCAGTCCTGGGCCATACATGACAGTCTTTAATTGACTGCAAAGTTAAACAAACAGTAAGAGAATGTGGTTAATTATGTTGGCCCGGGGAAGTGGAACGTAGGTTTAATGCCCAAGGCTCATATTATCCTGGGCAGAACACACTTTTCATGTTCACCTTAAATCAAAGTCTCAGCGGACAACAACTTGAGGCAGTTGGCTGGTTTCTTGATCTCATCTTAGGCCACTCACCTCACCTCTTCTCACAAGGAACACTATCCTTTCTCTGAACTCTCATTCCAATAAAAGTTTGGCTAGCATTTCCTCTAGTCTCTGAGTCTTTGACTGGGAATGTTCCAGGGAAGGATTATCTAACCTTAGGCTCCCTCATCCAGGTCAACAGTGACCTCACTCAGGACAATGGTGACCTTACCCAGGATAAAGGTGACTTTATAGATCTCTGTTAACAAGATCCCAGGATTTGAATTTTTGTTTTTTAGATTCATGAAGGAACCTCAGGGTTATAGTCATCATCTCTGTGGTCATCAGGGTGAGTATGTTCTGGAGGAAGTGGTTTAGAAGTTAGCCCAGGGTCCCCTGTGTATTCATATGGCTGAGAAAATAGGGTTTGGTGGATGAAAAGACCACAAGTCTCACTGGGCCAAAAACCAGATTGTACCTTCTTAACTCCAGAACATTTGAAGGTTTGATGCTTTCTTGGGCTTTGAAGACATGAATAATTAAGCATGTAACTTTTATTTACTTGATTTACTATTACCTTGGAAAAACTATTAAAGTTAGCATGGTCCACTTGAATGCTGTTTAGTGTATGGTATCTTAGAGCAAAGGAATGTGGTTATTTGTCTTATCTGGTTAAACTATATGCTTATGAGTTGAAAAGAAAGGAAGAAAGAGAAAGGAAATCAGTTTTGAATATAAAGCTATTAATGCAACGGACAGTGTAACAGGGCCCCAGACCTTAGTAGACCCCCAGACCTTAGCACAACTGACTCTGTGAGGGAAGTACCATTCAGGCTGTACAACTCAGCATGTAGACAACACCACATTCCAAAACCAAAACAAATGCCTAATCCACCAAGTTTCTAGCTAGTTCTGAGAAAGTTTTAAAATGCATTAACCGTGCTCTTTAGCTTCTGTAGTTCTGCTTCTGGGTAACTATTTGGATTAGCTGAAGCATGTCACTTCAGCACATGGTTTTTGTGGCTAAAACCTCACCCTGAGGAAAGCTCCTTACTACACTGGAATCCCAGACACCTAAGTACAGTTGCTGGGTGGCTAAGAGAGACGTTCTATTGTCTTAAAACCATGTTCAAGCAGTCTTCACTTGTGAATGGCCTGCAACAGAGGTGTCTTGTGGAGTCAACATCTGGGATCAGTGCTCCATGGTGAGGAGCCTTCTGGGAGGGAATAACAACTCTGAGTCTGACACTTCCACAGTGCAGAGATGGTGGGCCCTTATTAGTTACTGAGGGTGATAGTTTTGTTTTACAGATGAAGAATCCATGGTGCTTAGAAGCAAGATGTACTAGTTTCCAAGGTCACCCAGTTAGCTAGAAACAAAACAGGAACTAGAACCCAACATTCTAGACGTCCAGATTCATGGACTCTTTCCTGGAGCTGAGCAAAGCTCTGGGCATCTTAGTTTTAAAGTCACATACACATACACACACACACACACACACACACACACACACACACACACACACACACACACACGCCTGAACTCCATCAGCCATTGATCAGCCCTGGAGCCATGGGCTCCACGGCACCCAGCTTTATCGTTTGTGAGTAAAGGAAGTAGTGTAGGGGTGAGCTTGTATAATAGTGGGAGTGAATCTCATGCCCATTGGGGTGTACTGATTCCTCCCATCTCTCCCAACCACTAAAGAAGAGAAGAGAATTGTCACCCTGATCTGTTAACTCAGGGTCCCTGGACACAGTGCCACTTAGGTTGGTCTCTGAGCAGTTTACTGGCATGTCAAGTCCTTGCTGATAATTGGTGAGAGCTGTTCTGATGACGGTAATGGCTGACATTGATTGTGCTGTACAGGGGCTGCGCTGAGAACCCACATTACCTCAGTGAGTCCTTATAGAAAGGAGGAAACAGCCAACGTGCTAACCTCGGTTACCATCAGAGGAGACCAGGACTGTAACTGTTAGGTAGGTTTTCCCACTCTATCACAGCGATCCAGTGTCGACACTTGGATTTGGTTGGCCCAGAGTCCCCCTCTTAACACAGTGGTTTGTACAGTATACTTAATGTTTAAATATCTAAGGAAAATCTGCTGTGACCCTGACCTCTGAGCCAAGTCCTTGTCCCCAACCTCTATGATCTCATAGCTGGAACAGGGCACTGGGTGTAGGTCAGCTGTCATAAGAATATGTTCTCTTGCTTCACATTTTATGAACATGAAGAGAAGGCTTCCAGAAGCACCAGCCTCCCCTGACGGGGCTGGGCTGCTTTAAATCCTTCAGTCACAGCATGAAGGTCATAAAATGGAAGGGTTGTAATTTCCTCTCTCTGCACTGGCTTGAGCTGGCAGCATAAGGAACTGAAGGAGGCAGTGGACACTCCTGCAGATCTGAACTGCTTGTTCAGCAGGGCTGGCAAATCTCACTGGCTCTACAGTAGTTGGGACTGAAATGGCTTTTTTTTTTGGGGGGGGGTGGTCAGGTCTGGGATAAGAAACTTGGCAAATGATACCAAAAAGAAAATATCAACCACAGCTACCATTTTGTAGTGTTTCACTGTTTATAGAATATCATGCTTTTTACTCCAAATATCTTTCTTTTGGTCATTTCTAAAGTTTCCCAAGATACCATTTTTTTTTAATGCTTTTGACCTAAGGATTAAAAATTTCAACAAAGTTTAGAGAGTTAATACAGAAAGCTCTCCTTTTCTTTCCCCCTCCAAAAGTAGGCCTGGATTGAGAATCAGAAGAATTGAGCCTGCTTCTAGGATTTAGAATGGTACCTTTCTCATCTATAGGAGGAGTTGTGTCAGGTATGCTAAGCCCAGATGAGATATGTACAAATACCGGAAGTTGTAGGTTTTTGGATTGTGCAAAACAAGGGGATAGACTGCTTAGCTCCGTATACAGAGCTCCATATTTGGGCAATGAAAATACCCACTCTTCACCCCTAAAACGTAGCCTCTCTTTCCTGATAGGCAGTAGCACCTGGAATGTCTAACATTTCTTTAACAGTTGCCCATCAGTTCATGACTTGTCAATTATTATCCTAATACTTCTTGTCATTTGTTGTATCATGTGACAGTCATTCCTTTGTTTTCTAACTATACTTGGAAATGCCACCCTGCTAGAAATGGTATCATAAGGACGTGTTATATCCTGTCCAGGGTCACATGTGCCCTATCTGGATTGAGTTCTTTGAATTGAGCCCTTGGTATGGACTTCACCAGAGAAGTAAAGGGAGCCTGTTTAGGGTGCGCCTTCCCAGCATCCTCCCAGATGCTCTCATGTTGAACTTTGATGAAGGCTGGTGCATGGTCACTTGGTGGGTATAGAACTAATGCTATAGAAAGAACCATGGAATGACCGTTGGGTAGTGCCTTCAAAACTTCAGAGAGTGCTCTACAGAAAACACACACCAAAAGAAAAAGAAAAGAAAAGGAAAGAAAAAGGAAAGAAAAAGGAAAGGAAAGGAAAGGAAAGGAAAGGAAAGGAAAGGAAAGGAAAGGAAAGGAAAGGAAAGGAAAGGAAAGGAAAGGAAAGGAAACACAAGAAACCAAACAATAGAGGAGTAACATTCTGCTTTGGATGTTGCTATGAAAACAATCTAGTCATGCTTTATGGCATACTTATGAACTCTGGATCTAGGATGATTGACAGGGCTGTGCTCCTGGAGGTCTTGTTTTAGGGTTCTATCTCTATTGTCATTACTGTTGAGTTGACTTTGAACTGCTCTCTCTCTCTCTCTCTCTCTCTCTCTCTCTCTCTCTCTCTCTCTCTCTCTCTCTCTTTGGATAAGCTCAGGGTTTTCATGAACTGGCCAGAAAGCCCTCTTTTTGCCCATGGTTGGATTATGGTACAGATCCATCAGGACCCCTTTACCACAGTCCTCTTTATTGCCACACTCAATTCAGATATTGCTGTTTATTGAACACAGCCATACAGTGCTGGACCTAAAGGGACTCCCAGCTCCTCAGCTTGAAATCTGTTCTCAGTTCACATCACAGCAAAAAGAGGTCACCTGTGACCTCACAGTGAAGTTAGGTCATTTCAGGAGGGAAAGACAAAAGAATTAAGTGTCCAGCCATTACATTATAGAAAAGTGGATGAGTCTATGACTCCCCCAAGGTGGGAAGAATCTAACAAGACAGAAAGAGGAAGATATCCTGGAAAAGAAGCAAGGCTCAAAATGTGTTCCGGCGACTGCATAAATGAGATCAGTGTCATTTGGGGAGAAAGATCTGGGTGAGGACTGGTGCCTTTGGGGCCATCTGTCCCAGATGGCAATGTGGCCTGTGTGAGAGGCATGTCTGAGAGTGGAGCTGGAGTGTCAGAAGGAGAAAATTGACTACATTCTGCTTCAACTTTACACATTCCTCTTGTAGAAAATGGGGGAAGGTGAACTGTTACTCTGGTCTTAATTATCTGTAATGGTATTATATTTTGCAACTGTATATTATTTTGAAAACAGTGTTAGAAAATGCTAAGATAATCTGTCTGAAATGTATAGCTTTGACAGGGTAAAAGCCCAGCTAAAGCTTTGGAACCTTTGCTGCACTCATCTACACAAATGGAACGGTTGTGCAAGGGGATGCGGTGTCCTTAGGATTCCTGCTTCAGCACCACCAGTCCACCTGTGCCCAACTCTGTTTTGAAGTCATGAGAATCCTTCCAATCTAGAGACTAAAGGCATATCAGTATGGAAGAAAAGATTTGGTAGATGAAGAAATGGCAGAAACTTTGGAAGAAGGAGTCTTCCACAGGAGCCATGGATGGCAATACCTTCCTTGTATTTACAAAAGCAGATTCCACAAAAATAAGATGGAAACCCAGGGCAATCAAGCATATTTAAGTCTAGGGGAGTCTAAGTATTTTAATTGGAACTGATTACATATGAGGCTGATAAAGAAGGAAGGTTGAGCTGCCAGAGAAAGAGCACGGTGGCCCTAGGGGCTGCTGAGTTCAGTTTTCCAGGGAGGAACTATGTAGACATGGGAGGAGGTGACCTACCCAAGGTCAGCAGAGACCCACAGGAAGAGAGAATTTCTCAATTGCAGCAGATGTGTTGAGTGTAAGAACAACGTAATGGGTGTTTTAAAAACTGTGATCAGAGCGAAGGGAAAAATCAAAGGAGTCATGGTCCCTTTCCTCCGGACAGCTGCTGAAATGCTAATGGGAAAGAGAAAGAAACCAGAACGCCTCAATTTCTTGTCTGCATTCCCTACTTTACAGAGGAGAACACTCTTCATGTAGAAAAGATGCCGAGCAATCACCAATGCAGAGGAGAGGGGGAGAGGGGGAGAGGGGGAGGGGGAAGACGGGGAGAGGGGGAAAGGGGGAGGGGGGAGGGGGGAGAAGGGGAGAGGGGTGAGGTACAAATAAGGGATCATGAGCTGTCTTTCAGTGAGTTTCCATTTTTGGGACAGACACAGCTGCAAATGTGATGAAGGATTCCAGTGCTCCACAGCTGGCAGTGGGCAGATGTTTTCAAGGTGATAGGAAAGGTAGATTTTGAAATGTGGAGACTAGAACATGAGTTTGTGCTTGTAAGCCAGACCACTCAAGGTGTGTTGTAGAGGAAGAACCTAGAGGTTCATCTCCCCTCCTGAGACCCTTCCTTTCTTGAAAGCAAAGCACCCAGCCAGTGTGATCAGAGGACAGGAGTCCTACTCGCAAAGAAGTCAGGCAGAGTAGGGATGGGTGCAGGGCTGTTAGTGGATATAGACTCCTTCTGCCCTCCCACTTCTGGGCTTCTTTCTGGAAGAGTCTCAAGAAATGCTTTACCAACCCCTTCATTAAGATATAGAAGTGAACTAAGTGCCCTGAATGGCAAAGTAGGGAAGAGGACTCTAGCTGTTGGCGTAGAAGCCTCCTTCCAATCCGTGTGAGCTGATTCCCCACCTAGAGTTTTCCCATTTGTTTATGGCTTGTCCAGCATTTCATGCAAGCTTTTCTTAATTTCACCCTCGTATCATTCCAGAAAGGTCACATTGATAGACATCGCTTAGCCTAGAGTATCTGCCAGCCCTGGACTAGATTCTCTGTGACTATAAAGATGGCTAAAATCCGATTCTTGGTTTTAACGACTCTCTACTGTAAGAGATTTGACCTGTATGCAACTCCATATAGAGAACAGGCAGAGTGTGATCAGATCTTTGTTGAAGAGTCACTGTCACTTGAGTGGCGTAAAATGTCTCTGCCAGATGCTTTCCACAGGCGGGGAATGTTCCTTAGTCAAGTTTGTATTCTCCCCCAGTTTCTGCAGAGGACAGTAGAAGCCAGGAGCCCTGCACTGCTCCCAGGATCTGACTCTGGCTGACTATCTCTAGAGCTCAGAGACTGATTCTGACCCGGATCCTTTTTCTCCAGGGTACCAGAGAGCCAGACTGTTCTCTTTCCATCCCATCTCCTTTTTCACTCTGTCTTCCCATGCCACAAAGTTCTCCCGGCTTTCCTTTCAAAGATTAACATAGATCAAGAATTTGTTTTGAGTCAGGATATATCATCTGGAAGGATGGAAGATCAGTGAATCAGGCGAGAAGGCTGTTACTTGCTCCTAAGGCTTGGAGACTGAGCCCAGGACAGTGGGGACAGGAGGAGGTTCTAGGTAGCAGGCATTCATCTCAGGCCTTCTCTTTGGTATGCATGGAGGCTTCCACAGCCTGGCCTGGAAGCTTAAAGGAAGGGTGAGGTCCCTGATATGGATGTTAGGGACACATTCTTTCCCACTGAGCCTGCTCCCTGGGGTGCAGGCCTGGGGTGGCTTTGGAACAGAGACAGCTTTCTGGGTTCCTTGGCTTGCAAAGAATGAGATATTTAGCCTGGGGCTGCATCAGGACCCAGATGCCAAAGAAGAGCCTCCAGGATGCTGTGGGCTCTGGCTCCAATGCCACACATGGTCATGGCTTTATGTCACCATCATTTCTTTCTTACTGTGTTGACCTTCAGCCAAACAGACCTAGTTCTCTAAGGCTATGAAGGGCTTCAGTGTCACTGTTGGGTGGTGGGACTATGAAGCCTCTAAATGCCAGGTCCAAGACCTGGAATTCCAGGCCATTTGTCATCATGAGCCTCCTTATTAGGCCTTTGGCTCTTATCTTCAGGAAGTGCCATCTCTTCCATTATAACCACTGTTCTAGTCTTGGAGACCCAGTAATGTGTAAGGGTATACATTAACTTCCATGGGGCTTCAGAAACATAAATGAACCTCTCCCCTTGCTTCCTTTGCCCATCTTTCTCTAATATTAAACAAAAATACTGATGTAGGCAGGTAATGATCTGAGGCCAGCCTTATAGCCTAGTGAAGTTGTCTAGGAAAGGTACCAGTGAGACCCTCAATGCCCTACACCAGACAAAAACTTTATCTCTTAAGCTTCATGATAAAGTCTGTGATAAGTCCTGGCATGAATGATACTACTAGTCATTGCTTTTGTCACAGGGCCTTATGTGATACACATTAGTCATTAAAACATTAGTATGAAATAACTTCAAAGTCAGAGCTGCCCAGGGATGTAAGTCACTATGTTAAACTCCCACTCCTCAGCAAATGATTTTTGATAACTCTCCTAAGAGGTGTCTAGAATCTTCTAAAATAATCTCAATGAATTAAAAAAAACTTAGGGCATTATTGAGTAGCATTTTGGTTTCTATCTATCTATCTATCTATCTATCTATCTATCTATCTATCTATCTTTGTGTGCAAGTATGTATGGGTATTCATGTGCATATGTGTATAATATGTGTATATTATATGTGTATATTATTTGTGTATAATATGTGTATATTATATGTGTATAATATGTGTATATTATGTGTATAATATGAAGGCCACACTATCTCTGTTTTATTTTGAGGCAGAGTCTCTCACTGTACCTGGAACTTACTTGGTCAGCTAAGCTGCCTGGTCAACAAACTTCCAGGATCTTCCTTTCTCTACCTCCTCACAGCTGAAGAACACATGACTACCTTGGTTTTCACATGGGCCCTGGGGATCTGAACTTGGGCCCTCATGCTTGTGTGGCAAGCACTTTACCCACTGAACTGCAAGTCCCTTGGTTTTTCTTTAGTGTGAAGACATTCTGCCCACTCAACACTGGCTCAGGGGGCTGAGTTCTGTGAAACAGAGCAGAGAGATTCCATTCAATAGCACTTAAAATCCTTGAGAACAGAAATCTCTTTTTTTCTGATTCTCTATCCTGGACTATTGGGTTATTTTCACATCTTTTGTATCAATTATAACCCAGTGTGCTCTCTCAGAGGATGTTTGATTTTCCAGTGTCCTCATCACATGGCAGTAGGACCTGACCAAAAGACAGTGACAGTACTGTGGGGCTGGAAAGTTGGCCTCCATTTGCGATGGATTCAGGTAGCTGGTTGTATAACCTTTTCTTTCTTTTTATCAGCATATATAATTACTTAAGACCTAGTATTTAATAAATTAAAACATCAAGATGCTTTTATCTGAGCCTCTAGAAACTAGGTCATCATTGGATTAAATTTTTACATTAATTAAGCAAGTTGTATTTTAATCTAAGAGCAGATAACTTATCCTTAAAACTCTCCGTCTCTCATTTGTGTCAGGTCATTGTCTTGTTTGTTCAATGCCTCTTAATTTGTCAATCAATCCATCTGCCAGTGGTTCCACCCAGCCTTGTATCATCTCTAGTTTTGGGGAAATAAAGGAGGAGAGTGAATGACAAAGCCCTTTAACCCAACTGCACACTGTCCTGCAACTGACACCTGCATTATCCCCGAGCAAGGTGGCTGAACTGCAAAATCACTTGATGATTCTCTCATTGAGGCTAGCATGCTGAGGACTCCCAAACTTAGCTGCTTCCACATGGAGTTAGTAAGTGAAAGTTCGGTTTTAATGATCTGGGTGGAGTTCTTGAAAGACATATATTTGGTTGCCATTAGTATTATATGCCTGGGTACCCATGATGTCATCTGCCCACACAGGATGTCGCAACACTGATTGTCTTGGTTCAAAGGCAAGCTATTTATTCACTGAATACAATAGTATTGGGAAATGCATAAGAGAAAAACTTGACTTCAAAGATGGAGAAAGAGCTGCCTGAACGTAAGCTGCCAGCTCCCAAAGACCAGGATACCCTGTCTCCAAGGGCTCTTCTGCTCTTACCTCATTCCCAAGAAAGGGAAAAGCAGCAAAGATCTCGCCAGCAGCTTCTGTCACTATGAAAAAGCTAAGAAGGCCCAGTGACTGGTGAGGGAGGCAGCAAGGTCACTGGAGGAAACCTGGTCCAGAAAGAAGACAAGCTTTGAGCTGGAAGCTCCACACTGAAGAAGAGGACTGAGGGAGGCTGCCCCACTGCAGGGTAGAGGTGGAAGGGAGCTGAGGACCTGGTATCAAGGACTGAGGGAGGCTAGCATCACTGCAGGGTAGAGGTGGAAGGGAGATGTGGACCTGGTATCAAGGACTGAGGGAGGCTGCCCCACTGCAGGGTAGAGGTGGAAGGGAGATGTGGACCTGGTACTATGAAGATCCTATTACCACAGATTTAGGTTGGTCAGGTGAGTTCCTTTTGCTCCCTTTCACCAGGTGTGCATTGTTGTAAACCAACAGGAAGCCATCAACACCACCTCAAGCTGGGACCCTCACTATACTAGGGATTGCAAATAGGAGGGTCCAAGTGTCCTTTGGAAATGTGTGTGTATTTCTCTAGGACATAGCACAGAGGGATTCTGGGTGATGAATCATATTTTCATATAAGCTGTGAAGGTCGAGAAAGGGGCTCCTGTTTATGTATACAATGAAGTTCTCAAGAAAATTGTCCCATGGCAAATACCCATGAAGGACGAGAAGAAAAGATGAAGCTATAAGAGAGAACTCACAAAGCTAGAGTCCAACAACCCAAATAACCTAATTAAAAATGGGGTACAGAGCTAAACAGAGAATTCTCAATAGAGGCTGAGAAGCACTTAGAGCAGTGTTCAACACCCTTAGTCAACAGGGAAATGCAAATAAAAATGACCACGAGATTCCATCTTACACCTATCAGAATGGCTAAGATAGAAAACAAAGCTCAAGTGATAGCACATGCTGGCAAGGATGCGGAGTAAGGGGGACACTCCTCCATTGCTGGTGGGAGAGCAAAGTTGTATAATCACTTTGGAAATCAATTCGGCAGTTTCTTAGAAAACAGAATGGTTTTGCTTCAAGACCCAGCTATACCACTCCTGGGCATATACCCAAAAGAAGCTCCACCATACCACAAGGACACTTGCTCAACTATGTTTATAGCAGCTTTATTTGTAATAGCCCAAACCTGGAAACAACCTAGATGTTTCTCAACTGAAGAATGGATAAAGAAAATGTGGTTCATGTACACAATGGAATACTACTCAGCTATTAAAAAATCAGACATCATAAATTTTGCAGGCAAATGGATGGAACTTGAGAGTATCATCCTGAGTGAGGTAATCCAGAGCCAGAAAGGCATGGATAGTATGTACTCACTTATAAATGGACATTAGCCATAAAGTGCAGGATAACCGTGCTACTATCCACAGACCCAAAGAAACTGGGTAATAAGGAGGTCCCAAGGTAGGATGTGTGAATCTCACTCAGAAGAGGAATCTCAATAGTCATTGGTGGCAGACAGAGGGAACGGGGTAGGAGAGGAATTGAGGAGGGGAGTGGGGATGGCAATCAGGTATGGGGGGAAAGGACCTGGAGAAGTTTAGAAGTGAGAACTAGGAGTAGTTGGGGGCATCTCTCAGACTAGCTGGAGGCCTGGCATAGGGGAGGATACAGGGAGTCTACAGGGATGAACCTAGATGAAATTCCTACCAGAGAGGGAAATAGATATTGTCTTGGTCAGGGTTTCTATTCCTGCACAAACATCATGACCAAGAAGCAAGTTGGGGAGGAAAGGGTTTATTTNGCTTACATTTCCATACTGCTGTTAATCACCAAAGGATGTCAGGACTGGAACTCAAGCAGGTCAGAAAGCAGGAGCTGATGCAGAAGCCATGGAGGGATGTTCTTTACTGGCTTGCTTCCCCTGGCTTGCTCAGTCCACTCTCTTATAGAACCCGAGACTACCAGCCCAGAGATGGTCCCACCCACAAGGGAACCTCCCCGCTTGATCACTAATTGAGAAAATGCCTTACAGCTGGATCTCATGGAGGCATTTCCCCAACTGAAGCTCCTTTCTCTGTGATAACTCCAGCTGTGTCAAGTTGACACAAAGCTATCCAGTACAGATATGAAGGGTTCCTCATATAAACAGGAATGACTTTCCAGAGGAGGGATGGGACATCAATCCATCCGCAAAACTTTCAACCCCAAATTTGTCTCATCTACAAGATGTGCAGGGATAAAGATGGAGCAGAGACTAAGGGAACAGTCAACCAATGACTGCCCTGACTTGAGACCCATCCCATGTGTGAGAACCAACCCCTGACACTACTAATGGTACTCTGCTGTGCTTGCAGCCAGGAAAGGAGCATCACTGTCCTCTGAGAGGCTTCATCCAACAGCAGGTGGAGACAGATGCACAGACCCACAGTCAAACATCAGGCAGAGCTCAAGAAGTCTGGTGAAAGAGGGGAAGATAGAACTGAGCAAGCTGGAGGGGGACGACACCACTAGAAGACCAACCGAGTCAACCAACCTAGGCTCATGGGGGCTCACAGAGCCTGAGCCACCAACCAGGGAGTATGCAGGGGCTGGACCAAGGCCACATACATATTTGTAGCAAATGTGCAACTTGGTTTCTATGTGGGACCCCTAACAAGTGGAGTAGGGGCTGTTTCAGCCTCTGTTCCCTGCCATTGGATTCCCTTCTCTCTCCCTGGACTTTGTGCTTGGGCCTCAGTGGGAGAGGATGTGCCTAGTCCTGCTGGAACTAGATATCCCAGGGTGGGGTGGTACCCAAGGGCGCCTCCCCCTTCTCTGAGGAGAAGAGGAGGGGACAGCAGGGGAAGGGATTTGTAAGAGGGATATGGGAAGAGAGAAGAGAGGGGCTGTGATTGGAATGAAAAGTGAATAAAAAATAAACTAACATAAAAAAGAAAATAAAGATAATGTTTTACTGGGGGAGCGGGGCTTACTGAGTCAGCTAGACTGGCTGGCCAGTAAGCTTCAAGTATCTTCCTGTCTCTACTTCCTCAGAACTGAGGAACACACTACTACACTTGAGTTTTCACCCGGGTCCTGGGGATCCGAACTCAGCTAGAATCTAGGAAGACTCTCTGTCCTCAGAGCTAGTGGGGTGAGCTAAGCCAACAGAGCAGAGCCTATACAGGTTTCAGTTCACTGCATGGTCAGGTTTCACTTAACTTCATCAAGCAGGATGCTCAGAGGTGGGAGGAGGGTTCAGGAGAGTAGCAGGAGGCAGTGAGCTGGTTAGAGAAAACAGGGAGCTCTTCACAGAGGGAAGAGAGGCAGGTGTAAAACAGTACAGATGACTGAAAAAAATCACAGGGAATCACACAATTAACTCTCTACCTTAAAAGACAAACCTGTAAGGTACACAACTCCTTGTTTATAGACAGACTGGTTTTAATGAACTCTTCTCATCTGGGCTCCTTCCAAAGGTCAATGACCACCTAACCAAACCCTCAACACCAGGGATGAGAAGCCCCCCTTTTTTGAGCTATTGGCTTGGGCTGTCCAAAAAATTCCCAAGACATTCAGCCTACTGCTGTTGCCCTTGGCGGTGCCCAGAAGTGGAAGGTAAGTCCCTATTGCTGAAGAAGCACTTCAGAAACAGGGCCTAAAGACCCTCGGGCTAAATCTTACCTGAATGCTTCTGTCTGCGGGCAAGCTTTTATGGTACCATCAGGTGCCATAGAAAGTTCCAAAGGAGGGAAGCAACAAAATAGTTCTATCCAGCTATGACACCTGTGAACCCAACAAGCATGGCACAATAAATCTAAAGGTGCAGTAGTGGCACACATGTTGGTGGTAACCAACAGCTCTCTAATTGGACTTATGATCTGTGAAATAAGAGAGAAAATGTGCCTGGTACTGGAAAGCTAGCTAACTACTCAGAGCTAATGCAGTTATAGTTGTTGGAGGAGAATCTACAACCACTAATTTTTAAACAGAATAATCCATAACAACTTAGGCATTTGTCTTTATACCCACAGATAAGTATAGTCTTCACCCATTATCAAGGAAATTTCTCTTTGCAGCAGATGGAAACCACTACAGAAAACTACAACCAATCAAAATTCAGAGCTGTGGAGCCCAGTACCAACGAATGCATCTACAAAACACACTTGTACCTAAGGCTCAGGGACCATTGTGGAAAGGCTCTAAGAGCCTGAATATAAAGGAGTGCTATGATATCGTATCTTCTAGGAATATCTGAGGCAACATCCATAAAGTCTCACCAACATGACTGCCTAAATGTGAACTGAGCAATACCAATACCAATGGATAAGCCAAAGCAGATGGAGAAAAGTACAGGAGGTCTCCACCTCACACAAAGAACCATAGGCAACTGAGAAAAGCTGGGAGCTGAAAAAGTGGTCTTCCTCGGGGCAGAGTGCAGCAGTTGGTTGTCCAGTGCCAAGTGTAAACAGAAACAAATGACATTATACGGAGTAATCAGGTTATATTTAGAAATAAATGTATATGCATAAGCATATATGTATATACATATAAATATACAAAAAAGCATGGGAATAACACTTTGTGAAAATAGAGGCCATGGATCTGAAGGAAAGCAATGAGAGATATATGGGAGGTTTCAGAGGGAAGAGAGAAATGTCATTGTACTATAATTTCAAAACTGCAATAAAATAATTGCAAAAAACAAAATAAATTTTTAGAAAACAAACCAAACAGAATAGTAAGGATGGAAAGGTCATGTCATAATCCCTTGGTGTCTGCCTCATTGTCAGAGGCTGAGCATCTGCACCAACCAGACACTCCTTTACAATAAAGGGTGGATGTCTGAGTTAGGTTTTCTATTGCTGTGAAGAGACACCACAGCCACTACAAGTCTTATAAACCAAAACATTTACTTGTGGCAGGCTTACAGTTCATAGGTTTAGTCCATTATCATCATGGCAGGAAGCATGGAAGCAGGTAGACAGCCATGGTGTTGGAGGAGGAACTGAGAGTTCTACATCTTGATCCATCAGCAGCAGGAAGAGAACTGCCTTGAGCTTCTGAGATCCCAAATCCTCCCCCATGGTCACACACCAGCTCCAACAAAGCTGTACAGACTAATAGTGCCACTTCCTATGGGATGCGGTGGCCAATTTTCTTTCAAACCACCACATTTGTGGATCATTTTAAAGGTCCCTGAAAGCTGTTCTTTTAACAGTCATCTTTTTCTAGTCATAGAAATTGAGTGTCATCTGTCCTGAAAGTAGCATCAGTGTATGGGGAAAAACCTATTTCACTCCAGGAAAACGTCCAGTGTAGAAATACATGGGGGTTAAGGCAAAGACATGGGAGAGTTGAAGGAACTCATGGGAGAACCTTATGTTGATAGGTGAATTCCCATCAACAGGGACAAATTTGGTGAGTCACCAAAGGCATGTTGGTAACAGTGCATGCTGGGAACTGTTGATTCATTTGTCCACCCTTTCTTCTTTCTTATTTGAGATAGAGTGTTACTCTGTAGTTCAGGCCAGTCTTGCACTTCTGATCTTCTGCCTTTTTACCTAGTGCTAAGAGTTAAAAGTGTGTACTCAGCTTCAGAGTTGATTGAAGCATGTATTAGAAACCTGGAGAGTCTAAGAGAAGTCCTGACTCTGAGTCACAGGAAGTTCTGCTAAAGAAGCAGCAAGCTGGGGCTGTATTCATCAACTCTGTCTTTAGACTTGAGGTAGTCAGCCTTGAGCCTTGGTGATAGGATGGGGGAGAGGGTGATTTGCATACCCCACCCCACTGTTTGCACACAGGGATTGTAGATCTTGCCATATAGGAGGATGAATGAAAATGAGGGTCCACAAAGGCAACAACAATGTCAGGAAGGCCAATAGAATGAATAGAAACTGCCCCCGGGTACATCACAGTGAAGAGAACAACAATGTGAGTCACACCATAAGAGATCCATAACCATGAAGAGTGGCTTGACAGCTAGACTCCGACTCACTGTTCAGAAGGGACAGGGACAGCAGTGGGAGATATCTTCCTGCTGTGAACCTGGAACTACAAACCCAGCAGGGTTACCTGGCAGCACTAAGGCTTTCATGAAACCATGGTTTGGTGAACAGAAACTGAAAATTTACTACAACTCATGATACCAAAATGTAAGGGCTGCAGTTAAGGGAGACGACAAGCAGAAAAATTGAAGAGATGAAATGTACGAAGAGGTGGGAAGAAAAGAATCTGCAGGATAATACAAACAAATCATTAGTTAAATAAAATAGTTAAAATAAATGGTTATAAAACTAAAACCACAAAGAAAAAAGCTTCTAACTAGGAAAGATGAAAAGAAGGAGGTTATGGTGAGTAGGAATAACGTGTGCATGGCTCTAGGAGCTAGTATTGATAATTGTCCCACATTTGATTATATATATATATATAATATTTGCTAATGTATGTCAATAAAATAAATTTACTTTTGTATGGTAAAAGTTTTAGAGTAACCATCAGAAGAATAGAAACTGAGGATTTTTGAATTGGATAGAAAATGGAAAAGGTGAGGAAAACACACAAAATTCAATTAGTCTAAATTAAGGCAAATTTAAATGAGGTTGGGGGTGACAAGTGAAAGCAAAAATCATGAAATTTTAAATGGATAAAAATGTAGTGTGATTCACAGTAGAAATCCATGAACTAAATGTCCCACCACAAAGCTCACTGCTAAATTTCAGGCCAGTCTAATAAATCAGTTATGTGCTGTTTATAAAAATACATTAAATGTAAAAACTCAACAATGTTAAAAGAAAAAGAATAACAATTATCTATCTATCTATCTATCTATCTATCTATCTATCTATCTATCTATCTATCTATAATTTGAGAGAGGGTCTGGCTATGTAAATCAAATTGGCCTGGAACTCACAGAGATCTGTCTGCCTCTGAGAATAGCGAATGTATAACCTGTTGTGATGGCTCACCTTGGTTGTCAATTTGACACTTGGGATTGGGAAAACCTCAATTGAGGAGTTGCTACCATCAGATTGGCCTGTGGGCATGCATTGGGGTATTTTGATTATTGATAATTGATGAAGGACCCCATAGACTGTGGGAAGTCCCATTCCTAGGTTGTTGTGCCTGGGCTATGTAACAAATGAAGCTGAGCAAGCCAGTAAGCAGCATGCATCTCTTCATGGTTTCCGCTTAGGGTCTTGCCTCCAGGCTCCCTCTCTGAGTTTCTGTTTTGTCCTTTGTTGATGAACTGTAATCTATAAGTTAATTAAACCTTTCCCTCCCTAAGATGTTTTATCACAGCAACAGAAAGCAAATTACAGTACTGGTAAATTTCAAATAAAGGTATGCAGAAGTAACTGTGGCAATACAGTTTTTTCAGGAGAAAAGATTGCTCAAAGTAAATATGGTTGCCATAATAATATAAAATTTTAATTTACCAGGAAGATAATAAAATTCTAGATTAATATATCCCATATATATATATATATATATATATATATATATATATATATCATAACAGGAGAGTGAAACATATTTTTGAGCTATTCTTATTTAACTCTCACCTCCCAAAAAATACCAACTAGAGATGTGGAATGTTTGTATAGCACAATTAGCAATTAAGAAGTACAAAATATAAATTCCTTTAAAATATACATGGATTATTTAAAGTTTGGTCACAATCTCTAAAGTAAATTTCAAGAAAGCCAAAAGGACCATACCCCACAAACCCAGAAACTGACGACTGAAAATAATTGAGAACTCAGTCACAACCCCCCCCCCCTTCTTAGTGAAAAATAAGTCTGTGGACCAGAGTAAACATCAGAGGAAGGGACAAAAAGGTATGACTGAATAGAGCTTAAATAACACCCATTGAAACTTAGGGAGGAGCTTAGGGGAAGATGGTGGCAGTAAGTGCCTGATTATCCATGTGACAGTACAGACAACAACTGGAGAGAAAACCCAGAAACTTGTGGGCATTTGAAACACAAGGAGCATCCTAAAGAACAGCTAGGAGCAGGACAAGCAGTCTGGGAAAGGCCACAGGGCTCTATGGGAACGGCCTTAACCAGCCCATCTTCTTAGGGATGTGTATGGGAGGAAAGGAAGAAGGAAGGAGAACAAGCGCATCTTGGGAGTGACTGGGGCACTCTCTTAGCACACGTGAAAGGGGAAGAGAGACATCCCCAAAATAGAAACTCTGCCTCAGAACAGTGTTTCCCGAAAATAACCAGCAGGGTATGGACCTTGGTCCAAAGGTACTGTTTCATGAATGACAACATCCGGGTCTGGGGAGATGACTGAGCTGGTCAAGTGCTTTCCATGTTCGCACGAGGACCTGAGTTTGATCCTCAGAAACCACTTTAAAAAATCCAAGTGTGGTTGTGTGTACTTGTGATTCTGTACTGGAGAGGGAGAAACAGGCAGGGCCTTGGGTTTCACTGGCCAGCCAGCCTTGCCTGATTGGAGGGACACTGTCTCAAGAAATAAGATAAATAGCATGTGAGAAATGACACCCAAGATTGATATCTGGCCCTCTATATTCAATGTGCACACCTGTGCATGCTCACTGACCCCACAAATAATAAGCAAGAAGGAAGTAACTAGGTCAAAAGTCAAGTCACTGAAAGACGTTATCCTGTCAATCAAGGGATGGAGCAGGATAACAAACTTACAGATACTGAATGTGTACCAGAGGAATGTGCCCATGAAAGAGCTTACACTGTAGTGTATAGTTACAAAATGGGCTAATTTTAGTAAGCAATGTTAATCTCCCAATTTTGATGGTTATTTGTAGTCATATAAGAAAAATTGTTTATGTATGTATGACATTACATGGGGTAGCAATTTATTCCCAAATGGCTTGAAAAAAAACCCGTTTCTTTGTATTGTATACATATGTTTTCTATAACCTTGATATTACCTAAAAATAAAAATCTTTTGGAAAGGAGATTTCTCACAAAGTAAAAATATGGGAATAAGTATAACCAACCAAATAAAAACCAACCCAAAAATACCCCCAATGTAATAAGAATAGTTCTGAAGCAAAACACACACACACACACACACACACACACACACACACACACACACACACACACACCACTTTGTTCCAGCTCTTGGGCATACACCCAAAGGACTCTACAGCCTACTACAGAAATGCTTGTTCATCCATGTTCATTGCTGCTCTAAATGCAATAGCTAGAAACTGGAAACAGTCTAGATGTCCAACAATAGATGGTGGATAATGAAATATGATACATTTACACAATGGAATCTTATTCACCTGTTAAGGTAACTGGATGAAGCTAGGGAAAAGGGCATCAAAAGATAAATATTGTATGTTTTCTCTTACATATGGACGTTAGCTTTTAAGCTTTTGATATGAGTGTTATAATCAGAAAACCCACAGAAGTTAAGTGCCTAGTAAGGGACTCAGCAGGAAGGGAGGCAGGGAAGGAGAGGCTCTCTAAGGAAGAGAAAATACACTATAGAATTGTGGAGAGGCAAAGGGGAAACTAGAATAGGAGGATTAAATGGGGAGGGAGATATGAGAGAGGGTGAAGGAGGGAATATGGGGAGGGACGACTATTCCTAAAGGCCATTGGAAAACCATATGGAAATCCATTACTGTTGAAGCTTCATATATCCAAATGGAGTCACCACTATAGGGAAAGAGTGCCCTAACTAGGCATCTTATGGCACTTTGTAAAACATCCAGTTCCATAAGTGTATGTATCTTGTTGAGTTGTTGGCCAAAGGGGAACATGGAAATCTCAAACATCACTGGCTATTGTTAGACCAAGTCTATTGGCTATTCTCCACAGCCTGATGGTTTCTGAAGATAACACTTACTTATTTCATCAAACATGTAGACATCAAACTGGTTCCTAGTTAGAAGTTCCTAGTTAGAAGTTTCACCCTCTACAGACTAGTGTTTAAGGTGCCAGAAGGTACTCTGAACACTACAGGAGAAGAAAGGTGATCATCAATATCTCCCAGCTACAATTCCTGAGACCTACAACAGTGACCTGCTCACAAGATATACAGGTACAGTAGTGACACAGATGTTAAAGGAGTCCAGCAACTTTCTGGTTTGATTAAGGTCTACTTCATGAGATGGAACACATACCAGCCACTGCAAATGTGGCCAAGAACCTGAGACTAGATAAGTCACAGGGAGGGGACAGTCTATTACTATTATTACTCTAAGGTAACAGCAATAAAATGACTCCTAGTGACATTCTGCTATACCCATAGATCGATGCCCTGCTCAGTCTATGTCACAGAAGCTTCTTCTTGTAGTTGACAGGAATTAACACAAAGACTCACAACTAGACAATGTGCAGAGAGTGAGAGACTTTGAAACTTGTAGTCCTAAATGGGAGGTCTTCAACAAAGCCTTCTCCTTAAGGCTCAGGGATCTGTGTGGAAAAGGAGGCAGAAAGATTGAGAGAGCCAGAGGTTATGGCTGACTCTATGAAAAATGTTGTCCAGTCACAACTGGCTATACACATATGAATTCACAGAGACTGGGGCAGCAAGTACAAGTCCTGTACTGATGCAAGCCAGACAGAACACCAGCACCAAGACAGGGAAGTGGACACAGGGTCCCACCCATAACCAAGAAGCTATGTATAATTTGTATCCACTAGTGAAAAAGAATAGTTTTCTTCCATGACATCTCACTGGGTACACCTTAAGCTGTACTACAGAGCAATTGTGATAAAACTGCATGGTACTGGTACAGCGACAGACATGTAGATCAATGGAATAGAATTGAAGATCCAGAAATGAATCCACACACCTATGGTCACTTGATTTTTGACAAGGGAGCTAAAACCATCCAGTGGGAAAATGAGAGCATATTCAACAAATGGTGCTGGCAAAACTGGCGGCTATCATGTAGAAGAATGAGAATTGATCCACTCTTATCTCCTTGTACAAAGCTCAAGCCTAAGTGGATCAAAGACCTCAACATAAAACCAGAGATGCTGAAATTGATAGAGGAGAAAGTGGGGAAAAGCCTCGAAAATATGGGCACAGGGAAAAATTTCTAAACAGAACAGCAATGGCTTGTGCTGTAAAATCAAGAATTGACAAATGGGACCTCATAAAATTGCAAAGCTTCTGTAAGGCAAAAGACACTGTCAACAAGACAAAAAGGCCACCAACAGATTGGCAAAGGATTTTTACCAATCCTAAATCTGATAGAGGACTAATATCCAATATATACCAAGAGCTCAGAAAGCTGGACTCCAGAAATTCAAATAACCCCATTAAAAATGGGGTACAGAGCTAAACAAAGAATTTTCAACTGAGGAATACCGAATGGCTGAGAAACAACTGAAAAAATGTTCAACATCCTTAGTCATCAGGGAAATGCAAATCAAAAGAACCATGAGATTCCATCTCACTCCAGTCAGAATGGCTAAGATCAATAATTCAGGTGACAGCAGATGCTGGCAAGGTTGTGGAAAAAGAGGAACACTCCTCCATTGCTGGTGGGATTGCAAGCTTGTACAACCACTCACTGGGTACACTAACCACACTTCAGGGCTGGCCATAAGCCCTAGAGAAGTAGCCTGATACAAAATGAACTCAAGAGTATTTTTGTGTACCTTTTTGGCTTTGCTTTGGCATTTTTTTGTGTTGGTATTTTGTTTGTTTTGGCTTCCAGTTTTGTGGGTTTTGTGTGTGTGTGTGTGTGTGTGTGTTTCTTGGACTTTTTGTAGTTTTTTTTTTCTTTTTGACAATGAGTGAAAAAAATGACATAAAGCTGAGTGGGAGGGATGACCTGGGAGGACTTGAGGGAAGGCAAATATTATAGAAATACATCATATGATGGAAACATTTCAATCCAAAGTCAGATTTTAGAAGGTTCTCCAAGTTTTATACCTAAATTCTATTCTGAGAATAAGAGAAAAGAGGGCGGTCTAACAGACATCTCTTCTCAAGGATCTTACAAAAGAGGGAAAAAAAGTTCCCATGTTACCAAACATTCCACAGTGAGGTCTCTGTTTGGGAGAAAAGGAGAAGAATGGTTAAAATATTCTAGGAAGGAAAATGTGAAGGAAAAGTTTCTGTCCAACAAAACTGGATTTCTAGAAACCAAAACTAAAACCAAATAAAACAGACCCCCCAAATGTTACAGCTGGACAAAGCTTAGGGAATGCTAGTCTCATAAAATCTTGAAAAATCTATTAGAAAAGAAACTAAATGATTAAAGAGACATTAACAAATGATACCACCTGGCCTCTATTACACAGTGTTCTGTTAGCCCTAACACCATAGGCAAATGTTTCTCTAACAGCCCTTCTATTACGGCCATGGTCTCTGCAGGAGAGCCACCATTCACTTTATAGTTCTCTCTGTGTGTGTATGTGTGTTTATGCATGTTTGTGAGTGTGTATGCATGCACATGTGTGTGTGTGTGTGTGTGTGCATGCATATACAGGTATGTATATCTATGCATGGAAGCCAGATGACATCTGATGTCTTGTTCTAGCATGCTCTTCCATATCTCTTTGAGACAGGGTCCCCCACTGAACATAGAGTTCAGCTAGTGGCCAGCCAGTTCTTAAGATCCTAAGGTCTCTGCCCCTCAATCAACAGTGCTGTGATTACAAGCCTATATGACCATACATGACCATACATGATCATGCCTGGCTTTTTATGTTGCTTATGTCACAAAGGCTGTCGCCCACTGAATCATCGCCTGTTCCTATAGATTTCCCATCTTCTCATCTAGCATCTGTCATGGTAAATCTGTCCTCTCAGCTTTGTTCTGCCAGTCCCTGCTTTTCAGTGCTTTTATAAACTCCTCCTTTTATGTCCCACCTCTGAGGTCCTCTGGCACATAAAGTCCCATGTCTCGGGGAAATGCTCCCAAGTCCCTGTGCCCTGTGCTTGGTGGGATCTTACTGGTTGGTACACACTGCTGAATTCTTGACATCCCTTTGGTATTCATCCAACAGACACTTTCATCATGACTAGACCCAACTCATGCCATTCTGGCTTCTGCTTCAACTCACTTGAGGTACAGAGACAGTAGGTGGCTCCAGGTAGAGTGGTTCCAAAAAGGGGCACAAGTTACTCTTGCAGCAAGGGTGTTGCAGCGGGAAAGCAAGTGGGATGGATGAACCCTGATGGCTTTAACTAAAGAGAGATGAGCACACTTGTAAGCTTAGAAGCATCAGGGGAGTCTCAGAGTTAAAAATGTCAGGGCTAGGATGCTTATTCCATGTTTCAAGGTCCTACAATTTCCCAGCAAGGTTCCAATCTCATCATTGCTGACCCAAATTCTTGTGCATTTCACTATCTTTGACAATCAGCCACATTGACTGTTTGTGATTGGGAAAACTGAAAGATTCTTTGTAGGCAACCCCAAGAGGCTCTTTGGCCTTCAGAGAAGGCTTTCAATTCTTGTTGCCCTCAGATGTTTCTTATCTTTCTGGAAGCATCATGGTGTTAGTGTTTAGTGTTAACATCTAATCCTGTTCTCTTAGAGCACCAATTCTTTCTAAACACCTCCAGTGTGAGTAGATTGTGCTGCCCAAGCAAGACCTTCTCCATAGATCCTGAGTGACTGAAGACATGGTTCCCACTATAGTCCCAGTCTACGGTTTGTTCTCTCAATTCACTGCTGTTTAAAAGATCAGTGTTTGGACTACCAGCCTATGCCTGTGGCATAATGCCTACATCAGTGATGGGCCCTCTTACTAGATGGATGTTTGAGTAATCCAACTTCAAAATACTATCTTTGGCCCATATTTCTCAGACTGCTTCTGCCTCTGCAAACTTACCTCAGGTTCCTCAGAAATAGGCAACAAGCTATATTAAGGCATCATCTCCAAAAGGGAAAAGAAAGAAATTGGCTAAAAAGAAAAGTCTAATAATCAAGTAAGTCTGCTAAAAACTTCAGTGGTTGACCAGGAGCTCTGACACAAGAATTGACCACTGGAATGTCTGCCACTGGGCCCCAAAGGCTGGGTTGTTCACCCTCACCTTTCTTAGTTGCCAGACAAAGGCTGCATTGGTGAGGACACTATCTGATGAGTGGCGCTCTCTGCAGCTGAGGCAGACACGGAAGAAGTCTTTCAGGAGCAGGCTGTCCACTGGCCAGAGTAGCAGGTCCTGTGGCTGAGTAGCAGGTCCTTCCTTGGAGCAATATCTATGCAATGCACCCCTGTGACCACTCATATATGTACCAGCTATGGACTTTGAGACAGTATGTTTAGTATAAGCAAAACAATATTGAACTCAAACAGGAACAGCCTATGCATACATATTTGAAGATCATCAGTGGTGGTGGTGGAGCAAGGTTACTCTGAGAAGATCTGTAAAATGTGAGATTAAACAAAGACTGAATTCTTTTAAATCCTCTACTGTTGAGGATAACGATGTTTAGATGTGTGCTTGCTGAAAGATCTGTGAAAGGCTAGGTCAGCAGCAAGGAACTCTCATGGAACCTAAAATATAATACTGAACTATGGTTTTCAGCTAAAAGAAACCAAGGCATCTTAATGGAAGCATGATTCAAGGGCTGGGAAGAAATGGATCTGAGTAATCCAAAATACCTCTCCCACAGCATAGGAAAGGATGGAACAAAGGATGTTAAAGCCATGTCAAAAGACTCAAGAACAAATTCAAAGATGCTCCTTTTGATTAATAAAAAAAGGATAATTGAAACATCAATAAGAGTAAGAAAATAGAATACATTTACATTTTTGGCTTTACAGTGAGACCTTAATAGTTGATCAGTTACCTTTGAGTGATGACAGGAAATCGGTCCATTTCCTTAGAAATTATCAAGAGCGGAAAGAGTGGCACTCAGTCTGCAATCCTAAATGAACTGGGCCTCTGGGCAGCCAAGTGGTAAAGAAGGGAGACATCTCATAACAGGCTCCCAGTTAATAAATGAAGGCAAACTCTCAGTGTTAGAAGACTAGCGCATGGCGACTGCAATAAATCAGTGGATCTGGTCAATAGAAATATCACAAACAAGAGACGTGGCCAAGCATTACGTGTCCCTCAGCAAACAAACACCACACCATCTGTAGTCTTGCCAAAAAGATCAAACCTAAGTCTGACTGAGCCCTTAGAACCTGCTGCCATTTTTAAAGAAACCCAGGGGGCAGAGGAATGTATTGAACTGCACCATGAGCATGCAATTAGCAAAATCCAGATGGTAGGAAATGCTGGAGGCCAGACTCGGGATCTTCAACAGAGAATTCAGAAGGAGAAGAAAAACACAGAGGAAATCTGCAGAGTAGGACAGAGGTTGGTGGCCAGAAAGACAGTGTTTAAGTGACCGAGACTAGGCGCTACAGTGTCTAAGGATAAGACATGGCTCATAGCTGTCCTTATGTAAGAATGTGCTTAGCATAAAAACCAGGTACCACATTTTAGAGCGAGAGAGTGCTAAGATCTGTCCAGCAATGGATGGATGGTAAAATCCTACTTTTGGATTTCTAAAAGTGTTTGCAATTATGTTGATTTTTATAATATTTTACTAGCCTATATGTTTGTGTAAGTTTCTATATGTGTTTTATTTTACAATAAAATGGCTAAACATGTGCGCACACACACAACCTTGTTCTGTGACACACAGTTAAAGCTGTACTCAGAGGGGAATGTGTAGTTTTAAACATTTACATTAGAAGAGAAGTTAGATGATAATTAACCAAAGAGGCAGGAAAAAATAAAATGAAGAAAAGGAAGTAGAACAAGGCAAATATGTGTTGAGGCCAAATATTATTTAAGGGTTTCTATTCCACCTTAGATCATTTAGTTCCCAAATAAATAAAAGACCCAAAACCTTTACATTTATAATAAGCCTTAAAGCACTAGAGCTGCGCAGATATCAACACTCTATGCTATTTTGTCTACTGCCCTGTTAGTAACCCCGAGATATCACTTGCCAGGTTCTGCCTGGGTCACTTCTACTCCAACTGGCTGGCCATCTTAGCCTTGACTTCATGATCCACCAACCCCTTGGCATGCCTTCCTTGTCCTCATCTTCCCTCTTTCCCATCCCTCTCCCTTCCTCCTCCTCCTCCTCCTCCTCCTCCTCCTC
>NC_034593.1:92347677-92350617 GCF_900095145.1 Mus pahari | reverse complement strand
TTCTTCTTCTTCTTCTTCTTCTTCTTCTTCTTCTTCTTCTCCCCCCTCTCCTCTCTCTTTTGGTCTCTGCCTCAGACCCCAAGCCCGGTAACCAAAACCCCACGTACCTCTTTTTCCCAGCTACAGCCTGTAGGCATGTTTGTTAACCAAGCAATTGGAGGGCAAGGTTTATACAACAAAAGCTAGTATACGTGAACATCTCCTTGTGTTGAAGTGATTAGACCTTGGGATGCAGAATTTAGCATTATGATACATAGTAACAGATCAAGTCTCAACAATCAGGAAGGTGGGAACTGGAATTAATATAATGAAGTAATGACAACGAAAAGAGCCTTTGTGGAAACCTTAAAAAAATTCATAAAATTGAAAATGTTTTTGATACAATTAATTAATTAAGAGAGATGCCCAAACATAAATATTATCATGCTACAGAAACAGGAAGTTCCTACTAGATTAAAAGAATAGAGTAAAAAAACAAAACAAAGCTATGCCAGCAAGATTTGAAAACAGGTGAAATGAAAAACTTCCCTGACCCTGCTTGAAGACACTGCTCAAGCTAGTCTAAGCTAGCCTAAGACAGGAAGATAAGAATAGGAATGGATGCTCACAGATCTTCCCCAAAGGAAAGGTGTATCCAGACAAGTTGTATACAGTTTGTGAGCCTTCACTTATCGCTTCTACAGTGTTTAATATGTCATTAGGGGACATACTCATCCAGGAAGACGCGTGTGATAAAGAAATGTATGTTTTGAAAGGCAGAGTTAGATGGAAATGTAGCCTGCAGATGACATGGCTCTCCATGCAGAAAGCTAAAGTCATCTTAAGCAGTTATTAGTAGATTCATTAAGTCTTCCATGTGTGTGTATGTGTATGTGTATATGTGTATGTTTCTACCTAGATACACATAAAAATCTATTGCATGTATGTCTATGGTAGTGTCCAATTAGAAAATACTTTTATATTGAAGTTTTAGGGAGCCTAATTAACTGCATTTCTTCCCTTGCCCACACTCTGAACTGGAAGAAAACATAAGCAGGTAGAAAAACAGTTCAAATGTAAAATGGCTGATGGAACTAAGTAGATGTATTCCCCCAAAGAAAAGATGTGACTGGGCAGTAAGTATGTGAACAACCATGCCCAACCTCATTAGTCGTTGGGAAATGCAAATCGAATCCACATAGTTCTTCCTAGCTGTTAAAATGGCTGCTATTTAAAAGTCCAAAGACAACAAGTGCTGGTGAGAATGTGAAAAAAAGAACAGTAGCACCCTGTTGGTGGGAACTGAAAGTAGCACAGCTCTCGTGCAAAACTGATCCTCAAAAAGTTAAAAATGGAACAACGACAATCCAGCAGACACGTGTCCTGGCCTAGATCCAAAGCAATAACATCACCATCTCAAAGACTAATTTCCACTCCTGTGCTCCACTGCGCTACTCACAGTGCCTGAGATAGTAAGACAACCTAAATTACCATGGTCAGCTGGGTGATAAAGAAAAGGGAATAACCATCTCTCACATGCACCCATGATTATTACTCAGCATTTAAAAATAGAGGGAAACCATGCTTTATGAAACACCATGAATAGACCTTGAGGACATTATGCTAAGTGAAACAAGCCAGATACTAATGGCTTTTGCATCAGCTCATACACATGTGGGATTTGGAGAGACATCAAACTCATAGTAACAGAGTGGTGGTTACTGGAGGCCAAGAGATGAGGGGGAAAGTGAAGATATTGGTCAAAGGGCGCAAACCTTCAGTAACAAGATGAAAAAGTACTGGAGACTTGATGTACAGTTGGATAAATCCATAGTGTATGGCTGACTTGAAATCTTCTGATTCAGCAGAACTGCTTTTTTTTTTTTTTTTCTAAACAGTATAAACTATGTGAGGTTATAGACATGCAAATTAACTAGATGTTAGAAGTTATTTTGCAAATATTGAAACATCATGTTGTGTACCTCAAATACATATGGTTTTATAAATTTTTGAGATTATATCAAGATAACATCTATTCTGTCCTTCCCACTCCAAACCTTTCCTACCCATTCTCTTCAAATTCATGGCCTCCTTTTTCACTAATTATTATAACATATATAATTCTTACTTGTCAATCCATGTCAATTCAGCTAGAAAAGAAGAATGGGCAGGTGGCAGCTGAAACATTTTTATCATCCATAACATTGATTTTTTTTTTTTTTAGAATGTGTCTTGTGTCTGTGCAAGAGATTCATAATCCCAGATTCCAGAATCAGACAGCCCTCTCAATGAATCACAGACACACCAGTCTCCTAGAAAGGAAGGGTCATTTCTGTTGGGCTTTCCGCAGGGTTTAGAGTAATCAAGACCACATGTTCTCTTACAGCTGCTCCCAGGAGGACAGGAAGAGGAAGGAGCAGGGCATGAAAGCCAAGTTTATCCTTCCAAGCCATTAATCAGATTATGTAGCTTCTTCTCCCCCAGGGCCAGAGTGACTGAGGGGTAGAGACAGGCCAGGATCACTTCATAGGTGAAGTTTCCTCCATATGGAAGGAAAAATAATCATCTGTTGGTATCCAAGGGTATTG
The DNA here is from genome assembly GCF_900095145.1 of Mus pahari. Taxonomy (NCBI): domain Eukaryota; kingdom Metazoa; phylum Chordata; class Mammalia; order Rodentia; family Muridae; genus Mus; species Mus pahari. The sequence goes on along the minus strand of NC_034593.1, from coordinate 92,348,050 downwards.
GATCCAGGCGATACCTGTGGATATTAAACTTTGTGGTTATTTGACCCCTTATCTAAAATCCACAGTGTTTGTGTGTAACCTACACACATCTTCCTGGATAGTTGAAGCCATCCCTAGACTATCATAACTAATACTTACAAATATGCTGTGAAAATAGTCCTTTCACTATATTGCTTAGTGAGTGTTGACATGAACAGAGAGGTTTTTGTTCTTTTCTTTTTCTGAGTGTTTTTGAAACTGGCTGATTGAATCTGTGATATGAAACTTGTGAATGTTAGATTGTACACATGAATGGGGAAGTAGAGAAAGAGTTACTCCCTTCACACACACACACACACACACACACACACACACACACACACACACACACACA
>NC_034593.1:92339560-92346475 GCF_900095145.1 Mus pahari | reverse complement strand
TTATTATAAATAAGGCTGCTATGAACATAGTGGAGCATGTGTCCTTATTACCAGTTGGAAGATCTTCTGGGTATATGCCCAGAAGAGGTATTGTTGGGTTATTGGGACAATTTTCAAGCAAATTTTTTTTTGCTGGGTTTTTTGTTTCCCCTGCCCCTTTCTCTGTGTTTTTCCTTCCCTTCGCCTCTCCCTCCCCCTGTAGCTCACTTTCTATTTTGATGTCACATGACTGTTGCCCTCTCCCCTTTCTTAAAACCTCTTGCTTCCCCAGGGTGCCCTGCTCCTGGTTTTCTAGTCTGTATTCAATCTCATTGCCCCTTATTTACATGCAACTATCAAACATTGAGGTCCATGTGTGAGATTGGAGATGTGATTTTTGTCTTTCTAAGACTGGATCACCTCACTTAATATCATTCCAAAGGGTTGAATTTAAAGAATGTGGTTTGGGCGCACGTAGAGGGAAAGCCCTGTGATGCAGGGTGAAGATCCCGTGCATAGCTGGTAAAAACAAACTCTCTAGATGAAGAGCTGGCACTGAAAGCCAGTTGGGCGAGGTTACAAGCATGGATCAGGTAAGAGTGAAGCAGCTGGTGCCCGTGGAAAGGCATGTTTCTCTAAGCCTCTCCATCCTAAAGGAATGCAAGGATTCAACTGAAAAGATAAAACTATGCTTTTTAGAGATAAAATACAACCACGGGATTTGAAAAACCTTTATCATTACTGGGCATAGTTGAAGATATGAGTATCTTATTATCTACAGATTTCACACCAATTATATTTCCTAGAGGACTTCTATGGGTGCACCAAGATCCACAGACAGGACTATGCTTGTCACACTGAAACCCCAAAGACTAAAAACACCACCATAAATCTGTCAACACTAGAATGGATAAACAAATTGCAGTGCCTTCATGGAATGAATACTAAAGCAAAGTTTAAAAAAAAAAAAGTCAACTTTCTGTACCAATGTGGACGAGTCTCAAAAAAGACATGTAATTCAATTTATGTAAAGATAAAATATCAAAACCGAACTTACTGTTGGGAGCTCACTGATATACAGTCAAGATATATAAAGGAAAGCAGGGACATGATGGATTCTTGGCAACTCTAGTTAGCTCCAGGCTGGGGTAGATATGAGTCTCATGGAGATTTCCAGCTACTGATTGCTAAAGCTCCAGCCTTAGGTACTCTGTCCCCACCCTAACCCCTATCATAGGCTGGAACTTAACTGTCGATGTGATAGAAGTAGGGTGAAGAGCTTTTAGGAAGTGATTAATCACGAATCTTGCATCTTCATGAGTAGGATAAAGGCTGGAGAAAGTCTGCCTGTTTGCCCCCTTTGGTGTGTGTGGACACATAGAAGCTGTCATCTGTGAGGAGTGAGTTCTCGCCAGACATCAGATCTGCTGGCACCTGGTCTTATGCTTCCGAGTTTCTAAAACTACGCCCAATAAATCACACACTCTGAGGTATTTTGTTATGATATCAGGAGCAACCAACATGCCCTTTCTGTTCTATATTTACAAGGTAGTGAGTGCTTTTGTGCTTATTCAATAAACATTCCTTATGTAGCACAAAATTACACATACTCACAGTATGTTGGATTTTTTGTTTGTTTGGTTGGTTGGTTTTTCGAGACAGGGTTTCTCTGTGTAGCCCTGGCTGTCCTGGAACTCACTTTGTAGATCAGGGTGGCCTCGAACTCAGAAATCTGCCTGCCTCTGCCTCCCGAGTGCTGGGATTAAAGGCGTGCGCCACCACGCCTGGCTAGTATGTTTTATTTGAAGAATAAAAAAGGTTTTTTTTGTTTGTTTGTTTTTGTTTTTTTTTAATCCTCTGAAAATGATACTGAAATCTCTAGAATGAAACTTCAGCAAATTACTTGACATCTTAAACACAATAGGACTGTGCTTGTATAGCAAAGGAGCAGGAAACACTAAGGGAACTGTAGACTTGGATCGACAGACAGTAGGTTGGGATACACAGACAAGGGCATACAGGGCAGGTTAGCTTCGAAAATCTATAGAAAACTGATATACAATAGCTGAGTTTAATGCCATATAAAATGTAATATGGAGACAATTACATAGTTTAGAAATTAATGAAACAATTCATACATACATACTGTATGCTTTACCTGGCCTGGCCTCTCAGCCACTTGGCAGCTCTGCTGCCGCTGGAGCCCTTACACACCAATGGGGAGCATACTGGGAATAATGGTGTGCCAGTCAATCACTTCTTAGTCTACTTATGCTGCTACAACCATGTAGGAGAAATGGCTTCAGAGCAGACAACTAATGGTATATACTGTGCTACTCAAGACATGCTTGCTGTATGAATCATTTGTAACGAAAGCCATCTATACCCTCTTTCAAAATTCTCTATGTTTTAGGTGTATTTTATTGCCTGTGCATTGGTATTTTGCCTCTATGTATGTGTGTGTGCACCATGTGCATATCTGGTGCTTGAGAAGGTCAGAAGAGGGCGTAGGATCCCCTAGAACTGGAGTTACCTAATGGTCATGAGCCACTGTTGATGTCCTGGGGACTAAACCTGGGTTCTCTGAATGAGTCACAGGTGTTTCAAACCACTGAGCCATCTTTCCAACCTTAAATATATATTCTTAATGATCTAGAGATGAAGAAAAATCAAGTGTCCAATAATGGTGAAGCCCTGGGAAAGAGTCTGATCCTTCTTGCTTATGAATGCTGGGGGTGGGGGTGGGGTGAGCAGTTTCCATCCAGGAGGATATCAAAGTACTTTGGGCTGTCCAGGGAGGTGACTTTTGGTTTTCTTGTTCCATTCCAAATGAGCAGAACGTTTTATATAAACTTGACACAGCTAGAGTCATCTGAAAGAAGCGAGCCTCAATTAAGAAAATGGCTCCAGAAGATCTAACTGTAGGGAATTTTCTTAATTAGTGTTTGGTGGCAGAGGGCTCATCAATGTAGGTGGTGCCATACCTGGGCTAGTGGTCCAGGGATCTATAATAAAGCAGGCAAAACAAGTCATGGGGCACAAGCCATTAAGCAGTACTCCTCCATTCTTCTGCCTAGGCTCTTGCTTCCAGGTTCCTTCCCTGATTGAGTTCCTGCCCTGGCTTCCTTCAGTGTAAGACTACAATGTGGAAGTGTAAACTCAATAAACCCTTTCCTTCCCAACTTGTTTTTGGTCATGGTGTTTCACCATAGCAATAGTAATCCAAACAAAGACGCCAACTAATACAACATCTGAAGAGGCAGTGAACCCATATATTCAAAGCCATGGGGGGTTGCGACCCTTGACCCTGGCTCTGTGATATAATTATAGAGGAAATGAAAATATATCAATGATTAAGAACAATAGAGATTCTGTTTTGCCATGGAATTATTTTTTTCCTGATCCTCTGGAGTTTTACTTTTAAATTTAAAAATTAAATACCGTCACACCACTTCTCTTCTTCCTTTTCCTCCCTCCAACCCTTCACTTATCCTTTCCCTTTAATTCCTCTCATGTCTCCCTGCCTCATCCCTCTCAAATCGATGGCCCCCTTTTCCTTGGCTCTTATTGTATGTAGAGAGAGGTGCTGATACTAAAGTCTGGTTCCCTAGTTGGTTCTTGAGTTGGTCAATAAAGAAGGCAGGAGCCAATTGTTGGGCAAAGGGTAAAGATGGGACTTCTGGGGTCCCAGGAGGAAGAAAAGATTCAAGGAAAGAGAAAGGGCTTTTCAGCCAGGCTTTGGAATGAGATGCACAATAACCATGTAAGATCTTGGGGTAGCTAGAACCGGTGGCTGCTATAGGCTAGCTGATAAGGTTAGGGCAGGTGATTCTGTACCCAGCAATTGTGTTATCTGGAAAGTTCTAAGATAATAAAGCTGTTTAAATGTCTAGATGTTTTCCTTCCTTGTAGCAAAGGAGGGCAGAGATAGAGAGGCTGGGTTGTTGATGGTGGCTTGGTGAAGCTAATCTGGGAGGGGCTGGGCGCGCAACTGGAGCACCTGGGAAAGGCAATAGCTGGCTTTTAGGTGAGCTAAGCTGGGAGGAACGGGCAAGTCTGGAGTGGGACTGCGGGCAGCCTATCTCAGAGCTGAGCTGGAAGCAAGAGCCACGGTCCCAGGAAAGGCATAAGCATGCTTTTAAAATTCCACACAATACATATATAAACAAATAATATGTAACTATAACCTCCGGAGTTCTTTTAGTGTGGTTTGGGTATATATGATTTTAGGGGTGACTACTTTTTAATGAATAACCAATTGGGGGAATAATTTGTGGGAAAGGCTAATTCTCCTTTTAGCCATCTTTGGTTGCTTGTAGGTCTTTGTCTAGGGGTGGGTCCTCATGAGACTTCCCGATTCCACGTACACCTGTCTATTGGTGATCTTATTGTTCAGGTCTTGTTTAGGCAGCCCTGTTGTTGCCAGCAGCTGTCTAGTTGGGCAGAAGGCCCACTCAAGAGGAGTGTTGTGGTTTGACTATGCTTGGCCCATGGGAAGTGCTACTGCTAGTAACTATGGCCTTGTTGGAGGAAGTGCATCACTACGGGGTGGGCTTTGTGGTCCTATGCTCAAGCTCTGCCCAGCTCAGAAGAGACCAATTTCCCGAGTGCTTGTAAAAGATAAGTCTTTTCCTGGCTGCCTTTGGATCAAGATGTAGATTCTTCCCCAGCATCATGTCTGCTTACATGCTGCCATGCTTCCTGCCATCACGATAATGGACTGAACCTCTGAAACCATAAGCCAGCTCCAATTAAATTTTGTCCTTTGTAAGGGTTGCCTTCTCATGTTGTCTCTTCACAGCAATGAAAACCTAAGACAAAGAGGGAAGCCATGTCTAGTACGAGAAAGTTAGCCGACTCTCTGGAGTTGGCATAGGGTGCGTCTTAGAAGAGCATTTTACTTCTGACACTTTTCTAGACCAGCATGATTTCTAACTGGATTCTAAAGCTTATCCAGAGACCCACAGATGACCCCCATCAAAGAAGTCTCTCTTTTCAAGAAATGTTTTGGAATTTTCATGTTTCCCCAGTGATTAAAATATTCATCCAGAGCAGAGAAATGCTCTTCCTGGGGGAGATATCTGTGTTAATTTTCTTGAGCAGCCACAAAAGCACCGTATACCAAATAGCTTAAGCAACAGAACAATTTGATTGTCTCACTTCTGGAGTGTTGGCTTCTTCTTCTGAATTCTTTTCATGTGTGTGTGTGTGTGTGTGTGTGTGTGTGTGTGTGTGTGCACATGTAGACATGCGTATGGAAGCTGAAGGTCCACGTTGAGTGTCTTCTTCAATTGTTTTGTCATCTTAATTGTTGAGGCAGTCTTTCTCACTGAACTCGGAGCTCACTGACTGGCTATGTGAGCTGGGCAGCAGTTCCAGGATCCTCTTGCTGGTGCCTCCGCAGAGCTGGAATTACAGGTGTGTGCTGTTCCACTTGTGTTTTAATGTGGGCTCTGGGGACCTGAGGCTTCAGGCTTCTACAGCAAGCACTTTTCTGCCTCAGGCCCGCTCCCTTTGGGTGTTTTAGGCCATTTTCTTCTAGTGTCATCACACAGTCTTCTGTCAATAGCTGTGTCCTAGTTTTCCTCTTTGTAAGGACACTGATCGTCTTGGATTAGGACTGATCCTGATAAATGACATCATCTCAGCTTCCTCTGTAAGGACACCATTCTGCAGGGTAGGAGTCTTCTGCACATGCATGGCTTTGGGGAAAATTAACCATATAACAAAACTTTTAGCTTGTCTGTCCACTAACCAGTAGGAAGGGTGCTGAAGAGTCACAGCCTTCTAGGGACCACACAGCTAATGGTGTGACCTGCCTTTCTGTAGAGTTCTGAATTTTAAAGATTGCGCCTCTGTTCTTTGTGATACACCTTTGGTCACAGTCACAACATTGATGACAGGGTTGGAAGCTCCACTGCTTTGCCCTACAATTTCTGAATCACGTAGCCCTAGATTCAGATGGCTCCCTCCCTCTCCTTGTCAAGCCCACCCCACTATTTCATCCATTTAATTCTGTGAATGAAATGGAGCAGCTTTTTCCTGAGGGTTCAAGGCTCAGCCCTTGATGCTGACTTCCCATGCCTGAACTCATATTCTCCTACATTTCCCTCTTTTCAGTGAACCAATGCTACTCACCATTGTGGCAAACTACAGAACTGGTCTGCCTGGTGTCAGCAGTGTAAGTGAAGAGAATCAGCTGTGTGGCTTGTACTGAGCCCAAGGCATTTTGGTTGGCTGCCTTTAGCCAAGCCACATACTGCATTCTGACCTTTGCACTTGGCATTTAAGTATCAGAGCAAAAACAAGTTTCCTTAACTTACTCATTCATTGCTGAGTGCCTGGTCTAGGCGCAGAATGAACAAATGTGTGTAGGACAAAACAAGGTATTTATCCTCATGGATCAACATAGAGGGAATAGTGAAATAATGACGCAAATACACAGGCAGGTATGAAATGTTAACAGCTAAACAAGGCAGGTGCCCCTGGAGGCAAACTCGTATATTAATATATAACTCATATATTAATGTATCTTCAAAGTGCTCTTTGCTTAGGCTGTTGCTATGGCCATTTTTGGAAAAGAGCGTGGTGTACCCAGAAATATTCCCGTATGATGTGTTTATGACACAAGTTAAGCATGTCCAGAAGTGTTCTTGCCTGCTGACGTTCCTTCTCGAACTGTGACCTTCAGCTGAACATGCTCTTCAATGTGCATGGTAACTCAAGATGCACACAAATGAGCCCGCTTGGAAATGGGCCTGTCTGGTTGCTTCTCCTTAGGAACATGCAGCAGCTCTGTGGTGAAACCCTCACCCTCTCTTGGTTAGAGGAGGGTTTCACTTTGGGAATGCCTCCTGCGATGTTATCTGCTACAGGCAATAGATATTTCTTTCTTTCTTTCTTTCTTTCTTTCTTTCTTTCTTTCTTTCTTTCTTT
>NC_034593.1:92332253-92339527 GCF_900095145.1 Mus pahari | reverse complement strand
CTCACTTTGTAGACCAGGCTGGCTTCGAACTCAGAAATCTGCCTGCCTCTGCCTCCCGAGTGCTGGGATTAAAGGCGTGTGCCACCACACCTGGCGATATTTCTTCACTTTCATTTCTGGGTGGTGCTTATTTTGGTTTTGCCCTCACCAACACCTTAGCCCACTCTACTTGGTCACAGTAGGTGGTGCTATGAAAGGGCAGCCAAGAAAGCAATAAGAAAGTAGGGTGTTCCCACCGAGGATGGAGCATTTGAACACTTACAGTTGGGACACAGAGAGAACATTCTCCACTGCACTCCACTTCACTCCACTCTCCAGCACACATACATCTGGTGCTTCCATAGCATGGAGACTCAATGCCTCACAAACAAAGCTTTGTTTGGAGAAAATAAAATGAAAGATATGAAGCAGGTGTTCTTTAATGTGCTGCAGTAGAAAGGGACACTCTCCCATTTCAGAAAGGGTCACCTACAAAATCTATTACATAAACCTCAAAGCCATTGCTAATGCGATTGCCCTGGTTGGCCTCCATTCTTCGGGAGGCATCTTGTGGAAACCAAGGTAGACCTTGTATGAAGTTCCTGACAGCACAGTGGGTTCTGCCATCTAAAGAGACTTTGCAAGAATGGAAAGTAAGAGCAAGCAACTGAAAGGAAAACTTAAAGGTTCTTTTAAAAATCGGTTGGATGGTATTTTGCTGGGGCAAACACATGAGGGAATGTTTAGCTGAAGCAGACACAGGAAAGGTTGTTCTGCTAAAGCAAGCTTGTGAAAGGACATGTGATGAAGGATTCTTTGCTAACTATGCATATATTGGTCCACCTTACATGCACTGTTGAACTCTACTGGTTGGGACTCCAGAAAAAGAAATGCACCAAAAAACTTCTGGTGATGTGCTGTAGTTTCTTGCCACTTCAGTGGACTCAGACTGATTGGCAGTGATGTCCTGTGAGACAGACTCAAGTGCTGAGATAAGACAAGATCCATCGAGAGAGTATAAATAGAACTCAATGGACAGTGACGGAGTCTGAGCTAGGCTTGCTTATAGAGCTGGCTGTGCAGTGCCTGTTGGTCCCTGGCTTCGCTGATCTTCACTTCACTGAGAAAGGCACAGCTGAGAACTTCACCTGGTCTCTCTGGGTTCCTCCTCTTGCTGACTCATGCCAAGGCTGAGGCCTGGCTGTCTCTGCTGGGTGGTGCCACCGCTGCTGATTTGTGTTTGCTAACCCGTCTCTACCGAACTGGACTGCTGGTGAAGTGTTTTTGAGTAGATCGAGCTGCTGCTGCTGAGCTGTGGTCTAAATTGCTGATTTACAGACAACACAGATGGGAGCTGCTCCAAAGATCCTTTCCAAAAATCAGGTCCACTTCCCCCAGTGTATCTTTCTTTTTCATTACCTCTGGTGGGTGGTGGGCTAAAAAGGAGGTTAAAGCATTTAAACATCATTAAAAATAAGATTTGAAAAAATTAAGTTTCAGGTTTCACTCAATGTGGAGCTCAACAAGGCTTGTAAGGCAGACCGATACCTGTATCATTATTGAATAACCCTTCATCACATGTCTGTGTTTGCTTTAGCAGAACATCCTTTCTCCTGTGTCTGCTTCAGTGTAATGTTCCTTCATGATTCTGCCTTAGCTTTTTACCTGAGTCCACTTCAGCTAAATGTTCCTAATCTTATTTGCTCCAGGAAACACCATCCAACTGACTTTTCAAAGAACCCTTAAGTTTGCACTTCAGGCAACTACAGGCAGATATCTTGGTTAATTTATAATTAAAAGATGAGTTGGTATCTACTCTCATTCAAATTCTGTTATTGCTTCTAGCTTTCAAGACCTTATTCCAATAGAGGAGACAGACTTGAGAACAATTCCAGAATACTAGATACAAATTAATCAGTAGTCTATAAATTCTCTAGGGCTTTATTTATAAATTTTCCAAATTGAACTGTAAAAGTATCTTAGTTTTAAAATGCAAATAACTACACAGTGACAAAACAATAAAAATAAAAAGAAGGGAGGGTAACTAACCACAGGAGTTAATCAAAACCACCTGTATTTTATTTAACAGTGGGGAATAAAGAATACACTTCTCATTTTTCTGGTGGTAATTATTCATCTGAAGAAACTATGATTTTCCTAGTTAGGGCTATTATTGCTATGATGAGACACCATGACCAAAAGAAGGGTTGGGGAAGAACGGGTTTATTTGGCATACATGTACTTAGCACTTTTGAGCATCAAAGGAAGTCAGAACAGGAACCTGGAAGCAGGAGTTGATGCAGAGGCCATGGGGGAGAGCTGCTTACTGGTTTTCTCATCATGGCTTGCCAAACCTGCTTTCTGGTTCTTTCTTTCTCAGAACCACCAGCCCAGAGATGGTACTACCCACATTGGGCTGGGCCTTCCTCCATCACTAATTAAGAAAATGCTTTGCAGAAGAGGATCTCAAATGTAGATTGAAACTTCTTTGGGGGTAGAATGGCTCTTTCACAGGGTTGCCTAAAACCACCAGAAAACACAAAATTTTATATTACAGTTCACAACAGTAGCAAAGTTACAGTTATGAGGTAGCAATGACATAATTTATGATGGAGTCATCACAACATGAAGAACTTTTTAAAGGGTCATAGCATAAGGAAGGTTGGGAACCATGGTTGTACAGGGTTGCCTATAGACTCATATTATGGAGACATTTTCTCAACTGAGGTTTCCTTCACTCAGATGACTGACTATAGCTTGTGCCAAGTTGACAGAAATCTAACCAGCACAGAGTCCTTAGCCATCTAGTCTCTGTGAACCTCACTAAGGACAAAAGAAGTGATCTTAAGATACCTTCAGCTGGGCAGTGGTGGCGCATGCCTTTAATCCCAGCACTTGGGAGGCAGAGGCAAGCAGATTTCTGAGTTTGAGGCCAGCCTGGTCAACAGAGTGAGTTCCAGGACAATCAGGGCTACACAGAGAAACCCTGTCTCGGAAAAAAAAAAAAAAAAAAAAAAGATACCTTCAAGGTTGAGATCTTTATAGAGAGCAAAGATTAATTTAGATATAGTAGCCTCCTGTTGGTCTGAAGTACTTCTCCAACTTGTACTTCTCAAGTCTTGGTCCTGAGCCCATGTGTACTACATGCAGAGGACAGTGGCCATTTCCTTCACTATCTCCCACCATGAGTCCCCCACTGTTCACGGACAGGTCATGCTGAAACAGTCTTAAAACAAAAGAACACTCATCAGGGGGAGGAACGCTTTCTGTTGGGCAAATCTCTGTGATTTCAAGCTGTGAGGACAAAGCCCCACAATGTGGGGCACTACAGTCTATCCCCTCAGATGTGATAAAGTTACCCCAACAAGCAGCCACAAAACCATACAGAGCTACTCACCTCACTAGTCACCAGAGTTTGGCTCTGTTACATCTAGTCACTGACCCTACCTCATCCCTAGGGAAAGGCTCAGTCAGGCTCAGAAGCCTTGGGAAGGTCGACTAGAAAGGACACTGCTGACGTTGATCTGGACAAAGTCCATGGGGATGGTGTTTTATTTCTGTGAACTGTGACTCAAGGCCCTGAAGCCACTAGTGGCTCTGTGGAGGAGCTTGTGTGACATGTGCTGGAGCACGTGGAGACCCAGAGCTAGAGGTTGGGGAGTTAAATGGTTGACAGAAGGGATAATATACCACACCAAATCACTCACAACCAGAACTAGACAGGCTTTCTTTGGAAATGGTTGTATTTCCTTAAGCAAAAACAAAACCTCTCCAACAGGAAGCACAGCCTTAGAGTAGGCAGTCCCAGGGGCTTGCTCACTTCTTTCTCCATTCTCCTTTTAGGGGGCATGGAGGAGAGTTCGGCTTAAGTTGTGAATGACTTGCTGGACAGTGGAACTATTCCCAGAAAGGCCTGTGACTCTATAAGGACAAGAAACTGAGCTTTCATCAAGACAATAAAAAGAATATAAAGTTTTATGAATCAATATATCTCCCAAACACCTATTTAGCTCTACTTTCTAAACTTTGGAGAGAACGAACAAGATTCCCTCTATGTTCGAGGTAGGAAGCTATCTACAGATAACTGATATCATCCTCAAATACTCCCAGTAAGTGTATATACAAACACACAGAGACACACATCCACAGAAACAGACACACATATCCACACACAGAGAAATACACAGACACACACACACACACACACACACACACAGGGAGGGAGGGAGGGAGGGAGGGAGGGAGGGAGGGAGGGAGGGAGGGAGGGAGGGAGGGAGGGAGGGAGAGAGAGAGAGAGAGAGAGAGAGAGAGAGAGAGAGAGAGAGAGAGAGAGAGAGAGAGAGAGAGCGCAGGAGGGGAGGAGGGGAGGAGAGAGAGCAAGAGAGAGAAGCTTTCTTAAGAGTAGCCTTCGTCGAGTTCTACTGTATGTCAAATGCGCAAAATTTTCACAAAACTTCAACTGGTCTTGTTGTGCTTGGATCTGAAATATTGTTCCAAAATTCTTGTTGAAAACTTGAGTCTAATCCAGCACTGTTAGAGTTGACCTTTGGGATGTAATAGATTGCGTGTTCTCTGACCCCACTGGGAACTCAATAGCTTATGGGCTATTGTATGTTAGAAACATTAGGAGATAGGGTCTACTTGGAAGAAGTAGGTCATCATGTGCTCTCTCTTTCTTGTGTGGCAAGTAGAACCATATCACAAGACAGAAAAACTGGTAAGATTAAGCAGACTAAGGAACCCCAGCATTTCTCATAATTGATAAGGGTGGGCGTTTGAATCTTCTCCCAACCCAGTTCCTGTCCTAGATCACATAACCACAGCACTCCACTAAGAGGACCGTGAGAACTAGTCAGGTAGCATAGAACCCGGAGTTCTCCACTCTAATGAGGTATCTAGATGGCCCTGAGGGTTACACTATAAGCTTCCCTTACTGGACATTCCTTCTTGCCAAAGGTATTTAGTCTCTGGTCCACCCTGAATAAGTCATGCACATCCATTTTTCCATCATTAATATAAACAATTTGGACAAGAAAGAACTGTCTCCTTTGTCAAGAACCTTTGTCCCTGTCAGGGGTGGGGGTAGGGGTAGGGACTGGAGGAGTTGAGCCTTTGTTATTGAACCATGCTGCTTCGAAGACCCCTCAGTGATCCTGACATGGCTCATCTCATGCCGGAGGCCCCCCTTATCAACTTTTTGTGGTTCTCAGTGGCACCTAGGTGCCCAGGAGTTTGGGAACCCCAGCCTCGGTCTCATCCTACACTGTTTCTCAGCCAGAGAAACAAGGGCTGGAGCTCCCATCTTGGGCTGTGTTGTGCCTTCCCTGAGTGAGTGCTGGAATGCCATGAACCTGGCTCCCAGATGGCAGTGAAGAAGCAATGGAGTGAAGCACCCCTGCTTTTCATCTCCCCAAGTGGCGTCCTGACACCCCAGTCAAAGGTGAAATGCAGAACCCCCTTTCTCTCTCTCTCTCTCTCTCTCTCTCTCTCTCTCTCTCTCTCCCTCCCTCCCCCACCCACCTCTAGCTTTGTCTCTCCTCTGGATTCCTTGAGGTAAGTAGCTTTGCTCCACCACCATTCTCATGATATTCTCTCTCACCTGGAAACAAGAGTGACAAGAGACCATGGGTTGAGTCCTCTGAAACTACTAGCCAAAAAAATCCTTCTTCCTTATGGGCGGAATGGTGGGTTACGGGAGGAATGGTGGGTTATGGGAGGAATGGTGAGTTATGGGAGGAATGGTGGGTTATGGGAGGAATGGTGGGTTATGGGTGAAATGGTGGGTTATGTGAGGAATGATGGCTTGGAAACAATGTTAGGAGCCAAATTCAACTCCTTCTCTACCCTGACCCCAGCTGGAGAGAAGTGAGATGACTCAGGATGCAGAGTATGAGAAGTTTTCACATTGGCAGGGACCAGAAATGAGGAAGCCCACTGTCTAGCTTGTTGGGTTGCCTGGGAACCAGACAGTTTTTGGACTCCAGCTCTCTAGAGGAGGCTACACTGGGCAGGATGGAAATGTTTTTGCCTTGAAGTCTCTAGCTTCTCTGTGACTTTAAGACCTAGATACCCATGATTGCTGTCTTCTAGTGTTTCCTAAGTTGGAAGGAGAGAGACTCATGATTGTCCACTCATTAATGCTGGCCTAGGGACAAGAGGCATCAGGAGATACCATCATCTCAAGCTGGAGAGCTTTGCATGTCTGTTCTCATAATTATTTTCAGATACTATCAATATTTAAAAAAACATTTTTAATGATTTCTTCCTTTCCTTTCTCCCCTCTGATATACCTCTTCTTGTTCTCTTTCGAATTTGTGGCCTGAGTTTTCATTAATTGTTGTAACATATCTATATCCATCTACATACATCTACACACATGTACATCTGCACAAACATCTACACATACATCTACATCTACGTACATCTACATTTGACAAAAGGCAGCTGTCCATGAACTAAGAAGTAGATGTTGTAGATCTTGAACTTCATGGCATCTAGAACTGTGAGAAGTGTTCCTTTTGTTCATAAACCACCTGGTCTACGGTACATGGTTATAGCAATATAAGTAAACTAAGGAGTGATTGGCTGGCACAGTTATTACCATTATAAGGGAGAGGCTGATGCTGTAAAGTTGAGTTCCTGTTTCAGCAAAACTCCCAGCTTGTTGTGTTTCTCTTGGGCCTTCGACACTCGTCATTCTGCTCAGCCCCGGAGAAACCCTCGGTGGGATCAGGCCTTCTCTCCTCTGCCTGGACCTGCAGACAAGGAACTGACAGGTATAAAGTTCCATTGTAGAGGTTCTTTACTTTTGTGGTTACGTTTATTCCTAATATTTTATTTTTTGAAGCTACCGTGAATGGGTGTGTGCTCACAATCTTTTTCTCTGTATGTTTGTTGTATAGAAAAGCCATTGATATGTGCATGTTGCTTCTGTAACCTGTTCATAGCGGAGTTTGTTTACTGCTTCTAGAAGTTTCCTAGTGGGATTTTTGGGTCTCTAATGAGTAATGTCATGCCATATTCAAATAGAGATAATCTGACTTCTTCTTTCCCTATTTGTATCCCTTTAATTTCCTTCTCTTGCCTTATTGCTGTAACCAGTGCTTTGAGCACAATATTGAAAAGACATTTTTGTATTGGTCTTGATGTTAGTGAGATTACTTCAAATTTTTCTCCATTTAGAATGCTGTTGGCTGTAAGTTCCTCATATAAAGCTTTGATTATGGTGAGGTGTGTTCCCTCTACTACATTCTCTAGAATGAATATATATATATATATATATATATATATATATA
>NC_034593.1:92330325-92331723 GCF_900095145.1 Mus pahari | reverse complement strand
AATAATAATAATAATAATAATAATAATAATAATAATAATAATAATAATAATAAAAGAGGTTCAGTGTTTTATGCTAATTTATTGAAAATAAAATAGTAAGAAGTGAAAATCTAAACATAATTTTGATGATATATTAGATTATTCTGTTGCTATTTCATTGGTCTATGTATCATTTACCAAGAAATAAAATATTCTGAAAAAAAAAAAGTAGTTAGTAGAATCCTGCTGTGAATCCATCTGGCCTCGGCCTTTTATTGTTGTTATTTTGATTTTATTTTTGTTTTTTGTTTCTTTTTTCAAGACAGTTTTTCTGTGTAGCTATGGCTGACTACCTTGGAACTTGCTCTGTAAATCAGGCTACCCTTAAATTCAGAATTCTGACTGCCTCTGTTTCCCAAGTTCTGGAATTAAAGGTTTGCATGACCATACCCCTACTCCACACTTAAAAAAAAAATGCAGCAGGCTTTTCATTACTCTTCACTTGTGTGTTCTGTGTCAGTTTAAGTTGTTGACCTCCTCTTGGTTTAATTTTGGTCTTTGGGCTGACTCTAGAAATTCTTCAATAGCTTTAAGGTTTCCACCTCATGGAATATAGGTTTTTAAAGATTCCCTTATAATATTCTGAATTTCTTTGTTGTCTGTTATCATGGTTACCTGTTAATTTAATTCTGCTACTTTGGGTCCTTTCTTTCCCCTGGTTGGTTGGTCCAAGGATCTGTTGATCTTGTTTATCTTCTCAGAGACCCAGCTCATAGATTTGTTGATTTTTTTATTTGATTTTCTTTGTATCTATTTCATTATTTTCTGCTCAGCTTTTTATTATTTCTTGCCATTACCTGGGTTGAAATTTGGTTTATTCTTGTTTTTTCAACTTTTTGAATTGTATCATTCAGTTGTTTGTCTGTGTTAATTATGATTTTTGTTAATGTGGGCACTTAGAGTTACACAGTTCCCTCATAGGACTGCCCTCAGAGGACTGCTCTCAGAGGACTACTCTCAGAGGACTACTCTCAGAGGACTACTCTCATAGGACTACTCTCAGAGGACTACTCTCAGAGGACTACCCTCAGAGGACTACTCTCAGAGGACTGCTCTCAGAGGACTGCTCTCAGAGGACTACTCTCATAGGACTACTCTCAGAGGACTACCCTCAGAGGACTACTCTCAGAGGACTGCTCTCAGAGGACTGCCCTCAGAGGACTGCTCTCAGAGGACTACTCTCAGAGGACTACTCTCAGAGGACTGCTCTCAGAGGACTGCCCTCAGAGGACTGCTCTCAGAGGACTACTCTCAGAGGACTACCCTCAGAGGACTACCCTCAGAGGACTACTCTCAGAGGACTACTCTCAGAGGACTACTCTCAGAGGACTGCTCTCAGAGGACTGCCCTCAGAGGACT
>NC_034593.1:92326905-92329777 GCF_900095145.1 Mus pahari | reverse complement strand
CTCTCAGAGGACTGTCCTCAGAGGACTACTCTCAGAGGACTACCCTCAGAGGACTACTCTCAGAGGACTACTCTCAGAGGACTACTCTCAGAGGACTACCCTCAGAGGACTACCCTCAGAGGACTACTCTCAGAGGACTACTCTCAGAGGACTGCTTTCAAAGGGTTTCAGAGGTTTTGTTGTACTGTGTTTCATTTTCATTTAGTGTCAGGAAACTTTTTATTTCTTTTTAATTTCTTCTTTGCACCATCTATCATTTAGCAATGGGTTGTTTAAGTGATATGCTTTTGCAGTCAATTTTAGCTCAACAATAACAATTTCTCCAACAAGGTCACACCTACTCCAATAAGGTGATAACTCCTACTGGGTCACTCTCTATGGTCATATGGGGGCCATTTTCATTCAAACCATGCAGGGAGAACTATTCTGTACATGCATGCTAAGTTCACTTGATTCACAATGCCATTTAACTCTGGTGTTTATTTGTTGTCCAGATGAACTGTCTATTGGAGTACTGAAACATCCTATTATTAATGGATTGGTGTTAATCTGTGTCTTTAAAACCAGTAATAGAATTTTATGAAATTAGATGCATCAGATTCTGATGCATATGTATTTGAGATAAGAATTTCTTCTTGTTTAACTGTTACCTTGATTAGAATGAAATATACTTCTTTGTCTCTTCTTTAGTTTGAAGAGTATTTTGTCAAATATTAGGATAGGATACCTGCTTGATTTCTGGTCCCATTGATCGGAATTTTTTTTCCATCCTTTTACTCTAAGTGGGTGTCTACCTTTAAAGCTGTGCTTCAGGTAGACAACAGATAAGTGAGTCTTGTTTCTTGATCCACTCAATTCTTTGGCATTTGATTGGAAAAATTAAGGTCATTAATATTTAAATTTATTACTGAAATTTGTGTGTTGTGGTCATTGGTTTTGGTGTTGTGTTTGCAGTGATACTTTGTGTTTTAGTAATTATGGCTTTCTACTTCTTTCCACAGCTCATTTTTTTCTTCGTCTTGAAATACTGCTTCTTATATTTTCTTTACGTTTAGTTTGTTGAATATAAGTTTTGCTTTTTATAGTACTTATATTATGGAAAATTTTTCTTTTTATTTCAATGACACCAGATAGTTTTGCTGGGTATATTACTTTAAATTGGTTATCATGGTCTTTTCCCTTAGGAGTTAGAATATATTGCTTCAGGCACTTCTACCTGTCAACATTAGAAACCAGCTGTTGCTCTAATGGGTTTTCCTTTATATGTGACTTGTGCCTTTTCTTTTGCAGTTTTAATACATTTTTCTTTGTTCTGTATAGATAGATATGCTGTAAGAATTTTCTTTTCTGGTCTTATTTATTTGATGTTCTGTGTTCTTCTTTTATCTGCATGAATATTTCTTTCCTTTGAGGAAGTTTTCTTCTAAGATCTATTTAAAGATCTCATCCATGATATTGACTTGGGATGCTTCTTCTTCATGTATGCCTATAACTTGAAGATTTGGGTTTTTCATGTGTCCAACATTTACTGTATGTTTCTTTCCTGTATCTAACTCTCACCCCCACCCCCTTATTTCTTATTTATTTGGTCTAGAGTCTCTATCTCTGAGTCCTGATATTCTATCTTCTGCTTGATTCATTCTACCTATGAGACTTTCCTTTGCCTTTTCTAGTTTGGTAATTTTTTGTTTTGTTTTGTTTTGTTTTGCTTTGTTTTTCAGTTCATCTTTATTTCTGTTTTGATGTTGTTGTTTTTCTTTCTTTTTTTGTCTCTTCAGTGTTTGTATTTTTCTTCTTTACTGAATTTACTTTTAAGTCCTTGATTGTCTCTATCATTTCCATCAGCCATATGTTTATGTTTTCTTGGGTATCACTCATACATTTATTCCTTTTAAGTTCTTTCTCCTTGATTTTATTGATCTGTTTCTTTGTGTCTTCTTCAAACTCCTTAGATTCTTAAATGAAGTTTATAGTTTTCTTTTAAATTCTGTGCCCTGGAGTTCATCTAGGTAGTTCTCATTGGCAAACACTTTTATAGGACTGGTAGGTTTTGTAGTGAGATGCTAGTTTGGTCTTTCATGTTGTTTGCATGGTTTGTGATGAGATCTGGGTGTGTTAGTCCTGTTTCTGATGTGGATTGGGCAGAATGGGGCAGAGAAGAGGATGTGTAGGTCGAGGTTGGAAATATCTTAGAAAGATAAGGTCAGATGGACAGAAGGACTGGGAATAAAGTCAGATATGCTAGATGCGCATTCTGGTCCAAGCCTGAAGTACGGAGATCAATATGTCTGGGTGCAGAGATGTGGTATAGGAGGATTTTGTGAACTGGGGACAGGAAGGTCATAGATGAAGCCTAGAGATTGGTTGTGGCACAGGCAAAGGTGTCCAGTCTAGGCTGGGGCATTGGATATTGGATCTGGGCTAGACCTGGCATGTTGGAAGAAGTGCATAGACAGGAGAACCAGTGCATTGTCATTCTTGTTATTTTGACTTGGGCAGGATAAGGGGTGCCCTGGGTTGAGGATTCCTCAGACAGCCTTCCCATGGAGAAACATAACAGAGCTTCTAAGGACAAGACCTTGGGTGTGAATGTGTAGAAGTTTCTGCCCGTCATTGTGTTCCAGAACAACTCCACCCAGACCCCAACACATGCTGTGGGCCAGGCAAGGAATGTTGATGAATCAGAAAAGCCTTGAGGGTGTAAGCGGGCCCATTGAGACTCCTCCCTGCGGTCCTGGTTAGTCTCCATCAGCAACGCAGTTTCCTATGGCCACCTACCTCCTTTTTTTTTTTTTTTTTTTTTTTTTTTTTTTTAAACAAAAAAGAAATTTATAGAAAACAAAATAATTTACTGTAATTCCACAGTGCACAT
>NC_034593.1:92298848-92326871 GCF_900095145.1 Mus pahari | reverse complement strand
CTTTTTTTTTTTTTTTTTTTTTTTTCATTCTTTAAACAAAAAAGAAAATTATATAAAACAAAATAATTTACTGTAATTCCACAGTGCACATATTATATTCAAATGTCTCTATTATCTTTCTTATCATCCTCCCACACCTCCCTTTCCCTGTTCCACACCCTAATAATCCCTTTACTTTCATGCCTTCTGCCCCAGGGCCAATTCCACGAGTGATATCTTTCTTTGTGAATATGGCTTATGTGTTTAATGTAATGATCTCCAGTTCTATCCATTTTCCTACAGAGGACATATTCTAATTCTTTATGTCTATGACTCCCTTGTATATATAGGCCACAATTTCTTTATCTATTTGTTTGTTGGTGCCTCTCAGGCTGATTCCATGACCTGACTACTAGGACTAGTCTCATAATAAACATGGCATGCAAAGTATCCCTTTAGTGAGCTGACTTACATTGTTTGGGGTAGATATCTAGAAGTGGCATACCTGTAATATACAAAAATTCTATTCTTAGATTTTCTGAGGAACTTCCATATGGATTTCCAAGCTGGATCAACTAGTTTATGTTCACCTCAACAGTATGTAAGACTGTCTCTTGCCTTGCATCTTTATCAGCATTTATTGGGTTTTACTTTCTTGATGATAACCATTCTGATTGGGGTGAGATGGGATCTCAGTGTTGTTTTGATTGCCATTTCCATGATTACTGATGATGTTGACCATTTTTAATGTACTTAATGGCCACTTGAATTTCTCTATTTAAAAACTGTTCTGTTAATTTGCTTAGCTCTTTTTCTTTCAGTTGCTCACTTTTCTATGTTTTCCTACATTTCTGTCTCTCAGACAATACTTACTTTATTAGTGATGGCCTACCATGAGCAATAGTTTGCTTCTCATATTTAACCCTTCAGCCCCAATGTGCCTGCCTGGAGCTCTGTGCTTACATATGGAGAATTACCCTTTTCTTACCAAGGTTACCCCTCTCATCTTCCTGTCTATTCACAGTTCATTAATTGCTTCATGTCTGGTCTTCTAGCTGGTCTCAGGTCCACAGTGGTCAAAAATTCTACATTACCTGTGATTTTACCCACAGTATGTAATAGAAACTCAATTCCATATTAAAAGAACAGGTGATCAAATGAATGACCAACAATAAAGAATAGCACTGCTTGGCTATAACTTTGTGAACAGTGTTCAGTGATCCTGGAATGAAAGGAAACAACCATCATGGTCTGGGGTCACCTGTTGACATTGCTTTCCAACAAGGAGGAACAGTGAATGAGAAGTGTTATTGAGTGACAGGCTCCCCATGGACTATGGAAAACTCTTCAGAGAAAGATTGTGGGGTAACACTTAGCTTTCCTCATTGAGGACTGGCTTTTCCATCCACTTTAATCTTTTCTAGCACTAAAAATTTCCCCTTATGCTTTCATCGATGCTTGAACACCATGCTAAACAAACAAGCAAGAACCCTCTAGCTTCCTTTGAAAGACTATTCCTAAGCCTGTGATGGGGTCAGTGCTCTATCAGGTTCATGATTTACACCTGGTATACTTTGGTCTTCTCAAGGAATTGGTCAGTGCAGTGTATGAACTGCTTGCTAACACTGTAGGAAACATGCATGAAAAATTATCGCATAGATAGCTCAAAGAACAGAATTATTCTTGGTGCCAAGCCAAGTGACTGTCTTTTATTGCTTCGTCTTCCTCCAAGCCTCCACTGTGCATGATGTTTAGGGATTATTTTTATCCACCACAAGATTGTGAGTTCCCTACTTGATTTTTTTCAAATGTATCCTCAACTCCTACACAGCCCTTAGCTGCAATGAACAAAACAATGATCAAAAGTTCCAAAGCACAACTTCAGCAAACACAAGGTCCAGACGTCTGTAAGAGAAATCTCTGATTTAGACAGTGGCAGGACAACCAAAAGAGTAAGAGATGTGGTGTACAGTTAAAATGAATGTACAGTGACTGCCTTGGGCCAAGGTCACATACATTGGTGTTTCTTCTATTAGCTTCTGGTCAGCCTCATTCTGCCTGGATTTATCCTCCCATGGTTGCAAAAAACAATCAGTTTTGTTTTGGTAAGGTTTGGTAGCTAATATAATACTTTGGATTACAAATGGAGCCTTTGCTCAGCACTTCCTTGGGGGGTCTTCATTCTTAAAGCTTGCATCACAGTGGGAGAGGCACCCAGCCGAGAATACAGCTGACAGGTCGGGTCAGCAGATGAGACATTGTGCTAGACCCCGGAATATTACACTGAGTCAGATAGAGTTCCTGGCAGCATAGACCTTATATCTTACCATTTAGTAAGCCAGATGACTTTGTAGGCCAAGTAAGCATGGAAAAAATGCAAGATGGAAGAGTTCTGTTATAATCATAAAAAACAAAATCAAGGGCATGGTAATGTACTGTGAACTCGAAGTCCAAATCTAGTGTGATGTGGCAATGGAGAAAGTCTGTGTAATATCAGACTGTATTGATGGAAACAGGTATGCTATGTGCTTCAAAAGAGTTAATAGTCCAGTTACACTTAGGGCTGGTCAGTCTGCAGCTAGAGTATTGTGTTTCCTTCTGGGTACCACATTTACCACATTGTAAGAGGTTAAATCAGAGTGTGTCCAGAGAGGGTTGGTCAGAAGAGCAATGGGGTTGGAAGCCATTATACAGATCACTGATGGACCTAGTGGTGTTTAGTCTGGAAAATAAAGACTTAGATGGGAGATACATAGCTATTTTCAAAGACATGTTCTATGGGCAAGAGTGTGCATCACCTTGTGCATTGCCCAGAGAGTATTCTTGCGACAGCAACTGAATGAATGGTGAAGAGGTTAGGGAGGATCTTTAGTTCAAGAATGAGCAGAAACTCACTTGATGTTCACCATCCAACAGTGGACCAGAAACGGTCCCTTTTCTAGGATTTCAGATTCTTTCATCCCCTTTGCCTCTCCTCCCTGGGGCAAGTCTCTCTCTGTCCATACAAGTGAGAGGTGATATTAACAAATAGCACTAGGACAAATGCTTTACAGAACTGACACTTAAACCATCCCTCAGAGGATGGTTCCAGAGAAGTCTTCTGGACTTCTGCTTCTCTACTCCGTTGCTGTGATCTCTCTGCCTCACTAGTCTCTCCATCACTAAAATGCACATCCATCCAGAAAGGCAGCATGTGCAGTGTGCTGGAGGAGGCGGTGATTTTCCAGTAAATGAGGTAGAGTAGAAGCCAGCATGTGGCTTCTTGGGTGTGTTGAAGACAGTGGGATCCAGTGTGTCCCCAGAACCTGGCAGCACTTGTCATGGTACAGAGTGAGCTGTCCACAGTGACTTTGAGAAAAGAAAGCAGTGCTCAGCTTCATCCCATGGTTCCTATATATGGCAGGTCGGATTTTTGTTGTTGTTTTTAACTTTCTCATTTCATCGGGGGCCGGTTATTCCATTTTAATCACGTCTTTGTTACCGATAAGTAGGACTAAGCTTTACACAATGGATAAAGTAACTGAAAAGCTTTCTACCACTTAAAAAAAAAAAAAAAGAAAAAGAATAAAAAAAACAAAAAAACACTTTTGTGACTCACCCAATATAAACCACAACCCAATAAAGCCACGATTAAAGTGGATGTAGACTAAATCTCTCCTGAATGGAGTTTCGCTTTCTGTTTTCTCGAGTCATCCCAGCCCTTTTGATGTATGTTGGGCCCTCTCCCTCATCACCTTCTGTTCTTACTTGACTCTTTTCTGCCATGAATGTCATGCCTGCCATTGTTTGGCTCAGTCTTGGCTAGCAGAAGATGGAGGGAAAGGCTTCCTGGAACACATGGAGCAAAGTCAGGAAAATGACCCACGTGAAGGTAAACCCTGAAGGAGAAGACTCGCAGCGGCAAGTGCCTAGCCCTTCCAGCTGGAGGGTTTCCTATGCTGACTTCAAGGCTTCTGGGCTAAATGATCAACGCTGACTGGGAGGGACTTTTCCCCACATTTTTGTCTTCTGGCTCTTGCTCTGCATAGACTCACTTTGTAAAAATTCAAACAACAGCAGAAAAAAAAAAGAAAGAAAAAAGAAAAAGAAAAAGAAAGAAAGAAAGAAAGAAAGAAAGAAAGAAAGAAAGAAAGAAAGAAAGAAACTCCAGTCTCTAAAACAACATATTTTCAGAGAAATGTATATTTACCACCTGAGGCTTATAGTCCACGGAACCACTTACCTGAATGTAAACTATCGAGACTCTCAGAGTGACGTCATCATCTGACTCCTGGCACACACAGGCAGGCTTTGCTTTGATTCTAATGCTCAGAGAAACTGTTTACACAGAGTACGCACCCCATCTGGCCTGATAAACTTTGGGTGGTTTGAATTCTTTGCAATATTTTTTCCCCAGCAAATCTCTTCCTAGGGCAGTCATAAGCCTCATTTTTATTGTGTCCATGATCTTTTTACCCAAAATAGTGATATATTTTATGTAATGGATCAAAGAAAGATTGTGATTATAGCAGGGACTATTATGAAACCAGAAAGGAGCCAACTAGAGAGAGAAGGAATACCGAGGGTTATTTTTAAATGGCATTCTTCAAATATAACTGACTGTAAATAAACTGTATGTTGTCCTTTGAGGGCAAGGGCCTGAAGTGGAAACACCACATATGGCCATCAGGAGGTCTGGCACACTACTTCTGAGTGTTTCAAGTGACTCTAGATATGGTTAGGCTATGGAATTCTTCAGCCTGAGGCTGCAGAAGACAAGACAGGCTTTTTCAGAGCCTTGGAAACTACTTGTTTTAGACATGGAACTGAGGCATTTTTCATTTCTACAGCCATCACTGGTGTCTGTAGCAGGAATTTTGTAAACTGTTGTGGGTTGAGTACAAATAATCCCTCCAGGAAGCTGGAGGTTGGTCTAAAAGTCATCTGCAAAGGGTGACTTTTCATCCCCTGTTATCAAGAAGATGAACTGAAGAGAGAAACGTGTTCAGAATTGTCTCCATGGTGATGGTGTGTTTGTGACCAAGTCTTCTTTTCCCCTCCAAGTAGGATCATTCTTAGTGCTATGTGGTCGGTTCTGTTTCTCTTTCACCTGTCCCATACTGTTCCCCACAGCCTGCTCTACCTCCAGTTCTCCTTGTTGGAGTTCCCACTTTGGGGGAGCTTGGTTATCACTCTCACTACCGTATTCTTCCTGGTATGCAATTGGTCAGATGGCCTCCCTTCTGACTTCTCCATTTCCAGGACAAGAGCTGACTTCCGAGGGCCAGAAGATTTAAGATTAGATCCCCCAGGACTGCTACCTAAGTTTAACGTAGGCTCTAAGAATCAAGGAAAACGAACCTCATCAAAGTTCTTAGGTGAGAACTGAGGACCAGCCCACTGAGAGACCAGGCATGATCCCAGTCCTGGCTGTTCAGAGTATGGGCCATAGAGAAACAGCAGTGGCATCCTTGGGGGTGTTTAGAATGTAGAAGCTCAGCTTCTAGCCCCCAATTACCATATTAGACCTCTGGGTGCTTCTGGTGAGCATAAAACCTGAAATAGTATATCTCTGAGAACCGGAGGCAATGTCAATGGCCTAGTCAGGCTTGCTAGAGGGATTGTCCACAGTAATGTTGAGAATGAGAGCAAGTGAGTATCAAGCAAGGAAAGACATCGGAGGGGGCTGGGTCGATTACGGCCAACACCAGAGCACCAGGGATGTCTAAGGCTGTCTTCATGAGCCGTGGGCTTGTAGCTATGTGGTCTGTAGGTATACCCTGACTGTAAAAAGTTCTTGAATCCTCCAGTCAGCTTTCTATGAGACTGGGACCCATCCTTCTCTTCTATCTGCCCCAGACCTGTCATGGCACCTCATAGCTCACCAACAGGTATTCATTCTTTGTTGAACCGAATAGGGTCCTCCAGGACCCCACTAGTCATATATTTTGAGTTTATTGTCATAGACGATCACCTCTGATTCTGCATCTCCCCCAGGAATCTCCAGCACAGGGCAAAGCAAGGCAAGACACCCTTCGGGGTCAGAACAGATCCAGCACTGTATCCCTTGAGAGTTCAGGCAGTGCCCCAAAAGCACTCGTGACAATTGACCTGCTAGTGTATAATTTCTGCAAAAAAAAAAAATAAAAGGCTAATGAACCTGTTAACTCCCATGATGCCCATCTGAAAAGTCAGTGCCCAGATGCCAAATTCAGAGCTGAACTTTGTACTCGGAGAGACTGGGTGGGCAGCCACCTCGAGACTTTGGGAGCAGGCTCCACACACAGCAGCCTCCAACTGGCAAGAGTTAATGCTAAGGTGCAGCTGCAGGAATGTGAAGCTGGAGAGCTAGCTCGGGGAATTGCTATTGCAATCAGAGGACAGCCCAAGTCAGAGTTCCAAAGCCCTTTGAAGGGGTGCCAGCTCGGACACATGTTTCCAATTCTCATATGCAATCTCGAGGCAGTGTGCAAGCTGCACTTTCATTATGTCAAAGTGAAAGGAATGGTTGGGGGGGGGCGGGGTGAAGAGAAAGGGGAGAGGCTGGAGACTACGCTCTGCTGTGGCACCAAATGTGCCCAGGCGCAGAGTGAACCCCCAACACAAGTCTATCCTGGAGGTGTGTGGCACCTCTTCTGAGAGAGAGCCTTTCTTTTCCTTCCTCGTTCTGAGGACAGAGAGCCAGCTGACACCCCCATAGGACGCCCAGTCTCCAGGAAACTTGACCATCTCTTTGGTATTTGCTCTGGCCACAGATAAGATTCTATGGAAACCATACAGGGATGTCCATTGTTGCATTCAGCCACAGGATTGCAGGTTATTTCCTAAGTTTTTCCGAAGTTTGTATTTTTCCACTAGGAGGTGGTTCCACTGTCTGCTGTTCCTCAGAAGGAGGCACGAGAACAGACAGTTTTCCCTTCTCTCTGTTGGGTTTTGCTTCCTCTTTCATTCGGAGCTAAGCCCTAACCCAGGAGATTATTGTCCTCAACTTTGTTTTCCAAACACAGTTCCAGACGTTTTCCTTGAGGAATTCTCCCAGACTTATCCCTTCCACATCATTGCCTCGTAGGACTGCTGTTTGTAATTTGAAATGACTATTTGGCAGATCCGTGTGCTATTCTGTGTTTTTAAGTCAGCTTACAGAAGCATGGGGAGGTAGCCTGTGTACTTCTTGTTGCTTCTTAGCTCTCAAGAGCTATTTACACACACATGCACACTCCATACATACACATATGCACACATACATACAGTCTCTGTGTATGATCTGTCTTTACATATTATATTTACATATGTAGATTATGCACCTGTGGCTGTATGTTTTATATACAGTAATTGATGTTGGATTACATTACTCTGTTGTAAGACAACAGAGTTTCCATGTAAGAAAAGTGACATTCAGAGAGACAAGGACCCTGTCAGCACCATTCAATCTTGATTGGCTAGCAGTGAAGCCAGGCTTGGGCTCCGACGGTCCCATCACAATCCTTACAACACCTCCTTCTGAAAGCCAATCAGATGTCTCCCATGCTTTGCACCTAGGAAATGTCACTCAGATTATTATTTCACTTATTGCTGACCTAGGGAACATGTAGGGGAGAGGTGACAGGGTGGGGCTAGTGGCTGTGAAGATAAAGACAAGAGCTAAGCTTTGCCTTACCTGCCCTGAGACACTGCTGAAGCACAGGCTTGCCTGCTGCTTGAAAGATTGGGTTGAGGTATGGAAGATAAGATGGAATACACCACTGACACCAGGAAGCAGCTTGGGTTGGAGGAGTCTCCTCAGGCCGATGCTGTGGTTAGTTAAATCTGGCCAACTTTAGCCGCAGGACCCCGCTAAGAGCCTCCTATGCAAGACCAGAAGAACTCTGGGGAGGTCAGAGCTCTTTAGTACAAATCCAAATGAGACTCAGCAAAACACACTCCACGTGCTTGACACGTGGGAACTCTCAGAGCCAGTGGTTGATAAATGCGCCAACCTTGAGGAGTAAACATTCCAGAGAAGGCTGCATGCAAGCCGTCCTGGCTTCATCAGATGGCTATATTGGCTTCAGAGCCTGGAGGTTAGCTCACAGCTAATCCATACAAGGTGTTGAGTCCTGTGCCAGGCACACAGTGAGCAGGCTCTCAGTAAGTGCTAATAGGCACTATTAGTAACACTCACTATTACAACTCAGTGGGAACCAACCATATAGTTACAACAATGGCAGCTGATGAACTAACTATTCCACTGCATTCTAAGAGCCTTGGAGTGTTCAGATGACTCTAGTTTTCAAAGCTAGAATTTGTTACATATTTCTTAAGTGCTATACATATATAATCGTAATTGTTTCTAGACTTTCTGAAAACAGCATTATAAGTATTCCCCTTCACAGATGCAGAACTTAACTCAGAGAGTTGCAAAGAACCATGCTTAGAGGTATGCAAGATGGCTCAGCTGTGCAAGTCTGGCAGCTTGAGTTCCGATTCCTTAGAGACCCCCCTCCATGAAGTTGTCTCCTGACCTCCATGAATGTTAACACACACACACACACACACACACACACACACACACACACCAGTTGAAAAAAGAACTGGCTCTTCATCACTACTCTGAAACTTCTGGATCCTAGATGATCTCTCCAAGGCTAGATTCAGGTGGGATTTTGCTCCTACCCTCCTGAGCCCAGCTGTATTCAGCCATAGTCTATGATGCCCACTGAGCAAAGGACTTCTCTACACTGTCTGTACACCCTGCAGTAACCAAATATCCAGTGATCCCTAACATGGTTCTTCCTAAGTCAGCATAGGCTTGCTCGCAGCTAAGCATCCTGACCCATGCCTAGGACGTAACTGGTTTCATGGCTTTGCTCTGGGTTTATAGCCCTGTGATTATTTTCATTTCACAGCTGCCAGGCTGAAGAAGAGCTGCTCCATGCCAGAGTTCTCAGATAGGACTGAGGGAGCCAGCCCCAGGACTTGGCTCTGCTGCCATCTTCCCAGAACTTGTCCCACCACTTGGGGACTGCCTCCTCTCCACCATGTATAACTGATGACTTTGACTCTGTGTGGCCCAGTGCCTCCCACTGTTCTGTAGGAAGATTATAAGGTCAATGCTGAGGGTAGCCCCTGAGTTCCAGATAGCCTGTTTCCCCATGGTTCTGCTTTTCTTGTCTATTTCTTTCTCCCCAGAATATAGGCAGAGCCTGCCCTCTGTCCTGTACTCCCCTCATAGTGTTTAAATTTTGGGATCACTCTTGGGGTCCACAGTAGCAAGCTGAGCTATTTGGTGGTGCTGAAAACCTGCATCTAACTCTGCCTTGAGTTAGGAGTGCAGCCTCCTCGGGGAGATGCCGGTGGTCCAACTGGAGGTGGGGAAGCCCAAGGGACAAACTGGGACTCTAACCCAGAATCAGATCACCCAGTGCTATCTGTTCCCGGAACCAGGAGTCAGAGGAAATGGATCTGGGAGAGCGGCTGGCTGGGCTGGGCTGGTGGGGAGGGTGGTGGGTTTGTGTTAGTTTTCTGTGGCAGGTTGGAGGATACCTTCAGATGGCAGAGGCCACTGAAGAGAAGAGGGAAACAGAGGTGGAAAATCATAGGAAGACACAGAAATGGAGGGAAGAGCATGGGGTGGGTTGCTGCATCTCTCTGAACACAGTGGGAGATTTGGAGCTGGCTTTTCCTCATGCTCAAGTAGTTGGGACCCTCATCATGCAGTGGACTCTGAGGGAAAGCCAGGGTAGGCCTGCTGGCTGGTGCTCACCTCCACATAGGGAAGAGTTCAAGCTGCGGAAAGACCAGGGTTGGGGCTTGGTTTTGACAGCGTACACTCTCTTCAGCCAAACTGATAGCCCCTCACACTGTGTGAACACATTAGCTTTCACACCCTGATTCTAGGGACTACTAAAGCACTGTTTCCCTTCGGGGGAGCAGTAGGGGTGTTAGTACAGGAGGCCCGTTTCTACGGGTAACTATAGAATTTCTCTTGTGGAGATGGGGTGTCCTCAACCGGTTTCCGTCAGAGATCTGGATGCTGAGTCAGTTCTGTAAGCTGGCCAAAGAGAGCCAATGACAATTTTTCAGATATTCCCAAGAGTCTGGCAGCACTGGGCACAGTTCTCCCGGCATGGCTTTGGTGGTATAGCCACTCTGAGGCACCGCTTCTCTGCCTAGATGTTTCCAGAATTGTCTCCCTCACCATTACTCTCCTCACATCCCGGACTTAGCAGGTCTGCCTCCTAAGAGAATGACTTCATATTCTGTTCATGAGAGGGGCCTGGGGCTTTTGAGGCCATGGAACTGGAGCCCTGCAAAACCCACAGACGCAGGCCAGGGGGAGAGCTCCCTTTATCTGACCCAGCATCTCAGCACAGAATGTTCTGGTTAGTGTTTCTTGAGCATAGCTCTCTATTGCAGTTGCAGTAGCCCTGATAGGAAAGGCCATCACCATCCTTCATCAGGCTTTTACCCTAATCGAATGGTTCTCACTGCAGTCTCTCAGTTTCCTATTTGCCCCATTTGGGTGAGGGTTAGGGTGGGTCAGGACAGGGAGGTGTACATAGGAATTGAATGAAACCAGTTCCTTTTTTAGCTGATGGACAATTTGGGATGTTTTTTGAAAAACAGAGTAGGCATTGTTATCCTTGGAGGAGAGGTGTGGACAAAATCTCCCTGTGAGGTTTTCTATTCTAGGGGGAAAATTGTGGCTTGAGGGAAAAACAGTAAACAAATAAACAAGATGAAGGGTGTGGGGACTTTGACTATGTAGGGCTGGTCATGCCCTGCTCCAGGGAGGATCCCGCAGTCTCTCTGTTGTCTTTATTGCTCTGGAGACAGTGGGCATGAGCACATTAAAAAAAAAAAAATTACCCCTTCTCCAAAACTACACAGGGAACTGGCTGTCTAGGAGGAAAGGGCTTTGGTAAAGGATAGACAGTAAGTGTGTGCAGGTGTGTGTGCATACACACACACACACACACACACACACACACACACACACACACCCCTATGAACAGAAAGCATCTATGTCATACTGACTTGGGCTCTCCCCTCTCCATCTTCCAGAGCTTGTGTTGGTCTTACTATACCTGTCCTACCTCGGCTCTCTGATCTCTATAGGTCTTGTCCCAGCCAGCTCTGGTTTCTTGTGGAAATCATCTAAGTAAGAATAAAAAACCTTCAGAAGTTCTTTTCTGACTGGCCTCTGGCCTTTCTACTCTGAAGCCAATGCTGGGTCGCTAGGGCCACCGATAGTTGCTACTAGAGCTGTTCCAGTGCGTGGGTGGCAAGAGGTTTGGAAGCCCTACTGGTTTCTTGGGGGTAGTGAAATCTTTCTGCAGGCAGCCACAGGGGAAGAGTAGAGAAGCAGCCATCTGAGCTAAGGCAATCTTAACATGAAATCAGATCTGTCATGACGGGCCTCAGGAGATGATTTCGTTACAACTCCTTCAGACTGCCCATCCAACTGACTGAAGCCAGAAGACCCGTGAAACCTCTACTTATGCACACTGGGAGTTCCCAGTATCCTCGAGGACCAGCCTCGGTCTCCCAGAGGTGGGAGGCTGCCTGTGTACATAGCAACCTGCTTTCTGCCCAGTCTCAACCACTCTTCTCTCCTCAAGTGAGGTAATCAAAGCTCATGGATCCATGCTTAGCAGATAATCCAAGGATTTGGTAGACCTGGCTCTGGAATGTAGACCAGAGCCTGCAGGCTGACTTCCCTCGCTAATCATGCTGGGTGGGTGCAGAGCAGTGTCTGAAACTAGTTAGCCCCGGAGCAGGGCTGGCTGGGAATAAAGGTTTCAGATGGGCTATGGTGCCAGGAGTGATGGGGCCAGTTCATTTCCACACTCTCTCAAACCTTGTGGGTTCTTACTGAGAGAAAGGACTCAAGTGTCGGTACTCAGGATGCTTTGAAAATTTAATAAATAATGTCTTTAGAGTTGTATAAACGATAAATTATCATGCAGTCCTTATAATTTAAAATAATTTACAGGCTGAGGTAGGGAGGGGCCCAGGAGAGTGTGGAGGGGGCAGGTGGGGAAGGGGGCTGCAGGTAAGTCAGCCTCTTCTTGTAGCCTTCCTGCTGAGCACACACACACAGGCTGTGTCTATCCGGATGAACCTCCAGGCAGCCTGCTTCTCATCTGTTGTCAACGCCTTGACGAAGGTGTGAGTCGTGGTGCAGTATGAGTTCCAGTGTTTGGAGTCGATGCCCCGGCACCCACTCTCAACAGGATTGGCAGCTCGGCACTTGGTCTCAAAAAAGTACTGTTTGAATACATTGTTGTTAATGTTCACCTCGCCCAGCACTGTCACCTCCTTGCCCTTGATGTCCGTGGCTGTGGTCTTATCTCCAACCCACACACTGACACTGTCACACACTGAGAACTCCCCCATGTGGAAAACTGGGTGGGTGGATGAGCGCTTGCTCCGGTGAGTCCTGTTGAAAGGGATTGTACCATGGGCCTGGAAGTCTAGATCCAGAGTGTCCGAAGAGGTGGGTGGAGGCTGGGTGCTGAACAGCACACGGGGTGAGCGGAGTCTCCGTTTCTTAAACAGTCTGGGGTCCACAGTGATGTTGCGGGTCTGCCCTGTCACGCGGGCAGCTATTGGTGCAGCAGGAGCACTGCGAGCTCTGCGGAGGGCTGTGTCAAGGGAATGCTGAAGTTTAGTCCAGTGGGCTTCGGGGACAGAGTCTCCTTCTGGGACATTGCTATTTGTGTACGGTTCTGCCTGTACGCCGATCAAAAACGCTGTGATCAGAGTGTAGAACAACATGGACATTACGGTATGCACCTGGAATAAAAAAGGTAGAGGTTACCTAAGTTACACTGGGGAGTGGTGCTAAGCCTTATCGGGAAGGTGTCAGGCTCCCTCACAGGGTTCTCCCAAGAGGATACCAGGAGGCTTCATTGGTAGGCTATGGGTAGAGAGCCCGGATTCAACACCCAAAGTCGAATACTTGTGAGAGGAGAGTACGGGCAGCAATCACACTTGGATCACTGGAATTATCTGGAGCAGGTTGTGTGGTCACTCTGTTCTGGGAAGCAACAGGGTCCTGGTCTCACTCACAGAACCCTTTGGGCTCTCTGACTGCCAGCTTGAACGGCTGGATGGTGATGGTGCCTGCACCCTGAATGTGATTCCCTTGGGAAGGTTCTGGAAGGCATTGCAGCTAGTGTGGCCTGGAGCATCAGCACTGAAGTTTTTTCCTTCACTCAGTGGCTCTGAGCCTGGAGACTAAGCGTTCTTGAAATAAATCCACAAAGCACCACAAGCAACTGAAAGTTCTGGTGGTGGTGGTGGTGGGGGCATTCTAGTTAGGAACTGCCATCTTTCTTTCATGAGGCCAATCCACAAGGAACCAACCTACAGGCAGAAGCTAGGCCAGAAAGATAATCCAAACACCCCTTACCAAGTCAGCGTGTGCGTCTTCCCTCCTTCCCTCGTCTCTCTTCGAGTTTTGAACAGGTATTTTCTTTTTATTGCTTGGAGGTGAGTATAGAGCAAATATCAGGCTTGACCAAGCTCACCCCGAGTGATGCTAGAGTCAGCTCTGTTCTGGGGACCATGGTCCTACCCATACCGAGCACCAGCTCACACCTGCAGGTTTGGATCAAAGGCCACCTCCTTTGTGAAGCTTCTGCAGATGATGGCTGGCTCAGAGGGGTCTCCCATAGTGTTTCCCAAGCCCCCAACTCATCTTTTCTCTCATCTCCTGTGCTGATGGATCATTTTGCCTCCCCCCATATTGTTTCAGCCTATTTTGGATATTTCCTAATCCTTGAAGCTTTCTCTAATAACTCTAACATAAGTAAGTGCTCCATCTGTCTACCTGTCTTTGTCTTTCTATGTGTTGTGTGCATGTGTCTGAATGCATGCATGTGTATTCTTTCCTGCTGAATATATATCCATATTTATATGTCTATATGTCTGTATGTCTACATGTCTGTATGTCTGTATGTCTATATCTATATATTTGGATCTGAGAAAACTTCGGATATCCAGTTCAGGTATTTGTCAGCATTTGAAAGCCATTTAATTGACTGCACCTTAGTTTTCTTGTGAGCAGTAAACATGATTTTCCAGCTGAATATTTGGATTAAGCATGTGTTGATTCTGAGTTATCGCATCTCTATTAAGATAAAGACTTTTTCTTCTTTACTTCTATGGATGCTGTCCTTTCTCTGGGGCCCCTCCATCCATGGGTTTTCAGAGCATATTGTTCTTCCTCTCTCAGACTTCTATAAAGCCTGTATCTTTGTCCACCTTCTGCATGTGTGGTCCTAGAGGGCATAGCCTTGTCTAATCTGCCTGGGTGGCAGCCTCCTCCATCAGTATGGGGCCATCTATCTTGTGCATTTCCTTCACCAGGTGATGTGGGTAATCATTCTCATGCCTGTCTCCCTCCCAGATGGTACTTTAGAAGCCATGTGACTTTCATTTCATTCAATCACTGCATGGCCATATACAGTGTCTGAAATGTTATAGCTCCTCAAGAAATAAATGGAGAATGAGGAAAAGATTGAATGGAGGTTTCAGAGAAGCCCACTCTTTGCTTTCTAGTATAGTCGTGGGTCCTTTTGACTGTTCCCAAGGCTTCACAGTGCCTTCCCATCGGCATTCAACCAGTGAATCCCATATAGTACTATTCTTCTTGATGCGATCCAAGAAAAAAAAAAAAAACAAAAAACAAAAAAACAACCACATTCTTTGCTCTTCAAGGAATGTTTTTGTCACTTCTCCAGCCACCCGTGCAGAGGAGGAGGCAGTCAGTACCTGAGTTTTTGATTCCCCCTCCCAGATCTGATGGCTAAAAGTCTTGCTGATAATTGTCTTGCCAACCCT
This sequence comes from Mus pahari, assembly GCF_900095145.1. Classification (NCBI taxonomy): domain Eukaryota; kingdom Metazoa; phylum Chordata; class Mammalia; order Rodentia; family Muridae; genus Mus; species Mus pahari. Next base: position 92,312,084 of record NC_034593.1, on the reverse strand, counting down.
TGGAGGATTGATCATCCTTTTGGCAGCTCATCCAGCCTTTTATGTCTGTTCCTTTTCTTGTTCCACGCCTTTCTTCTCGGCATGCATTATCTTTCATCAGGTGCATTAAGGCAGAAGACACAGAACTGAAGTTCATACCTTTATACCCAAATTGGTAACACCTGTTAGAACTGGATCAGGAACTGAAGGAAAATTGACCAGAGTTTAGGGTTTCAATGGAAACAAAGCCTGCCTTGCTGTTTCCCATTGTCTCGTCCTGGAAGCTCCTCTGGGGAAGTCCATCTTCTTTGGAGCAGCCTGCTGACTCTCATAGCTCCATCCCTGGCCCACCTGCTGCCTTGGAGCACCCTCTGGACCTCCTGCTTCCTGAGGGCATCTCTCTGTGGATATTGGCAGTCTCAGTGCAAGACATCACTGAACAAAACCTTCATGTTCAATTCCACCCTCATCCCACTTCCATCTTCTGGATCAGTAGTAGCAGCCGGATGTTGGACCGCCTGGTTTCTTCCCTCAAACAGTTGCACAGTCACTCACTCCATTGCTCCTGTTTCTCATTCTCCTCAATGGTGTCTTCACATTTTGCTTTCCCATTACTAGGACCATTATGTGTTCAGTCACCAGCTGCACGTCGCCGCTCATCCTGGCCTCTGATCCCTGTCCGTCATCCAGACCTCTCTATGTTGTCTCTCGAGTTCTGCTGAAGTAGCACTCCTTGGAGCTGTAACTTCCTTTCCAGCCTCACTTCTGTGTTTCGGGTTCAGATGGTGGGACTCCATTCCAACTGATGCTCTGGACCTTCCTCCAGTGTCTTCTCCCCTGACTTCCCCCATTAAGCTTCTGACCTCAAGAACTCAATCAAAGAAGCCAATGGGGAGCCTTGTCTTTGCCTCACTCAGCCTGGCAACTGCCCCACCTCCTTCCACTTTACCTCAAATTTCTTCATTCCACACGCACGAGCTCTTGGCACAGCTCCCTGTGCTTAGCCACCGCTGCCCTTGCTGTGGGCTCTTTCTTCCTGGTATGCTTCCCCTGTGCTCCCTGTCCCCTTTCTGCTCTATCTACCGTCAGAAGCCATCCTGTTGTCTCCCAACCTCTAACTTCAACGGCATCACTCCAATAACTTCTGACTCTATGCCAGTGGTTCTCAATCTTCTTAATGCCACAGTTCAGTTCCTTATATTGTAGTGACTCCCCCAATCATAACATTATTTTTATTGCTACTTCATAGCTGTAATTTTGCTACTGTTATGAATCATAATATAAATACTTGTGTTTTCCCATGGTCTTAGGCAACCCCAGTGAAAGGGTCATTTGACCCCCAAAGGGTAGGCAACCCACAGGCTCTAGGCAGAGAAATCCTCCCTGGTACACCTGTCTTATGGCAGGTGTACTCTCTTATCCTCTCTGATGGAGGGCAAGAGCTCCACATAGGACAAAGCTGTCTGCTGCGTTGTTGCCTCCTGTGACAGCTCCACCTCAAGAGCACTGCATGTGGAGGCCCCTCTTTCCTTCTGAGTCCCTTGCCTGCTCCACCCGGGGGCTGATATTTAAGGCATCTACAGACTCTGACTTTCTTATTTTATGGAATTATAAAGTTTTCTACCCTGTATAGCACATCCTCACTCTACACACCAGACTCCACAATGATTTACACTCTTAACACTGTCTGTGGGTTTGCTGTTGGGTCAGCACATGGTATCCGCAGCCATTCGGAGGCCACGGAGACTTGCATTATGGACAGATAGTTCATTAAGAGTTGTCCCTTCAGTTTTTGATTAAAATGTAATTTGGGAGAACCATACTGATCTATTCATAATGGTGTATTCCCAAACTCTTTAAAATTATTAGAAGAGCCTCATAGTTATTGGAAAGTACAGAAAAAGAGGAAGTAATCCACACTGTTTTCCATTCCGGTTATACAATGCACTAAGACCAAAGAGCATTCTCTCCTTGGATGAAGTGAGCCAGGGAGGGGTTGCTTTATTTATAGTGAACCTTTAAAGTCTGTGTCCTGAGCAGGTGGCAGCCCTCTGTGTAGCATTATGGCACATGTCTGAGTGAGAAATTTATCTGGGGAGAGAAGCTAGGGCTCACATGAAGGAACACATTCCATTTCAGGTATAAATGGTCTTGGTTTTGTCATGCTTCTATCCAAAATGGAAGTTAAGTGACTGGGAAAGAGAAAAGCCTGTTCTTGGGATAGCTTTGCCCCAGCCTCCATCAGGACTCTTTCCCTGGCTATCAGAGTGTTCTGTGGATTACCAACATTTACCTGCAGAGTAGGAGATGTTCCTGTATCAGTGAATAATCTTTACACAGGTCTGGCCCTATCTGACTAGGTGATGAAGTTGCCAGCCAGAGCTAACTAGTCCTTGTCTTAAGTTGCTAAGAGGCCTACCAGCTAGGCCTGCAGAAGTGCCTCATAGAAGGGAAGAAGATAAATCTCTATCTTACAGAGAGATGGTAAGAGCTAGTCACAGTTCTCGGGCTAGAGATCAGATCTGTGAACCTGGGTCATCGATTGTTGGCCATAGAGACAATTCTTGTGACCAAGAAAATCCAGCCTCCTCCACCTCACTGGTTGCAATCTGACAGGGGGTCAAGAGGGTCACATTTTGGTTTCAACTTGGCCTCCATTCTAAGTGTAAGGTGGCTGCTGATTTCCATTTTAAGACACAAGAATTTTGCTAGAGCCTACAAGGAGTATAAAAGGAATTCAAGGGCTCCTTAACTCCCTTGGGAGGGATCCCTGAGGTGTCCTGGGATGAACACAAGTGTGTGGTGACAGAACAGAGTTTCTTCTGTCCTACCCAAGACTCAGGAGGAGGCACAGCTTGGAAGTGACATCAGAGGCTGAAGTCTTCCAGGTATCAGATGCACCTAGAGATCTGTTAAGCTGGGCAGTTTTGTCTACTTGTAGAACTGTTGATTCTCTAGGCTTAGGGCTGGCAGTAGAAGAACTATGTCACACAAGTGACAGTGACACTGATGCTGATGACCTGGGGGCACACTTTGAGAGTTAATATATCAGCCTTAAAAGGGCTGAATAAGTTGGGGTAATATGGCTAGTGTGTGCCAGGACCACTCTGTTGCTCAGCCTCTGTACTCTGTGATTGGCAGTGTATCCTGAGATGCACATAATCACTCCAACATCCAAATGAAATTCTCAGAGTGTGAGTTTTGCCTACATGGTAGCATACACCCATACCCAAAGGAACACACTGATGGTTGATCGCTTTTATGCCCAACATCTCAGTTTTTTGATTATCACAAAGACATCTAGGATACAGATCCAAGTTTGTCTTGATCAAAAAGTACATAAGATGCCCATGATGGTGACATGTGGCCAGAGAGTCTAGAAGGTTCTAGACCCTCTACTTAGCTGCTGTTCTTCAGAACAGGTATGTGAGCTATGGGCACAGGAGCAGAATGTGCTGTTGAGTCCCAGAGTCACACCTTATGTCTTATCAGTCATCATAACCGCCTGGGACAAGGCTGTGCTCATCGCATCCCATTTGATGGTTTAGGGAACAGAGGCCACAGACATTAAATCACTTGGTCCTTGACACTGAGTAAAGTAGAACTTAGAGACTGGCCTGCCAGTGTCCAGATATGGAACTTTTCCCTACTCTTTCTTCTACTCAGGCTCCAAGAATGACCATAGACTTTCTCCCTTACAAGGACACCTGCTCAGGCTGCTCTGAGGAGTGTGGAGTGTCTGTCTGTTGCCGTCTGTCTACTCAAGGTCTTGGGTCATGTGATTTTTAATGTGTCCCTAGAAGCTACAGAGCAAAAGGAACTCTTTGGATAAGCCCCATTTGCAGTGCCACTAAGAGCTTTGGCCCTTACTGATCCATCAGGTCCGACTCCCTTTCCAGAACCTTCAGAGTCTTCCCAGCTGTGTGTCACTGGGAGCTTCCAAGTCTAGTGGCTATAGAGCTAGACACCCCAGGAAGGCAGCTGTCCCACAGGCACTTACCTCACAGCGGCCAGGATAGAAAGCTGGGTCCTTGGCAAAACCTTTATTGGGCCCAGACACTGAGGTGAGCTTGGGTCCAGCATGCCATCCAGCCCCCTGGACTGCACGACCACAGGCCAAAACTCTGTGAAGGAGAGCTGACGTTAGACAAGGGTTACCATCATTCCCTAGCAGATGGGTGGACACCTGAGCCCTAGGCAGAGAGGAAGGAATGTCCCAACAAGGCAAGCACTATTTTCACGTTCTATTATTTTAGCAACATTAAGGCCCAGGAAGGCAGCAGAGTCCAGTTGCCAAGATTTCCAGGGTTTTAGGCTTATGTAGCTCTGGTCTTGCAGAACTCAGGTCTTGCATGGCCCTGCAATGGTTCTTGCCTTTACTAGTTTCAACCTGTACACGGTCCACAGTAGGACTGTACCTAGTGTAGTGATTTCCAGACCGACAGTGGAGTTATGCTCCACTGGTACCTAAAAGAAAATGAAAATTATTTTGCACACTGCCAGAGAGCAGATGTAGTAGCCCTAACTCCACCCAGCCTTGGTGATGCAGTACTACAAATACAAAGTCCTGACAATTCCAACAAGCCAATTCTATGATGGAAAACAAGACAAGCAGTGGGGATGGGACAAACGACTTGACTCATCTCTTGGACCTCTTGCCATACCAGGATAGGGGTCTTGGGGCACTACACTAAAAATCGAATTTCAGGAATTGGAAGTTATGGAGATGACACGATGAGGGGAAAATATACTTTAACTTAAAGCTTTTAGAGCCACTGTTTTCCTACTAATTCTGTCAACATGATAGATACATGTAGGTGCTTCATTTATTCATTTCCTGAGCCAACACTACTCTTGGTGTTGGAGGCACAACAGTATATAAAACAGTCAAGGTATCGACCTCTACTGTGGACCTCCCAGCCTAGTGCACATAACTTCAGACTCTGCTCATGTCATAAAGAGAACAGGTATGGTGTGATGAGAGACACCAGTGTACGGGGGCCATGCAGACAGAGTGCTCAGTAAGGAGCACCTCAAGAAAGCTGCCCTCAAGCTGATGACAAGGAATGGTGGACAGAGTATTCCAGATGGAAGGAAGAGTGCATCCCAAAGCACTGGGCATAGATAAGTTAAAGTAACCAGCATGAAGGAAGAGACCTGGGAGATGAGCTGAAGAGGTAGAGCAAGCAGGTCTTTAGAATGAAGCCAGGGGCCACAGTTGCATCCCTGGGGCCAGCAAGAAGGGAGTGAGGGCTTTAAGCAGGAGAGTGTCATGGTGATGTTGAAGGACGAATGGACAGATGACTAAGTCTGTGAAGAAAGTCTGTAAAGAAAGCTCAAGAATCACACCTTTGTCCTTATTGTCTATATGTTTTCAAGTCACACAAACCCTTCATCTGGCCATTCCTTGCTCCCCCATGACCCCCATGACCCCCTCCCCTTTTCCTGTGGCAGCAGGTGTCATGGAGTGTGGGCAGGAGTGAAAGGCATATGTGGTAGGCCTTTATATCAGCAGGGGAGAGTGAGTGTGGGGATACCATCGCTGCAGCCTGTCCACTTGCTTTCCACAATACCCCATAAGCATTCACCTTTAATCCATGGAAGAACCGGAGAAGGAAAAGTAACTGTCTGTAAATATTCTAGATATTCCTCTATTAGACGTCTTCTAAGCCGAGTGATTGGAATTAGAGAGGCTGCCAATATAAATTATAGATACCTAGTTCATAGCTCTGTAGACTTAACTGAAAGGCAACCTGGTTCCTGGTTGAGCTAATGCTTGAAACCCCAGTGACCCGAAGGAACAGAAGGCATTTCACCCCGCTCCTAGGCACCTGGCTACTGTCGTGTAGCTACAGCCCCCCACAGCCCTCCATAGATTAGTGGCCATCAGGCTCCAAGTCCCTCCACAGGTAGAGGACATGCCCTGTGGTCATGTGGCCTTAAAACAAATCTCTATTTTAATGAGGTACCTGGAGTACTTAGCCAGTAAGTACTCCTTCCCCAACGCTCTTCCCTGGAAAAGGTATTTAACCTCAGACCTGCCCTGAGAAGTGGGGTATAGTTTACTCATCCACTTTCGGCCATGACAATAAATGCCTTAAAACCATGAACTGCCTCTTTTCACTGGGATCTACTGTGGGGGGCTGTGAAGTCCTTCACCTATAGAGCTGCTGTCTAATCTCTCTTGTAGAAGACCTCTCTGAGCTCCCAGCCATGGCTGAGGCCAAGTCAAGGACTCATCCCCTTGGGATTCAGCCAGAGTGTCCCTCTTTTCCCCCTCGGCCCCAGGCTAGATTCCCATGCCCCCATTTCATTGTCAACTCTTCCACAGCTCCAGCGTTGCCTGAGTGCCCAACAGCCTGAGAAGCAGATGGCCCCGGCCTCCTTGCAGGCCTGGGGACCCCCAGGCCAGATCTGACTGTCCTGCACCTAAGACTGCACTCCCACCCCCTGAGCAGTGTCGGTAGTGCCCCCATGGCTTCCCTAGAGCCTGACACCCACCTGCTGACTGAGTGGGGTAAGCATGGTCCACTTCCTGCATCCTGCCTCCCCAGTGGAAGAGAGTCCACACAACCACAACTTTCCTAGCTATATATCCATAGACTCTTGCGCAGGCAACCTTGGTGTGCACCAGTCTCCTGCCTGTACCATCCTGGTGCCTGATGGCTACATTAGAGACTCCTTCCGACATCTTCCCCTGCCCTTGGCCTCCTCTTGTACAGTGCTGCCACAGCCGTTTGCTGCAGGAAAGAGAATTTTCTGCCAAAAATATTGACTGATTTTTATAGGTGGTGCTGCTTTAGTCTTGTCCTAGGAAAAGTTGAGGGTCTAAAATTAAATCCAATTTAAATATTGCCAATTTCTAATGCAAATACATCAGAGACAAGCAAACTAAATGGATAGCTATTTTTAAATCCCTAATTGTTCTCATAATTACTTAAAAAGACGTCCAATGGCTCTCATACTCTTGATAAATGTGTGGAAATAGAACCCAGCTCATTTATAGACTACCTTACGGTCCTTCTTATAGAACACAATGAAATTCTATTGAAATCTGCTGTGCCTCTGTAAGTCAGGCCTGGTTTGATGCCTTACAGTAGTGGTACTGCAGCCTCTTAAAACTTGTTGATAATGCAAAGTACTGGGTAGATATCCTGAGGACTAGAAACAAGACAGCTTGGGATTTAGTATTTACTACATTGTTATTTATCACCCAAGTTTAAGAATAATAAGGTTCTGTGCTGACTATCTCGATCTCCAAGGGACTGGATGAAAGTCACCTAGGAGACTGAGATGTTCCTGTGTGCACATCTGCAGGGGATTTCTGAAGAGGATTAATTGAGGTAGAAGGTCTGTTCTCAGTGTGGGAGGCTCAGATAGAAAGAGGTTCCAAGAAGCAGCAGTGGAGAGGACCTGCCTTCCTTTCTGCTTCAGGGTAAGTGTGTCTAGCACAGCTGTGTCATCCTCTGCTGACTTTACACTAACACAGATGCTATAACTGGTTCTCCAGGGAACTTCCACACTTTCTGGTTTGAGACTGGTCTGAAGACGTAAGCTTCATGGACTGAGCACTTGGTTACTGGGCTCTTTACCTCTCCAACAAGCAGATAGACACTGTTGGGTCACCTGGCACCTATGTGCAAGCCAATCTAACAAAATCTCTCTTTACAATGTATGTTCTATTGCTCTTGTTCCACTAGAGAACCCTGCCTAATATGTTCCTTATAGAGTGAGAGGTCCACGTCAAAGAGGACAAACTCAGAGATGACCTGCTGCTGTGAACTGCCTACCTGCCTTCCATGGGACCCCTCATCTTAGAACCCATGAGCAACTAGCCCAGAGTCTGCTAGAACTGGAGGATGGAAAGATTCTACCGAAGATCCTGGAAATAAGGCTGGATGTTTGGCTCTCTGAGCATTGTCTCCCTACCTCCCCCCCACCACCCCTATTTATTTTCATTACATCTGAAAGGTATTTTGGCCAAACTGTTAAAGTTCAATCAACTATCCCAAGTCCGATCAACAACCCAAGGAACTTGCTTCTGTGGGAAATTCATGGGGAGCGGTGGACATCCCTGTAAGTCCTTCATGTGTGAATATGCAGACTCTATCTAGCCAGCTGGTCTCTGATTCCCACTGCCCCTCCCCCCTCCCTGGTCCTCTGCAGCAGGGACTCTCAACCCTGGCCACATAGCCAACTCACCAAGCCAGCTTTACATACCCACCATGCTGCCCGTGTCCCACCTCCAGGGAGCCTAATTTCACTGGCTTGAGGCACAGCATGTTCACTAGGAGTTTCCAAAAAGCTCCCCAGGAGATCCAAATATAAGGCCAGCTCCAAAGTCACTCTGCACAGGAGGAGGAGGAAGTTTGACAGTGCATTTGATGAGCCAACTAAGAGAAATTCATTGTCAAGAAATCAATATATCTTAGAAACTATAAAATACAGGTGCAATCATAGTATGAAAAACAAGGAGATATGGGGGGCTGGGAGAGGTTGTATTTGCAAGCCCCCACTGTCTAGATACAAGCGACATCTGTGAATAGGAGACTTTCTTTTTGACTTTGTCAGGCCACTTTTAAAAAAAAAATCCTTCAGTGTTGGAGTGATGGTGGCTTAATACTAAACAGTTCAGGAATATTTGCTGACTTTATTTTTCTTCAGATTTGGGGACGGTTGACTTAAAGGACCTCTTACATGTCATGTGCTCCAATGAAGCAATGGCGAGCCAGTCCCTAAAGCAACTTACATTGTCCAAAGATTCCAGGAAGCTACGTCCCTCTTCCTTCTGTCTCTCCCTGGTGGAGTTCTGAGTGAGGAAATCTCACTTCAGCTCTAGCATTGAGATCATGTTCTTGGGGTGTAGTGAGTTTTGGTACTGCTATTGTGAGTTCCATTGCTATAGCCATTCTTAATTTTACCCCCGCCTGTCATTCCTTATGCTGTGCCTATGTACAAAGGGAGAAGAGCTGGAGGTCTTTTATGCTGTCAGTCTGTTTTTCTAATTCTTAGCCTAATCAGTCATTTTCTAGAAAGAAATATGACTGTAAGGTTTGCTGACTAAGAGTTCTTTTGTTGTTGTTTTTTTTTTTTTTTTAAACAAATTTCAGTTTGACCCACTTGGAGATGATTTGATGTCTTTTAACTATTTAGTGTTTTTGGCAGATCTAGTAGGAAAATAGTGCATCTGGCATCAAGGACTTAGGAAGACATAAAGGTTCAGCAAAACTATTATTCTACCAAATGGTCCGATGCTGACAATTCTGAAGGGTCTTGCCACATTTCTTAAAGAGAATCGGTCCTACGGCTCGTTGGGAGATGTTGAAGTAAATTACACATGCTCTCTTGATGGTGTTTTCCCAGAGCCAAGCAGATCAAAGGAGAAGCCATTGTGGTTGGCTGCCCTTCAGCTTCGGAATGAAAGAGCATTTGCTGTAACTGTCGGTGGCCTTCTATGGTGTGCAGCTGCCCACAGCCAGCATGGTGTTTACCTGACTGCAGTAATTCAAGAGCTCTGTAATGTGCAATGCCACAGCTAATTACAAGGACATCAGAGCTGTAGATAAGCTATCTATACACAAAGCAGACACGGAGGTGAGGGAAGAACAGCTTTACAAGAATGGATTGCTAAATAGCAATCCATGTAGACCAGCTCATTGGCTTGGTAATGCTAATGATATATCTATAATCTGTGTTTGAGTGCCAAAAACAATCCAATAGTTTTGCAAACTTCTCTGCAACCTTAAGAAAACATTTCTTTGGTTCCAACTGGCTGATCCTTAAACCACAAGAAAAAAAGATCTATTTCAACTATGCTTTTGGTCTTTGCCTGGTCTGTCCCATGCTTCTAACTATATACAGACAGCAGTACTTGGAATAAAGGGGACTCTGGTCACTTGGAGTCAAAGTTCACTTTGAATAATAACAGTCTCCAGGTCACAGGCGATCGATCACAGGTGACAACCTGGAAGATGTGAATGAGAACAAATGGTACCAGCGAATGTTAACTTAGACTGGGGCCCTTTATTCAATTTGCTTTATGGGGGCCCACGTCCTCAGTTCTTCTCAAGCTAGCCTGTTCCTCTCAGTGTGTGGCATGTTTTCCAAGCAGTAGGGCAAGAAACATTACAACACATGACTCTCTAATGCAAGTCAGATGTAACTCCAGGAATTAAGCTAAATATCCATAGCTCTAGAAAGACCTGGAAAGATCCCAGCTTAAGAGATACAGGGGGCGGGGCTGTCTGATGCTTCTGAAGGCCAGACAGCCTTTCCTTCAGTCAGGGAAGGACAGCAGAGAGCCAGAGACTTGGCTGTATGGGTTCTAGCAAAAGGCTGCCTTAGTGGGTAAGTGTCCATGCTGAGGACATTTCTGTTTAAGTTGTACTGTGGGTTCACTCTAAGGATCATCTCACCTCGTCATCCCATTTCAAGAAAACAGGGCTCACAAGTGCCTGGGACCAAGCACATCACAGTGCCCACCTCCTCACAACTCTGGAGTGACAGCCGCCTCTGAAACCCCTCACTCCTCTGCACTGACATTTCCTGGCTTGTCTGCTGGCTTCACACCCAGAGAATCCAACTCAAGGCATGAAGTAGATAACCGCCAGCATTGCCTGGGCATGTCATACATGAAGATCCCTAGTTACCCCAGGCTAAGACAGTGCTGGAAATGAAGAATTGATTCCCGGGTTTGTTTGTTGGTGTTGGGGGGAGGGGGTGGGGGGTGGGCTGCCATTTCAGCCACTTCCTGTGTCTGGCCTCAACACTTCAGTCCCAAGTTGCGAATGGTTTACACTAGAGAAGGGCCCTTGGATGTACATCCATGAGCTATGTTAAGAGGACTCATCTAACACAATATCTCAGGAGCAAGATCAGGGGCGATGAAAAACTGCTGTCTGTTGAGGTCTCTTGACTCTGATGTACTTATGTTCTAGAATATTTCCCATCTTCTTTTGTTTCTCTTTTTAGGGTTTATTTGACCACAGCAATATGCACAACAGGAAGGCTCTCCGCTGAGGAAATTCTCTCCAGAACTAACAAAAGAGCCACAGAGTGCATCTGTCCCCAGAGACCCAGAACACTGTGGGTAATTAGAAATTCCAGAGAGGACAGATTTCCACACTATCTACACACACACACACACACACACACACACACACACACATATCACTCAACTTGTGGCTCCTAGAGATCTAGTTTTACATGGTTAAGTTTCAGAGAAATAGAAACTAACTTGCTTTAGCATCTACATAAACCTGAAGCCTTAGCTGCAAAAGGAGGCCGGAGACCTCCTTTTGTAGCTAAGTTCAGTGTTTGTGTGTGTGTGTGTGTGTGTGTGTGTGTGTGTGTGTGAGAGAGAGAGAGAGAGAGAGAGAGAGAGAGAGAGAGAGAGAGAGGGGAGGGAGAGGGAGTGTCCAATCTGCTTTCCTTCCAGTGCTTCCTCAAAAAAAAAAAAATCAGCAAATATCATTTCCACCTTGAGTGGAGAGTATTAACTAAATAACACTTAGCCCACTGTACAACATCTAGTTAATCCAATGAATTTTATGCAGTCTTTTTATAGTATTATTACTGACACTTGGCCAAAGCAGAGCGGAGCAGTACAGGCAGAACTGGGTGTGTAAGAGAAATGATGCAGTGTCCATTCTCGGTCTCTATCTGGCCCTCTCCTGCAGGGGGTAGGGGGACTGTGGCTTAGTGTTCTAGCTGTGACTGGAGTGGCTGGCCACCTGCATGCTCAGTGGGACTGAGAGATTGCAGAATGATATTCACAGCTGTCTGGCAGTGCGCTGCAGTCAGTCACCTGCCGAGGAGACACTGAGTAAAAAACAGAAACACTTGCTTTTGAAATGATCCTTTTTCTCCAGCTCCGTCCCCAGTCCGTGGGAGGAAGCTGCTTCGTCATGGCTGCAGCTCCCCGAACAAGGTGACCTGGAGTGATGGCCAGAACTTGCCTGTGAGGTTAGGAACATCTTCTCCTGGGGTAATTGCTGCCTTAGAGGGAAAGTGAGCCACAGGAGAAAGCGCCAGAGAGAGTCCTGCACAGGGTCACAGTCATTAAAGGCTTGGGATAAATTTTGGTGTCTGTTGAATTGCCTACTTCTTAAGAGTTGAGGTGTATTTTTATCCCAGGGATGTCCTGGGGTAGGCATTTAGGAAATGTTTATTGAACAGAATGGAAAACTCTTAACACACTGCTCTAAAGGGAATCATTCTTTTACATTATATTGGAAGATAAAATGTGGCCCCACCCACAATTTCTGAATCTTGTGCACTCTGGTGATACGCACTCAGGAGCACGCCATGTTTGGGAGCCGACAGGTACTGCTGGGAACTAGGACACAGGCCCTTGTTTGGCCCTCACAGTGTACACAGGTGCTGTACAAAACAACCCCTTTCTTAGTTCCAGGCCTCTTATTTTACCTGTCCAGTATTTCTCTGGAGAAGGCTGTACTCTAGTCTGGTCACTAGTTATGTTATGCAATCCAGAGAGATGGGCAATCGCTTCATTGTTTAGTTATAACATAACCAGGAAAGGAGGAAAAAAAGAGAAAGCCCAGAACACACATGTGAACCCTGGTGGGGACTGTACAACGATAATGGAAACCATTTGTTGGCCTCTCTCTTCTTTTTGTGGTCAGCCAGATTCCTGGAATCATGCCTGTCTGCTAAGAGAGCTGCACCTCGAAGGCCTTCCACACATGCCCCGTGCCTGGTCTAAGAAGTGTTACCCAGGTCTCAGGAAGGTGGGTGCTTAAATGACTTTTGAACTGTTTCTAGTTTCCCTTCTTCTCGCAGACCTTATTTCTGCACCCTCAGAACATAGATTAAGGATTTAAAAAAACAAAAACAAAAACAAGACAAAAATGAAGAATAAAAGAAAAAGTCAAACAAAGTGTCAACAAAATTCCAGAATCTTCCAACCAGGAGAACATTGTTAGCCTAAGGAGAGGAGTTACCTCAACAGGCACACGAGGAAGCTCTACACAAAGAACTGTGCTGAGCATTCTCTGTATTCTTTTGCCCGTCAGTTTCTATGAGCCAAGTGATTCCCTTTTCTCCATCCACTTTCCAAACCTATCACAGAATTTATGTAAATAAAGTCCTTTATTTAGAGTCACAGAGCATGGGAGCATTATTTCTAGTGGCCCTACTGTTGTGACCACCATTATCACCGTCCACGATCATCCCAACATCGGCACTATAATCACCTCAGCAGCAGCACCACCATGATCATCCCAGCATCAGCACCAC
>NC_034593.1:92232385-92298612 GCF_900095145.1 Mus pahari | reverse complement strand
CACCACCATGATCATCCCAGCATCAGCACCACAATCATCCCAGCATCAGACCAAAGGTCATACTAGCATCACCACCATCATCTTAGAATTTCCACCATGATCACACCAGCATCACTACCACCTTCATACAAAGATCGCCATCATGAGCCTTGACATTTCTTGACCACTACTACCCAGTCACCACTGCTGTGTTACCTGATATGCTAGGACCTAGGGTCACCAAGAGGACAAGTCTTTAAACTTGCCTCTAGGTTTAATTATCAAGGTTCGGTTAAATGAGATGAGATCTGCCTATGTGGGTGACATTACGCCATGGGATGGGATCACAGGCTGCATAAAGAGAAGAGGGCAAGCTGAACATAAACATGGTTCTCCATCTCTCTCTCTATCCAAGCTAAAGAAAAAAAGTGAGCAACCAGCTGCCTTATGCTCTGGCTACCACGACATCCCTGCCCTGATGAAACTGCATCTTGAAATTGAAAGGCAAAGCCAACTCTTCCTCCCTGAAGTTGCTTCTGTCGGAGCAGCGAGGAAGGTAACCAAGACGACCACTAGCCAGGTAACATGGCCTCTTCAAACATTTTGCCACTACTACTTCCAACTCCACCATCAACAACTCCACCATGGTTAGACCACCACTGTCATGACTATCATCACTGTCCCCTGAAAATGAAGAAGCATTTGAAGCTATCAGAGTCCGTTCCTGAGGTTGCGAAGTATTTCCCAGAATGGTTTAACTATTTAGGTCTGGGCATGTCCCAAATGAGTGGTGAATCAAGCTACGTCCACAAAATCAAATTTCCCACTTCTTATACATTGTACTATTTTCCAGCTTCAGTCTAGAAACTGTTTTTTTTCTACATCCCTTCCCGTCCCCTCCCTGTGCCTTCTCCTTCTCTCTCCTATCTTTTTTTCTTCTTTCCTTACAAAGGAAATGCATATTTTATGACAATTTTCAGTTCAGACCTTACTAACTTTAAAATTATCTAAAAATGAATACCTATAATTGCCATGAGAGATTTATATCTATAATATAGAAAAAAAATGTAAAAACCAAAATGAGGAGTTACGTCCCTGGCTTCTCCAAAATGAGATAGGGACTTCCTATTGCCTAATGCAATTGTGTGCACAGTGTTTATAGGCCATTGTGAAGGCAAGTAGGTCCTGAAGAATGGAAATTTCCCTCTGCATCATCCCTCATCCTTCCGAACGTGAAACTCCCATGGAAGCCATCAGCTCCCACCTGAAATAGAGGAGCTATCTCCCTGAAAGTAAAGGCCAAACCCTTCAAAGACCTCAAATGAGCTGTGGCTGGCCAGCTGGAGGAGATGGAGGCCCTAGACTCTTCTCCTCGTCACTTGTTGCTTCTGGTCACGATGATGAGAGAACTGAAATTGGGTTTGAGTTAGGGCTTGTGGGAAGAAAGACAAAGATCCCCCAGAGTCACTAAGGCATACTGCTTAACTGTAGGTGTGAGAGTTGAGGTAGTGAGGCCTGGTGTGTTAAAGTATTAGGTGTTTCACGGGCGTAAACTGTGGGTTACGACCAGTTACACCTAATACTGCTAATGATAAGTAATTTCTATTGTGTATTATCTGCCAGATACGACTACCTCAGGGCTTCCTGTGTAAAAATTAATAAAAAAATAAAATCTTCTGAGGTCGGTGTTTCCCCATCCTACAGAAGCAGAGACTCATCCTGTCACTCAAAGACAACCTCCTGTGGATCCACAACACCCTGATCCCACATCTGACCAACTCAAAGGAGTCAAGGTTGCTGTGGTGAAGTGTTGATTTCTGCTTCCGTGACATGGGTAAAGGATATGTTGGATTTTGTATATTTTCTTCTCTTAAATTTACCCAATTTCTAAACAAATTAATAGAAACAAACAAAAAAATATAAAACAGTTTTCTGGAAACACTGTAATTATTCCACTTCTCTGTCATGAGTCTTTCCTTGAGGGAGCCCAGAGAACAAACCCATCCTCACTAAATACTCCAACCACCGAAAAGAGGGCCTGGAAGGAGCCATTATTCTGATAGAGATGTAGTCATGGAAGATTGGTGACTTGGACATGTTTAGTTGCTCTTTACTGAGAACAATATAGAAATCAGAAGGTGGCTGACTTAAATCCCTTTCCATGTCCATCAAGAAAAGCCACAGGCAAGATATGAGCTACTTGCTCTCGGATGGGGATGTGACTCTCTGTTGATTGGCTTTTTGGGTGTGAAGACCAAGCCAGAGGCTGGAGCCAAGCAGAGTCTGTTAATATTTCCATTCATGGACATGCAACAGCAAACCGTTTCATACATTTATAGGAAAGCATCAAATACAATATCTTTGTTGTGCTTAATCAGAACCAGAGTAGAATTCCAGGAGACAAGAATAGAAATTCATCCTAATGATTTCATTCTTAGTCCAAACATGCAGTTTTTTCCCACTCTGTTTGTCACTTTCTAAAACAAGAAGCCACCAAGGAGTGCTGTTGGTTTGAGGGGTGACTTGAAAGCAAGAACACTGAACAGAAAAACACGGAGCTATCCAATGGCAAATGGAAAACCCGAAACGGGGTCACTCTGGATTATTGAATTTACTCTTCCTGCTTATGTGAAACACTCAACCAGGAATCAATTGCCCAGGCTTCATCCTCTCCCCATTTGAGTTCCTCCTTCAACAGAAGTAAATCACAAGGCAAAAAGAAATGTTCAGTTCTCAGCAAGATTCTTCTCAAGGAAAATGTAGATGCTTTTATTCTTTTTTTATTTGATATTTTCTTTATTTACATTTCAAATGCTATCCCGAAAGTTCCCCATACCCTCCCCCCGCCCCTGCTCCCCTACCCATCCACTCCCACTTCTTGGCCCTGGCCATCCCCTGTGCTGGGTCATATGAAGTTTGCAAGACCAAGGGGCCTCTCTTCCCAGTGATGGCCGATTAGGCCATCTTCTGCTACATATGCAGCTAGAGACACGAGCTCAGGGGGTACTGGTTAGTTCATATTGTTGTTCCACCAAAAGGGTTGCATCCCCCTTCAGCTCCTTGGGTACTTTCTCTAGCTCCTCCATTGGGGGCCCTGTGCTCCATGTGGAATACTTTTCTCCCAAAAGAATAAGAGTCTCATACCATGAAAACCACACAAGTCATGTAGGTAGGAGAGAGAGGGTACCTCCTCCTTTTGAGTTGCCACAATGAACTGAGTGAATGGTTTCATATTAGTCATCCCATTACTCAGCACACAGCAGATCAGTGGTGTTCACTGCAAGCACTCGCCTTGTAAAATCTGCAAGTTCACCTAGCTCACCAGCTTACTGCTTCTAGAAACCCACTATAAGAGATTTGGTAATGAATTTCTTTGGGATCTTCAAGAACAGGGAATAGAAAGGTGACCATCAGTGGGCTCTTTAGCTGTGAAAATTAGCTGTCACCTACAGAGTAACAATGACATTTTGGCAGTCATATCAGAAGGACACATGCTGGTCGTTTATCATAAAGGTTGGCCCTGTCTCACAAGCACCATGGGAAATCTGACTAATTCTGGCACAGAGATAGCACTGGTACTGGATCTGCTGATTTTAATTAGTGGTCAGGCTGGGACTAATCCCAGATCTGAGCTAGAGTGAGAGTTGCTCCATCAGCTTGGAGCCCGATGAGTGTAGTGGCAAGAGTGAATGGGCTCAGATCAGATGGAATCAGATCAATCTGGCATTTGATATTTGCCCTACCCTAAGGAAATCTGATGTCATCATAGAAGGGAACTGAATAACCAGGAAGAGGCGGACACAGCTACAGTAAGAAGTGATCAAGAGATCTAGGAAGATGGTTCCTTCAGTAAGGGGCAAGCATACACATGTGAACATGGGTTTGGATCCACAGCGCTTATATACAACTCCAGGTTTGCATTGTGCATGCCTGGTATCCTGGTGCTGTGGAGGTTGAGACAGGAGAATCTCTGGGATTTGCTGGCCAGCCAGTCTAGCCAATCAGTGATTCCCAGGTTCAGTGAGAGACCTTGTCTCAAATTAAGGTAGAGAGCAATTGAGGAAGCCACTTGATATCTATCTCTGGCCATTACACACACACACACACACACACACACACACACACACACACACAGCAATTAAGAAAAGAGCAGATGAGAAAACAGCATCAAGGATGGTGAGAGGAGAGGCAGAGGGAGTGGGCAACTCAAAAGAAGGGTAGCAAAGGACATCCGGAGGCAGATGGGCAGAAACAGAGGAGGATGAGATTCCTGAAGGAGCCACTGGAGAAACAGTCAAAGAAAAGTAGGGTTCAGACTGAGAAAGGACTTAGAAGCTGAGAGAGAAAAACAACTGCACAAACTCCAAACAAAGCCACACTCCTTAGCCTGTGCTGGTGAGATGTGATTTCTCAGTGCCCCTAGAGAAAAGACCCAGAGAGTAGGTGACCACAACCATTTGTAACGAGTACCAACCCTGCCAACAAAGGCCAGTTTCATTGAACCAGCCTCAGGTGACCTTACAAGGCAGGACAATCTTGCTGATGTTCCAATGAATCGTCTATTACAGTGTGAGCTTTGCTGGGGAAGTTCCAATCTGAGCTCAAACCCAGTGATAACATTGCCTTGGCAGACTGATTTCATGACATAGGTTAGGGCAAGGCCATATCCCAGACACACAGCACGTTCAACATCAAAGCCCTTCAACCCAGGGCTGGATGAGCCAGAGTGGACCTTAAAATAAATGAGATTGTATGACCTCACCATTATCAGCTTCAGAGGGAATGCTTTGGAAGGAAATCATGAGCACAAAAGGACAAAAGGACATCAGGGGAATTGGGGTTTCCCACTGATGCTTGGGTCCAGCTGGAGCTGGTTACAGTGTAAACTTTGTTTAATCAAATCCTCTGTCATTAATAAAACTCAAAACAAATCCAAACAGAGATATATGAGGATGTACTTGGATTTCACACTGGGTTTGCATCACTGCTCCACCAGGTGCCATCCATAAATCTGGGGTCAGGCTGCTGGAGCTGGGGCTGCAGAGAGGCCATCTCAGGAACTTCCACCACTTCTCTAAGCCACTATGTCCCTGTCGCTGCTCTTCAGGGCTGAGAGAAGCCCAGGATCTTCTCAAGACCCATTGTCCTTCTTTCCCAGAGCAATGTTAATGGTCAACCAGGAAACTGAGACGCCTGGAAGGCACCCTGGGACAAACATGGCTGGAATTGGGAATAAGACATATTTGGTAAAGCTGTCCACATGGCAAGGGAAGAAGAGCTTCTCTCCTCTGTTGCAGGAAACACACCTGGCATGAGTGGGCAGAACTCAGCCCCACTGACATTCAGCGAGAAGAATGGGCTGTGAATTATGGACTTCCAGCTATGATGAGGGGATACTGTATGATATGGATAACAGTAATAGCTGCCTATAGAATCAAACATGTGTGCACATAACTCCATGGAAACATAAAGAGTAAACATGAAGAGGGAAATAGGGAAGAAAGGAGAGGGAAGGATAAGGAAAAAGGAGGGAGGAAGGGAGGGAGGAAGGGAGGGAGGGGGGAGAGAGAGAAAGAGAGAAAATAACACCATTCCATCCAATAAAGGCTGGAGATAGAAACTTCAATATATAAATATATAGCTGTACAATGCATTCTTCCTTTAGAGTTAGTTTTCATTAAACCTTCATTCTGTCGGATATTGTAAATAAAGATTTGTATGTTTTAGGCAACATGGTCTCTTTGCAAGCCAACTACTTCATCTGGTGCTCAGCTGAAGAACATGGCCCTTTCCCAAACTGGAGATAAAGTGAACAGGTTGGACTTACAAGGCTGTACCCCAGCCTGGACCCTCCCAAGCACTGTCCAAGGTTACCCTGGCTGAGCCTTACAGACTTCTTAGATTCTGGCAGCCCTGCCAGGGTCCATCGAATGGCGTCACTAGAGATGTCCTGTTGGCAGGGAGGATGAACAGATGACTTGCAACAGAATGATACGACGGCTGTGAGTGCATGGAAGCGATCCAATAGCCTACAACCACCCATTCTTTGCACTCTAACAAGACTATTTTGCTGAGTAGATCGGCCCACTAACTGCCTTGTAGACTAATACGCTCCGTAGCTTAACACTTAGTGACCCTAGTTTTGAAAAAGTTATAATAAAACTGAATTTAGACAGGTATATATAGAAGAGATAAACTTGGAGAAAAGTCTAGAACTAAGTTAATAGTTGAATTTTATTTCTTATGACTTTCTTATTTTCATACATGCATCTTACTATAATATTCCATAATTAGCTTTTATAATCCAAACGATGTATTCTAAGATGATTTTATAATTCCATATTTAAACAATAGAATGTCTGTAGTATTTTTTTTTACCTGCTAACCCCATCTTTAAGATGTTTTTGTCTTAAGAGGAGAGAATTGTAACTCCTTTTTCTTTTTCCCACGACTAGAAATCCTGAATTGCCTAACCCGACACTAAGAATTCTTCAATCAAAGGGTAGTTATTTACTTTGTGGAAAATCTTTTTGTGTGAGCATCTGTGCAGTCATTAAATATGTGAACTGTGAGGACAACTAGCAGGAAGGGGCACTTGTAATCTAGTCCAGAGTCAAGAGCCTACGAGAGGGTGTGTGAAATCATGGCAGCCAAGGAAATCACACGCACATAGGAGTCGGGCCTGGAAGTCGATGTATAAATGGAAACAGTTGTACTGAGTGTGAGATCTCTGGGTGAACCCCGCCCTCTCTCACTCCCCTGTTCTCCAAGTGGCTGGTAACGTTGTTATAATGCCTTCATAATGAAAATAAGGTTCATAAGCCTTTCCATATGTCTTCTCTCTGGGTTCCTCAGGCTTAGTGCTACACCAAATATGTTTCCACCTTTTGCCGTCTCCCCATGGCGCCTAGCTGCTTCATTCTGCAAAGGCTCAGACAATGTCGCTGAGTAAGTAACCAGGTCCATTTGGCCGATAAAGATGGGTTTGGGTGGAGGACAGTACTTGTGCCTCGGTTTAGGCAAGCTACAACCTTCTCGCGCTGAGTACAGGATGAGCCATTGAAGAAGGGTCGCAACGTGTGTGGATGTATTGCTTATATTAGAAAGTTCTTGAATGTGGGTGAAAAGAGCTGTGGGCTCAGGCTTTCATTTACTCACTGCTGACTTAGGCTGTTCTGTTCTCCGAAGCTCACATAAGGTTTGGATATAATATTAGCTCCTGCAGATCTGTCCTATAGGAGGGAAAATTGGAAATAAACCACCAAGACATTTGTAGGGCATAGAATTTGGCTGTGTTCATTCCAGACATCGGGGAAAGGGCTGGAGGGAGAGAGGGGGAGGGGGAGAACAGGAGAATAAAGGGAACCTGAGTACCTAACTGATCCCTGCTACTTCCCTGGCACCATTCTAGGGGGTTCTTGCAGGGCACGACGCACTACAGCGTGAAGGCTGTGGAGCAGGCGTTACATCTTTCGTCTAGATTGGGAAACTGTGATTTGGGAAGATGGATACTTGTCCTGAGTCACACAGACTAGAAAGAGACTTGTCCAGCTCTAGAGCATTTGAAACAATGCTTTCTGTTCTCTCAGCACAAATGAATGGCTCGTCCACGGAATGAATCTCCACACTCCTCGTCTAGAGCTAACTTTTTTGACCAGGATTTCTTTTGTGATACTCAACCAAGAGAGATGTCCCTCCACCTCTTCCCACCCCAGGGGACATTGTACAGTGTCTGGAGACTTTCTTTCATCTCAGTAAGCAGGTAGCAGGGGTGCTGCTGGCATCTAGTGGGTAGGTGCTAAGGGTATTACAGACCCTCTAATGCCCAGCGAACACTTTACTGTGTAGAATCATCTGACCCCAGATGTCAGTAGCACAGACAGTATAAATGCCATTTCATGAGGGAACCCAATGTAAATTGTCCCCTCTAAATTCACTCTCTCCTTCACTTCTGAAATTAAGTTTTTGTGGCTTTGAAGAATTCTCAAGTTATAAAAGCATCAGAGGTGCTCAGTGACCTTACAATTAGAAACCACCCAGCATATATAAATCAAATAAATGTGCATAAAATCTGGATGACAATGCCAAGCACAAATCTGAAATTTATGTAGGGAGTTTACAGTGAAATTGCCAGTAAGAAATTAACAACTCCCCAAGTGTTACCAATTGTGGCTAACCCTAATCTGTACTAAATTCTACAATGAATAGCTAAGTGTTCACTTGGTTCCCAAGATGCCCATATGTAAAGTCAGAAGCTTGGCAGTTCTCTGGTTACAAGGTCAAGCTGCCTATGTGCCCTTCTAACCTGTAGCTGTGTCCATGGAGGAGAGTAATGGCTTCCGTTTGCCATGGCTTGCTCTCTGGAGGGACCATGCTCTGATTTTGTTACTTTTGTGGCATTAAGATGGCTCCTAGAAAAGTAGAGCCAATGAATTACTCAATAATTTTGTGGTAATTTTGTCTTGCAGGCACAGGACTATACCAATGTTTGAGAAAGACTCACACCATTACAGAACTTAAAAAAATAATAGATAATCCAGTTCAGTAGTTTAGACTTGAACCAACCAAGGAGTACCCATTCAATGTATTATTATCTAGCCACTCCATGTTAGGAACCTGAGGGAACAACAGGCAAGTACAAAGTCTGAGTCTTGTCTTTAGGAATAGACAGCATGGGGGAGGGGGTAAAATGCACTGGGAGGGTCAGCAAACCACTTAGATTATAAATGAAGGGGGTCAAATATGCCTGCATCACATGATACTGCAGATACTTATACATGTTCATCTCTCCCATCACACTAACAGCTACCAACAAGCCAGGACTTTGACATTTCCTTCTTTTTATTTGTTTTGGTGTCTAGGCAGGATCTGGCTTGTAGAAGCTAAGAAATGTTCATGTGAGAAGTCAGTGAATGAACAACAGAAGGTGGGCCTAGGTTTGGACATCACAGGAATGTCCAAACAGTGTTTCCCAGGCTTGGAACATCAAAGAAAAGTTTTGGTGAAGTGAATGTTCTGCTATGGATTTCATATGAAGTATTTTCTACAAAGACTTAGTGTTTAAGACTTAGTCCCTAATGGAAGGGTTCAGTCATTTCGAGGTAACTGAATTATGAACAGTCTGCCTTAATGAATAGATTGATCCATAAATGGAATCAATATTTGATGACACTATTAGGAGGTTATAGAAAGTTCTAGAGACAGAGCCTAATTGGAGGAACAGGTCACCCAAGGCACGTTCTTGAAGGCTATAGTTTGTCTCCGATCCCCTCTCTGCTTCCTGGCTACCTTTTCCTCCATGCATTTTCACCTCCATGACGTTATTTGCCTCCGGCCCAAAGCAATGGCTCTTCTGGACCTCTGAATGCATTTTTCTGAGATCCTGAAGCAGAATAAGTCATTCTGCCCTTTAAGCTCTTTGTGTCAGGTATTTCATCACAGCAATGAAGGGGTTAACCATACTGCTTAATAGTCAAACAAATTTAGGAACTGCTGTGTAGAACTGCTGAGCACTCATTGCTCAGAGCTCCCCATACACCAGCCAGCACTGGGCCTTTGTAAGACTTCATTTGCTTGGAATCAAACGTACTTCACTATGGGGTCTCTTTTATTGTAATGAGAAATTGGCAGTGTATACTTGAATCAGTACATCAAAACATTCACTTAAGACACTAATCTAAATCATCCATGTAAATGGCTTCTTGCACTGATCAGAGCTTGGGGAGAAATATAGATGTACGTGCACAATTGCAGTCTTGGGATTTTCTGGAGAGAGAGAGAGAATGTCAGCCCCTCTAAGCCAGTCAGTATGCAGAACAGACCCATGTGCTTTTCTTGTCTCTCGCAGCTTTGGTAAGTGACTTCTCTGATTTTAAAGGGTTCTGCTTTAGCCTGTTGTGACTATTTGAGTCCTTGAGGTATATTTTTTAAAATTCTGGACAAGTCTTTTTCTTAATAGTCCCACTGGGCTTGTATTTTTATTTTTTAAATGTCATTTGCCCTAAACCACTCAATTGGGCTTGATGTGTTCTCAGCAGACGGCTGGGCCCAGACCCCAGCCAACTGCTGCTTGTTGTTCTGTATCTGCAGTGGCCCAGCCAGTTGCTGCTTGTTGTTCTGTATCTGCAGTGGACTCCGTTCTGGTGGGCTTCTGGGGTGGGCAGCGGTCCACTCAGCTAAGCCGAAGTACCCATCATATCAAGCTTCTTTATCTTATTTAACATGCTTTCTCTCTCTCTCTCCCTCTCTCTCTTTCTCTATCTCTCCATTTACCTTTCCAATGTATAATTTTTTTCTTTTTTTCCCTTTTTCTTATCCAGTTTTGAAACAAGTCTTCCAGATGCCCAAGGGTTTTATTAAATGATAAATCTGTCCCCAAATAATGGATGGTGACCTGGGGACTAGAAAAACATTCTATTGTCATCAGGAGAAAATGTAAACAGACAAGGATACATCGTGTGAATTGTTTCCATGTAAGTATTTGAGGAAAGGGTTGAATGCAGAACTAAGTTCTATTGTTTTCTTTACAAGAAGCTTTGATTTTAAGATGCATTTGTAAAATGATTCCCGGTACACTGCATTGTGATCTAGCTCCTCACAACCCTGAGTTTTGTATAAACCTCTTCCTTCCGAAGGATCCATTTAAATCCAGGGCTGGAAAGCCCTGATTGCACTGGATATGAGCCCCAGGGATGGCACATCAGGAACCTCTACCATCACACCACAACCAGACGGGGGTGATTCAAAAACAGAGGGACCAAGCTGTCTAACTTTTGTGGAGTGGAGCAGAATTGGTCAGGGGCAGAGAACTCCTCGAGTGGCTGACTCATTGTAGTTTGTCTACACGGTTCTGTGGCAGGCAAATGACACGACCGTCCCCCTTTGTGAGCAGACCCTTTGACCTTGACTGTTCACATCCAATCAACTCTCCCATTACATTTGCTTCTGACTCTTTCCCCAGAGCTTGGCTGTGCATGTTCAAGCCCAAGAAAGGTCACCGAAAACAGCCCTGACTACTGATGCAATCCAGCTGCTGCCCCCCTTGTCAATCACACGATGGGCCATTTGCGATGTTCCTTTTCTCAAGAGCTGTGTCCCAGGTTCTAATTGAACACTGGGTCTGTCCTTAAAAATTAACCTCTGGGTACAATGCTTCTTGTGGATGGTGTGTGTCTTGACTGGTTTTATGTCAACTTGACACAATCTAGAGTCATCTGAAAGGAGGGACCCTCATTTGAGAAAATGCCTCCATAAGATCCAGCTGTAGGCCATTTTCTTAATTAGTGATTGATGGGGGAGGGCCCAGCACATTGTGAATGGGGCCACCCCTCTGCTTGTTGGTCCTGGGTTCTATAAGAAATAAAGCTGAGAAAGCCATGAGGAGCAAGCCAGTAAGCAGCACCCCACCATAGCCTAGGTATTCTCTCTAGAGGCCAGTGATTTCCACATGACCCTTGTATTCCATGAGTGTGTCCTGATCACCTACAAAGGTAGCAGAAAACTTCCACATGGGAGGCACTAGTGTACACAGATGTAAGAGGACACTCTCACCACAAGAAGATAAATGCATGGCAGAGACCTAGGCATTTAGGGCACAAGCCTTAAGTCCCAGCACTCAGGACTCAGAGGAAGAATGATGAGGAATTGAAGATCATCCTTAACTACATAGAGTTACAGGCTAGGCTGTGCTACAGGAGACCCTGTCTCAAAAGAAAAAAGACAAAAATTTGTGTTAGTTTCCAACCTCCACTGCTCAGTGTTCACCTAGGCACATCAGAGGACTGATGGAGCCATTGTCAAGTGCCTGCTGTAGGCCCCGGTTTGGGCTTCTGCCTGTGTGACATCATGAGACATCTAGGGCATAGCAGAGGTAGGCAACATCATAATAAATTAGCCAGGAGCAGGATCACTTGTCAGAGTGGATGGATGGATGGATGGATGGATGGATGGATGGATGGATGGATGGATGGGTGGATGGATGGATGGATAAGCAGCAAGCTCTGAGCTAGTCATGTTTCTGCTTCCCTGTGACACTGGGCGAGGTATCTATAAAATGATGGGATGAATCGCAAGGTCCTCTCCAGTTCTTACTGTCTGCCATGCCATCTTGAGCATAACTTTAAGGGCAGCTGGAAAGAGAGCTAAGTGCTGACAGAGGCTAGAGGACCTAGGCCAGACCCCTGGCGCAGTCTTTTGCATTCACACCAATCTCATAGACTCAGAAATTAAGATAATGGAAGCTGCCTGTCTCCTGGTTTTTAAATAACTTCTTCAGGGGCTGGGGAAAATCACTGGGTAAGGTGTTCACATTACAAGCATGAGGATCTGAGTTTGATGCCTAGAGCCCACGGAAATCTGGATGAAATAGCACTCAAACAAGGCAGAAGGCGGCTGACAACCCATGACTGTCCTATGACCTCTACAAGCATGCTGTGATGTGTGCACACTCGCAGATGGAGAGGCACACACACATAGTATACACATCATTTTAAAATTAGATATTGGTGTTATATTTGTAAGAAGATAAAAATGAAATATATATTCAACACACACACACACACACACAGAGAGAGAGAGAGAGAGAGAGAGAGAGAGAGAGAGAGAGAATAATAGCTAAATTTTTCCAGTATCTAGTGTGTTAGCTGTGATAGTAAATGTTTTCAATGCATTATCTGACTTAATTCTCACAATAGGCAATACTTTTCACAGAGAGGAAACTAATAAATTCCTTATGAAAATTTCCAGTTCCAATCCATTAGTAAACCTACCCTCACAGCCGTTTACCCGGATTCTGTACTTTTAATATAGAAAAGTCAAAAGAAACTCAAAACAATTTAGACTAAAATGTAAATGTCAGAGTGACTGAATTAATTTGTTACCTCTCTAGCATTTTAAGATAAAAAATTTCTTGAAGTTAAACTGAAATACTCAAATTAAATACTTTATGTGTTTCCACACAACCTCAGAAGATTTTATTGGCAAGTTACAGATTAGATGATTAAATATGGGTTGCTCCATTCGCCTTACTGTCTTTCATTCCAGTGCTATATTGATTTTTATTCCAATCCCTCCTATGCAGAGATAACTGCATTTAGGACACATTGAAGAATTATCTACCACATCCCAGGTGTTATCCAGTAATCACCCCTTCTTTGTTCTGAGATATTCAGCTGTTGCTTCATAGCAGCCTGAGACTATGGTAATATTGAACCTTCTACATACCATGCTTTTCCTATTCTTATAGCTATGAAAAAGTTTAACATATAAAGTAAATCAGTAGGAGACTAACATATCTAAAAACAAAATAGAAAATTATAACAGTATACTGTGATATGTTATGTTCTCTGCCTCCCTCCCTCCGTCCCTTCCTCCGCTCTCTGTGTCTCTGTCTCTCCCACCGCCCCCCATACTGTACTCACACTTCTTGTGATGCTATGATACAATGCCTGCAAGATATAAAAGATGGAGTAAAGCAAATGACCTAGCAATGTGCTGCTTTATTAGGCTCTCTACACTTCACACACTCAAGGCAGTAAAACTGATAATCAATTCAGTTGCCAGGTGACTAACAGGTAGGGGTAGTCCATACAATATGGATACTCTGGGCAAAAGGGATGGCAGGCATCCTGGCAGGATAGAGCAAGACTTTTATCCAGCTACTCAGAGCAGCATGCAATTCACAACTGAGTTGTTTATTTCTGGAATTTTCCATTGAATACTTTCAGTCTGTGGTTGACCACAGATGACTGAAACCATGGAAAGCGAAAGTAGATCAAGGGGCAAAGGTGCGGTTTTAGCTATCTAGAAGTGTTTTATTTGACAGAGGTCTTGCCCCTTCGACTGTGTGCATGGAGAAGGGAGAAAGCCTTTCTTCCTCGGGCTTGCTTGGTTTAAAAGAAAACCACAGTTGTCAGAGCGTTAGAAGATGGAAGTACAGCTCTTGTAATTTTCTGATGGAGCTTGCATGGAGCTACCATCTGTGTGTAGGGCAGTTCTGAGTGTCGTGCATCTGATTTCAATAAGCTGGAAGAATAGTTCCATCCTCCAGCGCATTAGCAGGCAGGCACATCTGCTCTGCCTCATGCCGCAGAAGCCAAGAGAAAGCCGCTCTGGTGGAGCCTGTGGTCCAACTTGACAACAGAAGACAGTAGTAGCTGTTGGATCCTCTCCAATCCCCACGGAGGTCACGTTTTGACCCCGAGCCTTTAGGGTCATGGAAGCCAAACTGGTATTGTTCTTTATCATTAGTCGTGTTGTCTTGATCAGAAAAGGGGACATCTATGAAGTCTGGACACAGGATTCTCAAGTCTGGAATTCCTCCCACACATGGAAAACAAGCCTCAGTCAAGGCAACAATGTCCCTGTGTTTGTCACCCACTCGTTTTGGGATCCGACCACGGAGAAGAATTTACTCTTTGTCAGGGTGCTCCTCACCTGGGATTGATGAGCCAAGTCACTGAGCCACAGTCAGGGGATGCCAGCCAGGTGACTATGTGGCAGTTAAAGGAAAAAAAAAACAAAAACAAAAAAACCCAAAACCACTCTGACACTCTATAACTGGAAATGCATCCCTGGCCCTGGCAGGAGTCCCCCATTTGCTGTAATGTTTGGATAATTATCAGCAATAAGATGTTTTATTGAACAATATTTGGACAATGAAGACAGAAAGCTAAACATGCTAATTATTTCAATGTCAATAAGAGAAGCATTCCCTCATCTTCAGACCACAAGCATTTCAACTAACTGGCCCTCGGCGATGCTGCAAAGTTGGTAACGAGAGTGTCCCCTTTCTCTCTCCAAAGGGGTGCCCCTCTCTCAGACAGGGGCTCCTAAGGTCAGGACCACACAGAGTCACCTGCTGGATTAGAAGGAGCCTTTCCTCAGATAGGTGCAGTCATGCCAGGGACAGGGTTTGGAGAGCAGACCCTTTTTCATCTCCTTGGCTTCATGCCTTGACAGCCTGCACAACTGTGATCTGTAGTGGGCCTCTAACTCTGTCTCTCCACTGTGGATAGACCAATACTTTCCCTGCAGCCCATCCAGCGACTTCTCAAATGACGGTGTCATCCTGAGGACCAGGAACCTCACATGACTGCGCTTTGCTAGAAGGGGCAGGGGATGTGCCTGTGGATCCCAGGGAAGGGTCGGGAAGGGATGCTTCAGGGAGTTGTACTGGTAGACCATGAGTGTAGCACAGCAGAGAGGGAGCCTGGGACTATTCACCTTTCTGTACCTTGGCCAGGCTGCCTTGCTTGCTGCCCACCCTATGCAGTCTCTTTCCATGAAAATTCCAGGCTCTCTAACCACTCTCTCTTCCTGTTGCCTCCTTCAAGAAGACAGACCCCTCAGACAGTAACCACCATTGCATCTAACCCCTATGCCGCCCTAGCAGCCACCTGCTGGCCCTTACTCACCCAGTAGTTCCTGTGTTGGGGAGACTTTCTCCCATCTGTACCCTGAAGGATGCAGCCTCATGCTCCATGACCTTAAGAGATGACCTTCAAGATCAGGAGTTAGCAGTTGAGGGTACCGCCCTGACCGTGCCTGAACCTGTGCTTGAGTGGAAGCCCACTGGAAGTGCACAAGAAAGTACTAACCTGTTCGTGCATGTATGTGCATACACACATACTTGACCACATAGGTGTGCACACACATCACATAGGTACCACATCTTCTTGAACCAAACTGCTACAGCAAAACTTGAACCTCAAGGGTGGCTGCCCATCCTTATTTCCTGATAGTCTTCATTAAAATGTCAAAAATCCCTTTTCTTTTGGGAAATCTCTCTATAGAGCTACGACACTGAGTGGGTATACACAGGTGGTAGATTCTGTTCATTTAGAACGTTGCTGCCACATGTGGTCTAACCTGTAGCACCCACTGACCTGAGACTACTTGAGCTCAGAGACAAAGTGGCAAACTGCAGCTGCACCATCTCCTGTCCTGTGCCCTCGGCTGGGCTCCCAGCCCTGACTATTGTGCCTCAGAAACCCATGTTATATTAAGGAAGAACAATGTGAGCCTCGCAGCCTCAGTCAGGCCCGAATTCCTCAGGGGTCACAGCCTGACTTGGGATCTGCCTGGCTAAGTGTCTTACACAGTGCTGGGCAGGCGTGGGTAGTTGATAAATATCATTAGATGGTATGGGGGTGACGAACACCACAAGAACAGGCCCTTTCTTAGAAGCTTGGTGCTAACTTGTTAGGATGTCCTGGATCCTAGTAGATGCCAGATGGCCCAGGGTCTGAAATAAACAGCCCCGAGGCCAATGGCACTTGTTGACTAGAACAAGCACTTGGTTTCAGCAGGAGAGAGATCGGGCTCTTGGCTTAAAGGGCAGTGTTTGTACTGCTTACAGCCAGGAAGCAGGTGGCGCGTGTGAAACCTGCAGAGTACTGGTGAAGTGCCTTTCCAAACTCCGAGGAGGAGCCCCCATTTGTGGCCTCTGCAGCTTTCTGTGGTGTTAAGTACATCCACTGCGGCCAATTCCAAGTTACCATGTGACCTCACAAAGCCTGGAGACGGTAGGTAGAGAAGCTTGTAGTGGAGCAGGTGTGAGCCAGTCTGAGCTTGTGCTAGCACTCCACAAGAACACATTTTCCTGGATGAGGAAGGAGGGTTCCCCTTCATCATTGGAGCAGCCATCTTCTGCCTCCTTCTGCCTGCCTCTCAGATATTAGATGAATCATGTGTTCTTTAGGAAATTTGCCGCCACCAGAGAGGAAACTTGGTGTACTGGATAGCTTTGTGTCAACTTGACACAGCTGGAGTTATCACAGAGAGAGGAGCTTCAGTTGGGGAAATGCCTCCATGAGATCCAGCTGTAAGGCATTTTCTCAATTAGTGATCAAGGGGGGAGGTTCCCTTGTGGGTGGTGCCATCTCTGGGCTGGTAGTCTTGGGTTCTATAAGAGAGTGGACTGAGAAAGCCAGGGGAAGCAAGCCAGTAAAGAACATCCCTCCATGGCTTCTGCATCAGCTCCTGCTCCCTGACCCGCTTGAGTTCCAGTCCTGCATCCTTTGGTGATCAACAGCAGTATGGAAATGTAAGCCAAATAAACCCTTTCCTCCCCAACTTGCTTCTTGGTCATGACGTTTGTGCAGGAATAGAAACCCTGACTAAGACACTTGGTTTCTTTGTGTCATTGCTCATCATGGATTGCCTTCTAGACTGGTCTGCAAGCCCCTTCAGAAAGGCAGGGACTACAGGAGTTTGTTCACCAACATCATGGGTGGCCTGCTAAGGTCTCAACACAATGTGTTGATGAAAGAATGATGGAGGCTCCACCACTGGCTTTAGGCAAGCCACCTTTACCTATACCTGTGGGTTTTATTTTTTCCGAGACCAATAAAGAGGACCGGCCTTTCTCCAGGACACTGGGCAGATATTAAACATGGTTACATTTGCTGTTGTGTTGACAACAGGTTCTTATTGTGAGCACTCCCTCGGCAGTTCGTTTTCCTGTACATAAACAGAGATACTCAGGATGGGATAATTTGACTTCTTATTAGTAGTTGTTGGACTGTCCCTTGCTGCCCTACTGCTGCAAAAGGACTATCAGTCTGTCAACTGGACTATCCTGTTCTAGCACGGGCAATCTAGAACACCCTGTGGCCAACTTGAGACAACTGCACACATATCACCCAGGCTCCTGATGGGGAAGCTCCAGCCAGGGCTGTTAGCAACACTTTGTATCAGACCTTTTGCTACAGCAAGCTTTCACAGCTGATGTCTCTGTAGCTATTTCCACCTTGGCCAGAGGAGAGAGCGGCACTTCCCCTAGTTGCCTAACAGAGAGACTGCTGTGAGGATGCTGAAAGGCACAGCTATAGGTAGTCCAGTAAATGGCTGTGATTGGTCCAAATGTCCACAGCTAGTTTATATAGATAAGCTTTTCAGGCTCACTCAGTGCGTTGGCTAGCTCATTCTTCTGAACTTCTCCTGGTATGGCAGCATTAGGCACAATCAGGTTTCTCTCAAGCATCTTCTCATGTCTTTCAGTGTGTGTGTTGAGTTGGTAACATAAGAAGCAGTGGGGACACCCTAGAGGGGTGGCAATGACAACAGAATGGTTTCAACCACTCCCTAGTGCAGGCCAACTGTCAAAGCAGCAAGGCCAGCTACTGCTTGACCTCAGAACCTGTCCTTCAGTGCTCCAGGAGGTAGTGGCACTCCTGAGCGTTATGGTGAGCACCCTGGTGTCTGACTTTCCAGTGACCTGCCAGGCATCCTGATTCCTAAGTAGACTCACCTCCCAAGTAAGTGGCCCCAGCAGATAGATATTCCAGACAGTCCTGCTGGAGGGAGTCCCAGCCACAGCTGAGTTGTTGAAGTCAAGTGAGCAGCTTCCTACAGGAGCTGTCCAGTCTTTAAAGCCAAGAGTCTGAGACCACCGGCTTAGTCCTTTAACACTGGCTGCTTCCCCCTGCAACCAAGGCTCTATGGGAACTGCAACACTAGGGGGCGCCACTTGCTGTTTCTGCCTGCACACAGTTGTTGCCAGTTACCAGGAAAATACGGAAAACAAAGCTGCCAGATACCAGCCCTGAAAGACTATCTTCCTTCTTTCTTTATGGCTAGAGCATAAGAACTTTCAGACAGCTGATGGGTGACACTATTTTTCTTTACTCATAAACAGAAAGATGTGTGGTTTCTCATGATTCTTTCAACACTACAGTTTCATTGACCTGTGAATTGAGCATATTGTAATTCTTTAGTGTTTGCAATTTTCTCATCAATGACAGACAGTTAGACAGATAGATACAAGGCCAGATAGCCCAGGAAGCATGTAATAGGGACAGGAAGTTTCTAATAAAGTTCTCTCTCTCTTTTTTTCTTCTTCTGCTTCATTGTGTTTTCCCCTAATGGCCAACCCTGTGGTATTAGGTTTATCTTGGTGGTTCTCTCCCTCAAAGGATAACATCTTCATTAGACTTAAAGTTAAAATAAGAACTGCCAGTCAGAATGACAAACCCTTTAGCCTTCCATAGGCAGGTGCAAGTCTTAAATGTCCTTCTGATGCTTTCAGCCCAGAACAGTGTGTGCACACAGTTAGGACACAGAGATTCCTGGCGAATGATTGCAGTAGAAATTATTTATCATTACCAATTTTGGTAGAACCAAAAAGTGCCTCCATTTTAATGTTTGCTGAGGAACACAGGCAAAAACACTCTCACGCTTCTGTTTTGGTAGTTTTCACCCCAAATGGGAACCCCTATGATTTATTTCAGTGTCTAAGGAAGACAGAGTAACAGAATTCCTTCTCTGTCCTGGTCCAGCACTCTTGTACGACCTGGCTCCTTTCCCTGAACTGGTTGCTGAATTAAACTTTCTCAGAGGATATGGGTCCCATGCTTTTATGCCCACCTAGGAATGAGTAGCGGTAGCTAAGAGATCAACTCCAAGCTGTGGAAAGAAAAGAAAGAGCTGCAGGGCAAGGCATTGCTGGTCCATGTGACGTGGCCACCTGGAGGTAAGAGGGGCCTACAACTCCATGGCGATTTTGGTGGCTTAAAAGGCCTTGTGAAAGGAAGGGCCCCTTGGAGGAGAGGCTGTGTGTTCTCTACTGCCACGCTGGATCTAGGCAAAGAGGTGGCCAAGGGTTTAATAATAACAGCAAGAACAACAGAGATGCTGTTTGCTGAGGCTAATGTGCTGTGTTAATCATTCTGTAAGCATCGTTACCCTTGATCATGACGGTGATATGATCCCCATCTTACAGATGGCATAACTGTGGCTTAGCCCACAAAGGAACATCAAGTCTCAGGTTGAGACGTGGACACAAACCTACAATCCTTGTTTGGGGATTTCTTCCTATCCCATTCACTTCCTGTACCTTAAAAAATACCTCCAGCTCCAAAATATTTTAAGGACTGATGTCTGCATCTCACTTTCCAAGGCTTAGCAGATGTAATGAGGATGGCAGTCATTTCTTGAGCAGCTTTATGGGCTGAGTACAGAACGGAGTGTTATATGACCTCTCCCCTTTAATCGTTTTATAAGGGAAGTATTGTGATTAATCTGCTTCCACTGCTCAGGAAATGAGATTCAAGGAGTTTATATAATTCATTTAATGTTACACAGGAAGAAAGGAGACTAATATCGGCCTGCTGGATGCCCTGTGGGTGAGTGGCTTGTTGCCTTTTCTAATGGTAAGGACATGATGACTGCTCACAGCATTTGCCCCTGGGCTGGGCATTGCTCTGAGCCATTATCAGCCACATTCATTCCTAGTATAAATGAAGGCTCAGAGGTTGTGTGTTGACAGGAAAGTTTAAGAGCGTCAAACCTGTGTGCACCGAGAAGTAGAAGGCTCAACATGACAAGCTGCCTGATGGGTTCTTATGAATGAGAAGCCAGAGATGGATAGTTGTCCTGGGGGGGGCGAGGCTTGTTACTTCTGAGCCTGGGTAACGGACAACCTCATTGCCCCAGCCCTACAAGGCACAGTACCCAGGCAACTATGAGGCTATGTCTGCGGGAAAAGAAAACCCATGCTTCTATGGACTGAGTCAGGACTAAATTAGACATGAGTCTTCCAACACATCTGAATTTCATCACCATTATATCACTCTTTAGACCTTGTAAATTTTCATAATAATATTTTGGGAAGGTTGGAATAAGCTGTCTCCATCTGAGGTGTGTTACTTTAAATCTACATTAACAGGCCAATAAAACGAGGTGTTGGCCAGCTAATCCCATACAGTCATCTCCTCAGAAGCATCCAGGCAGCAAAACCAGCCAGTCAGGAGTACATGTCCTAAGGTGGCCCTGCAAGCACAGACCCTGGCCGCACAATTTCCTGAATAAGGTTTTGGCATGGCTGGTGCTATGTGCCTGTGGCTAGCATCCTTCCTCAAGGGGGGGCCTTACTATCTGCCCATCCCAGAATCTGTATCCCCCAGAGTTTGGGGCCTTGGATAGGTGAGCTTTTAAAGCTTCATCCTTATCAAGTGTCATCACTGCGAGATAGTGTGGGGAGGGGGGGGGGGGGGGCTCTCTACCTGTGAGTGTCAAGGACCACCCCTCCAACACGGTGTTACTGTGAGGACTGTTGCACTGAAGCACAGGTTTTGGACAGTGAGTCCAAGCATTTGGAACTGTTTTTCATATACTTTTACCCAGTGCTACCAAGTCTGAGGAGGCCGGTGTGACCTTACAGGGAAGTTCTCTGTCTGGACACCATCTTCTCAGTTGCCTCCCTAGTGTCCCTGCATCAACGCCCATCCCTCTTCTTGACTCTTATTCTTGCAGACAATTACCAGAAGCACCTCCGTCCCTTCTGTAATCCTGGGACAGTGGACCACAGACTTGTTTAGTAGAGACATCAGCTCTACTCTGGGCCCTCCCTTCTGTCTGCTCTAACCACCTAGAATGTCCCTGTTGGTTCTGATTTGCCCCCATTCATACTTTTCAGAGTCTTCTCTTCAGTGGTGACTTGAACCCTCAGCCTTCAACTTAGCCTTTAAGTCTTTTAAAGATTCAAGTCCACAGCTCTCTCTAACTTACAAGACAGCCACCTGGAAACATATAGGTCTCTGAGAGGGCATGTGTGTCAAATCCTGTTTCATTTTATGACATTGCATCTAGAGGGGAAGGTGGTGACCCAAGAACTCGCACTGCAGACCATGGCCACCTCAAACTACTGAAGATCCCTAACTGCTTCCTCTTCTGACCTACAGCAAGCCACAGGGGACCACTTGTATCGGCTATTTGTTAAATCACTCAGCTGGCAAATACTTTTTGATATCCTACTATGTGAAGAACTCTCTGATGAATACAACAAATTCCATCATTCTCTACTCTTTTGGAAGAGGAAAAAAGAAGGAAATAAATGTACAGAGCACTGTGGGATAAACAAAGCAGACCAGATTTGGTGGAAGTGGAGACTGATTCCAGATTAGAATGGTTAGGAGGTGACACCCTGTCAGACATAAAATGACGAGCGCAGCTAACCATACACAGATGAGTGGGTAGTGACCCCATTAGCAGAAACAGCACCTGCCAAGATCCTGAGTCGGCTGCACACAGTGTATGAAGTCATAGCACGATCCCTGGGGTAGCCTGTAAAGGTGAGAATGAAAGGAGAGACTGGGGACAGCCATCTAGCTCAGTTAAGACACCATTTTTCCCCACTAGCATTTGGAGTCAGACCCTTCTTTATTTGGGCGACTGACTGTCTTGCACACTGATAGTGTGGGTTCCTTAGCAGCACCTCTGGTCTTTTCCCACTGGATGCCAGTAGTAAACCTATTTTGTGAAAATCCAGACTGCTTCTAAGTATTGTCAAATGTCCCCATGGAAGGAAATGAGCTCTGGTGAAGAAGCCCTGCAATAAGGCCATGGCAAAGATGTGACTTTGAGACAAGGTCACGTAACCCCAGGTGACTTCCTTGAATCCCTGATCCGCCTGCCTCTACCTCCCAAGCTCAGGGATTACAGGTGTGCACTAGGAATGTGAATTTTATTCTATGTATGTGGAGAGTGATTAGAGGCTGAGACACACCACAGCATGATCTCCACCTGCAAGGGTGTGTTGGCTGCTTTGCGATAAGCTACTGTATTCAGGGGAACAAAATCAGTCGAGAGGGGACTGCCAGGGGCAAGCAGCAACCGTGACTCAGACTAACACTGGCAGCAACACTGGCAAGAAGTGGCTACACTGTGCGGGTGATGCCAGCAAGACTTCCTGGCTGCTGGGATACGAACAGAGAGGACTGAAGTAAAATTGAGGACAATTTCTACATTATTCTGTGGGAATAAAAACTAGAGTGGCTTGGGGGGGGGGTTAACATTTCTAAATCTGAGATGTCCATTAGCTATCCAAGTGATCCTGCCTGTAGAACAGATGAGCCTGGGGCCCAGGGAAGCGGTCCAGAATGGAAACAGACATCCGGGATCTTAGGTCGTGTTTAATGATGGGCAGGATGACATCATCCTGGAAGAGAATGATCTGGAAAATAAAGAGGATCCTGAACCAAGCTCTAGGGACTCTCATTTAGAGGTCAGGAGGAGACAGAGAAGTCAGAAAAGGAGACACGGGAGGAGTCAGCGAAGGATAAGGACAATAGGAGTGCTTCCTGTCTTCAGGTCATCCTTCCGCTATGGTCAAGCCTGCCTTGAGGTGTCCTCATCCAGGCCACTGGGTACGCAGGGAATTGTTCTCACATTCATTTTTGCTCGGCATCTATTCACAGCACTGGAATGCACAATCCCCACGGGGCAGACTGGCAGAATCCTTGTGTGAAGAAGTGTAGGCCAGCAGCCTCCTTTTATATATGGGAGCACAGACAAGCGGGGAGTAACAAGAATGTATATCTATCACAGTCCAGTCACCTCAAGCCTCAAGACTAAGATTAGAGACTCCGTTTCCTTCTTCTGGCCTTTCCCTCAGAGCCCCTAAACTCTGCCTTCCATGTGTCTGCTTAGTGCCCAACCCAGGCTCCATCCAGGCATGGCCACAACACCTCACTGTGTCCCAGGCTTCTGAGGGTGACTCCACATCTGCGCCCGCTCCTGAGATGAGTGGTTACTCATCCGGGCTCAGTGAGTGCCAGTGCCTCTCACCCCACCATGTGTCCGTAGGTCAGTCATTTTGTACATCTGAGCTATAGATCCAGAAGACAGCAGTGAAGGCCTGGATGGGGGAAGGGTGGGACGCCCAGATATACTGACTCTGCTTGTGGTGCAGTGAGAGGCATTGCCAATCACTGATCCCTGATGGAGTCCCCGGACTGCTGGTAAATATTGTTATCTTTATTACGTGGATTAGGAAACAGGCATAGATAAGTTCTGTGGTTTGCCCAATGTAGATGGTATGTGATAAGAATAGGAGGTTTTTCTGAATGCATGATACTCTCCCATCTCTTAAATGTGTTACTAAACTCACATGATATCTGAGTTTTCCTTTCTTTTGTAAAACATTTCCCATCTCAGAAAAGAAAATGCTACAGGCAGGTTTGTTGAAGATTCTCCACCACAAACATCGCAGGTCAAAACTCTGCCACCATATATCATTCCATAATAGACAATCACCATCAGAATTAAAATGACTGGTAAATTACTTTTCTCCGTTTAATAAAGATATTTTTATAAAGAATCTTTTGGAGACATATTTGCTGTTTTAAAGGCTCCAAGCTTCCTGACACATCTTACTCTTTTTTTTTTTTTTTTTTTTTTTTTTTTTGAAAAACTCAAAATCAAGGACACTTTAAAAAATAACCCACCCCTAATACATTTTCTTTCATTTCTAAGATCCAGGGATGCTGACGAATGGGCATGGAATCCAGAGCTGGAGCCTTGGCTTCTGAACTCTTCAAAGGGGAACCTCAAGGCCTTGCCAAGTGTTTGCACGTTCCCTGCGGAGGGCTAAGAAACAACACCCTTGAATACAGATCAAAAAGAAAGGTAATTTGTCTCCTTCTCCGTGGTGTGTCACTTTCTGGACAAGTGATCCCATTTGTCATTGTGAGTTTGGGGAAAGGCAGAAACACTCTGCCCCCAACCCCCATGGGCACAGAAAAAGTTAGTCAGTGTTTGCTGTTCCCTAAGACCCAGGTGCAGCGCCTGGTGGCCTGGTGTTTGGTCCACTCCACTCCAGCTCCTACCCACTGGGGGTGGATCTCGGTCTGACGGGACAAGTGACTCTTCTGCTATGAATATCACTTTAAATCTGTCCTTGCTAGGCTAGTGCCATTCGTTTTGTGGAGACTGACCCGTGTGAGTGTTGAGCACCCCTAAGATGGGCTCCATTTCCTTTCTCCCTGCTGGCCTATTATCTTGTAACCACAACCAGTTTGAAAGAAGTAAGTGTCTGGACTGGGCAGGAATTCAACCTTTGAGATGTCACAAATAATCCTTTTTGAGTCTCCGTGGTGAGAGCTGTGCCTAGGGGAGGGATTTTTTTTACAGGTAGGGCTGGGATGAGCCCCAGGGGAGCAAGGCTTCTACAGACAAACTGGTCAGCCCTCAGGGTCACATCTGCCAGGCTCTCAAGGAAATTGAGACAGCCACCTTCCTGGCTCAAGGGTCCAATTACAGTGGAGGTCACTTTCTCCTGTGCCCTACACTGAGAACCTGAGCAGTCAAGGTCAAGGACTGCTCCAGCTGAAGGCAAAGTTGGCCTTAGTCTTACCTAAAGGTGTCACCTGTGGTGTCCACACTGACCTTCCAGCTGCTTCTATTGGAAGAGAAACTTAAACCCTACAAGTGGTTATGAGAAATTCTTAGCTCCATCCAAAGTCACTGCATCCACACCAGGACCAAAGCATCTATCCCAGTGACAGGACTGAGAGAGGCCACAGCATCCCTCTGACCTCCAGTGGCAGAGACAAGTGCTTGTGTATCTTACATGATCACTGTCATGGTCACATTTAAGGGAACAGAGGCCATTTAAGATGACTCTGCACATGTGAAGCAAGGCCGAAGACTATGAGTGACCATTAGTGCTTCTCTGCCAGAAAATGCAAACCTCAAGGATAAAAACATCACAGCTTTGATGGAGATAAGTTATCACATAAGGAGACAGGGAGGATGGATGGGAAGAGGAGGAGACAGGAAGGATGGATGGGAAGAGGAGGAGACAGGAAGGATGGATGGGAAGAGGAGGAGACAGGGAGGATGGATGGGAAGAGGAGGAGGCAGGGAGGATGGATGGGAAGAGGAGGAGGCAGGGAGGATGGATGGGAAGAGGAGGAGACAGGGAGGATGGATGGGAAGAGGAGATGGATACTGAGCTACAGAAGCCCCGACTTATGAGGAGCAGGCTCAGCACTAAGGACTTCATTTACTGTTGACATCTAATCCATGTAACATCTCTGTGATGGGCCAACTAGTCTACCTAGTAGAAGACACCAACACTTAGAGAACAAGGTTATCTAAGACCATACAATGAGCTGAGACTGTACCCCAAAGCTGTCTGGTTTCAGAGTTCTTCTCTTTTCTGTAAACCTTTAACACTCTGTCCTCTACACCAGCAGCTTTCAAAAAAAACTATACCTCATAGTTTAAATAGAAAACATTTTCCATTATTAGCCAGTCTGAACACTTCACGTGTACAGGTGTACAAGAACATGCAACTGACAACAAGATTTCATGGTTACTTCCAATGCGAAGTGGTTTTTAAATCTTTTACTCAAATCTATCTAACTTTCCTCCCTGCCTGCCTTCCTCTCTCTCTTCCCCTTTCTTCCCCCCACCCCACTTCCATTTCTCTCCTTCCCTTCACATTAATGAGAATGGTAGTACTAAATTTATCTCCCAGTCTGCTAACGGGTCTCACCCTGTATTTTGAAAGACATTCTTCTTCCTCTGGGCAGGTGACCTGGACTTTTTCTCGACCTTCTGCTGCTCTGAGAGGGTGTGGGCAGTGTCTTGTACTGAGGCACACTGCTAATTGTGTACTCCGAGCATCCCTCTGCCAAGGGGACATCATTAATAAAATATCTCAGAAATTAGAAATAACTGACAAAGAGCCACTGCTTGGAGAGGAGTCAGCCCAGGAAATCATCCAGAGGACACAACTGCTGCTCGCGGGCTCCAGCGGGTGATATTTTAAGCAGTTGGTGCGTGCTTTTCTGCAAAAGAGACTATTTCCTCTCTTTCAGAAACTAAAGAACTCATCTGCTCTATCAGGCCGCATGTGGTCACCATCTAACAATAAATGCTAAGGACAAGCCAATGCCAGGGCTTGTGGGATTCTGCCCCTTGCCGCCACAATAAAATTGTCCCTCTGAATTCTTAGGATGTGAAATTGGGCTGCTACTAGGGGGTGTGCTTCCCACCCTGGCTCAGGGCTTGGGGATGAGTCTGCCTGGTCCTTGGGCAGTGCCTTGGGTTGACTGAATCCGATTTGGGTAAGGGAAAGCACAGCCCAAGTCAGGTGTGGCTGAGCCAAGAGCCAATCCTGATGAGCTGAGGGCTGGTGACTTCACTTCAGAAATGTGCTCAGTAATTGAGAAAACATGTTCCTGTGATGTCCTCACGCAAAAATCCAGATTTGTGAATTTTTTTTTTTATTCCTAAGAATTCCTTGAATATTTGCTGTGCGTGTCTGTACAGACTCCCGAGCAACGTCTAACTTAGTACACTATTTTTCCTCCCTGTGGTGGCCTAGCTTAAAGGGTAGGATTCTGATGGGGGACCTTGGGCAAGCACCCACAGGCCCTGGAGAGGAGCAGGAAAGGGGAAGAGAGCCTGTATTTCTTATGCTTTTGAGAGGAGGCAGATGAGGCAAGGCAGCCTGGGTCCCTGCAAAACATCTAGCTGTATTCTGAGAGGGGCCAAGCCAGCCCTGACTTCACACTGCCCTCAGCTTCTAATCCACACAAAGAGCAGGAAAGCACCGACTTCCTGGGCTTGTTCAGAAAGTGCTTCCCAGCCACTTCTCCTCACTGGCTCAACTGCTCCACGTGGCGTGTACTTTGATGCCTTAACTGGAGTTAAGTAGTGTAGTCACAGAAACGGGAACAATACAAAGCCCAATCTGGTGGATTTTGTGCTTGAACTTCCACAAAACCCTACAGCCTACCCCGCCCCCCCCCCCGAAAGCTTCCCTGGCACCTCCTGGCCCTTCACTTCTCTCCCCTTTGAAGCTTATGAGGACACAATTTGTACTTCTTTAGGTGATGGTAACTACTGCTAAGGTGAGAGTTTAGATCAAAAGATAAGGAGCCTTCTCACATTTTTTGTTTGAGTCATTGGGATTTATTTTACCCCCTAAGACTGGTGTAGTAGATTGAATAGGAATGGCCCCCATAGATTCATGTGTTAGAATACTTTGTCTTTTAAGCAAGTTTGAGACTGTTATAGACTATGGGGACAGTTGAAATTGGACTGGATGCATTTTTACACCCTGTTACAGCTACAAGCCTATGGAAGTCAAGGAGTGGAATGTGGTGGTTTGAATAAGAATGACTTCCATAGACTCATGTGTTTGAGTGCATGGCTAATAGGGAGTGGCACTATTAGGAAGTGTGGCCTTCTTGGAGAAAGTGTGTCACTGTGGAAATGGGCTTGGAGGACTCCTCAAATTACACTCAGTGTGGTGCACAGTCTCTTTCTGCTGCCTGTGGATCAAGACATAGAACTCTTAGCTCCTCCTCTAGCACCATGTTTGCCTGCATGCTGCCATGTTTCCTGCCATGATGATAATGGACCAAACCTCTGAAATTGCAAGCTAGCCCCAAATAAATGTTTCCCTTTATAAGAGTTGCTATGGTCATGGTATCTCTTCACAGCAACATGACTCTTTTACAACTGGAGAGTCTCCGACCTCTAACCCTCCCATTACACTTCATTTTGAGTCACAGTCTCACTAAGTTGCCCAGGTTGGCCTTGAATGAAAATGTGTCCCCATAGGCTCAGCTGTTTGTTTACTTGGTCTCCAGTTGGTGGCGCTGTTGGGATCACTATAGGAGGTATAGCCTTATTGGAAGAAATACATCACTGGGGATAGGTTTAAGAGTCACATGACAATCCCAGTTCACTCTGCTTTCTGCTCTCTCTTAGATGTGAACCCTTAGCTGTTCCTGATGTCATGGCTGCCATGATTCCAAACTGTGAGGGACATTTATCGATCTGAAACCATAAGCCAAACCAACCCTTCCTTCTAGAAGTTACCTTGATCATGGTGTTTATCACAGCAACAAAAGTAACTAATATAGCCAACCTCAGGGGGAAGTTTTGAAGAAGAGGAAGTAAGACATCCAAACTCAAAGTTTTGATTACTCTTGAACAGTTGTAAATGTTGTCTCCATTGGGTCTACAATCTTGCAAAATAGTAGATGCCCTGTTCCCCTCATAGTTTGCCATTCTTCTTTTAACTTTCTATGTTCCCTAGTCCTTTATGGCCTGACCCCTGCGTATGACCTTGTGAGCAAGTATTCTCTTGATTTTTGATATAGTTCCTTGTTACGGAATTATGATTGTGTTAGTCCTGGGTCCAACACAGTGCCATGCTTCCAGGAACATGCTAGCAAAGAGTTCAGTTGAGAGAATGAAATCAATTGGTTAACTGTGGGGGTGGCAGCTGTCCTCCCTGGCCTAAATCTGGGTGCACACACTGAGCTGCGACATCCTTCTTCCCCTTGGAAATGTGACAAGATACTCAGGCTTTCAAGCATGCAGAGGAGTTGTTATTCAGTAAAGGGAACCAAAATGCTCCGAAGCCTGCCAGCAAGCATGGCGATTCTTGAGAAAGGCCTTATTTCAAGAGAACTATCTAACATTTTCTGACAGCAAAATCTGAGAACCGAGGCTCCAAAAGAAAACACCAGACAAATACCAAGATATGATGAGAAAGACAGATGAGTAAATTCCTAGGGAAGACTTCAGGGCCACCAAAAGGTTTCTTGCCCCCCAACGAAGCAGAAGTGTTATATATACAGAGACATAAGAAGTACAAGAGCAGTGCTGTCCTATTAAAAATGAAAGCACTGCAAAGGGAGATCAGCTCCCCAAAGCCCAGACTCCCTTCCATTTCCACATGGGGAAAGAGCTTTAGGGGAAGGAATGTCCTGTTGGCTTTGTGCCTATGTTATGCCAGGCTCTTTGGCGTTCTAACCATCCCATCCCATCAGGGCACAACAGCCATACCACAGTGATGTGTACTTTGTACACAGGGGTAAAAACTGGTTCTTTGGATCTTTGCTCTTCGCAGAGTGCTGCCTGCTTCTTCCCCAATTTATTAGTGGAGCATCTTTCAGTCAATGAAAAACCAATATGACTTCTCACTTCTTTAAGTGTGTGTGTGTGTGTGTGTGTGTGTGTGTAGTCATGATCAGAATGCAGAGGGAACCTGTCTCTCCTGGCAACTCCCACTTGCCACAGAGGACTTAACACACGGTTATTCATAATTATGAGGCAGCACCTCTGTCTGCTGACCTCTCACCCAGGTCTACTCAGATCCAAAAATGGGGTATCATTTCACCAGACTGAATAGGGAAGGGCTGCAAGTCACCATCATGAGTAATGATGGTCGTAAGCCACAGAGCTGGCTGTAAGCCACAGGACTGATGTGACACTTTTCCCTTCTCTAACGTGGGCAGTGGTCGAGGTCTTGCTTCCACCAGGAGGGACTGTTGTCTCCGAGCTTCCTTAGGAACAGCGTGTAGAACGCCAACCTTTACTACGGAAAGGACAGCCAAAGGAAACAGGAAAAGCCACCCGTGGCCACGCATTAATATTCTCTCCCATCTCAGTGACTTAGGGGTGAGCAGCGACTATGTGCTCCGATAATATCGTCCAAGAGAGCAAATACCTTGTGGTTACTTGGAAGCTATTCCAGTATCAGTGGGTTGTAACTGCACAGCATGGGATAGCTTGTGTGTGCCAAACTTGGGCTGCGCATTCCAGTCAACTTCATAGCCAGACTCAGCCACTCATCAGAATTCCACCTGCAAAAGCCACCCAGGCTGTGCCAGAGCTGCTCAGGCTGCTAGATTACTGATGAGTTTTCACAGAAGCCCTGACTGTCTAACTCTGACTCACACCCCTACCAATAAAAAGACTTGCTGCACGTGCAAAAGGTTTGCCAAAGTCTTGGGCAATTCAGAAAGCATTGTAGCCAGCCCTACCTGACAGATTTTTTTCAACAGATCAGTCTCATTTGCAATCCCTTTAAATCTCCCTTACCCCTCCCCTTACCGTGTGTGTGTGTGTGTGTGTGTGTGTGTGTGTNCTCTCTCTCTCTCTCTCTCTCTCTCTCTCTCTCTCTCTCTCTCTCTCTCAACAGGGTGTCTCACTGAATTTGGAAGTCACTTCTTGGCTAGACTAAACCCGCCTGCAGGTTCCAAGGAGCCTCTTGTGTCTGCCTCCCTGGTGCTACACTTGCAGGCTCGTGTCCCCACCCCTGGCTTTTTAGATGGGTGCTGGAGATTTGAACTTCGGTTTTGATGCTTGTCCGGCATGCATTTTATCACCTGAACCACCCATCTCCTTCCTGCTTCTCCTCCTTTCATTTTGGGTCTCATTAAGAATCCACTCTGAAATCTAAGCACCCTACATTCAGTTTCTCTTCTATTTCTATCTACTAAGTTGGGGATAAGTCGAAAATGTGTGTTCCAATACATTCTACAAAAATATTATTTTTCATCCACTTTTTTTTAATCCACTTTTTTTTTTTTTTTTGGTCCCATGATGGAGCCTTGGGTCAGAGTTGAGGATAACTCGAGCTGTTCTGTTTGAGAATGGTCACTGATGCCTTGGGCAGCAGC
The DNA here is from genome assembly GCF_900095145.1 of Mus pahari. Classification (NCBI taxonomy): domain Eukaryota; kingdom Metazoa; phylum Chordata; class Mammalia; order Rodentia; family Muridae; genus Mus; species Mus pahari. The sequence continues at coordinate 92,267,422 of NC_034593.1, read as the reverse complement.
CCTTCCATGAGGCATTACTAGTTTATTCTTTCAAATGAATTATTGAAATTTACCTTCACAGCTTGGCAGGTTGTATTAATTTGATATCAACATGTATTCATGCTGAACCAAGTGCTTGCTGTCAGTGCCAGGGCTGAGAGGATGAGGCGTCCTGCTTTAGGGAGGGCACCTCCTATTGCCAAAGGATAATCCCTTTAACAAGGAAGGGGAGGATTTTCCTTAGCCTGGGAACTCCCCAGCAGTCAGTCCGTCTGCCTGTGCTTTCGACAGCATATGGCTGAGGAGGAAGCTGCCATGTCCTGATACCCTCTCTCCCACCTCCACTCTTTCTGTTTTGCTTTTCCTGCTGGTCATTTGCAGTGAAATGGCAGTCACAGAAGAGAGATGGTGACACCTGGCAGGATCACAGCACTGAGGTCCCTCTTGATGGAAGCACTGAGTGATACTCAGTATCAGCACTGATGCTGATACTCAGAGGACAAAAGTTAGAGCTCCTCAAGTCCCAGTTCTACAGCTGTATCATAGATGCCACCAGAGAGAGAAGAATGACCTTTATTGATGACTGCCGAGGGAATTCTTCACTGGAACAACCATTTACGCATGGAGCCAAGCTCAGTTGCCACCATGACCTCTGACATTTAGTAGGTAAGGCAGGGACACTGAACTTCCTGTGTGAGTAGAGCGGTCACACTTAACCAAGAATTCTCCTGGTGTGTCAATGGCTCCATTGACAAATGCTACCATGCGATGCACTACTCGATTCCATGAGGTTAGTGACTAGTTCTCAGCCACAGACTGCTGCCTTTCCTTTCTTAGAACCGAGAAACCACCACCGGAGAATTGCTCAAAATACAGGAAAAAGTAACCAAGAGACCATCTCCACTTTGCTATTTGATTTTCCCTCCATCACACTCCAAGGCCAGTAGGTCTACAGAAATTCCTCAAATGTGGTAGAGAATCCACAGAAGAGCAAAGAAAACATAACCCCAAGCAGTGCTTTCTGTGGAGGGGGTCTCACTTTTCCAGTCCTGTCTGAACTTTGTGACTGAAGCTCTATTCCCATTAGCTCAGATAGAAACATCTCCATGTTATGCATACCTGCTGGAAAGCCAGTGATCCCAGAGCCTCAGTTTCCCTATTTTGTGCACTGGTCTCAGGGTCACTTTAGTCTCACTCTTTAAAATAAGGACTCATAGCCATAGCCTCACTGACAAGACACAAACATCCCAGGAAAGGGTTAGGTAGGGTCTTTCTTTCCTCTTTATTTATCTGGCTGACGTCACTATGACAGGACACTAATTCCCTCAGAGTTAATCTTAGAACTGGCTAAGCTTGAGAGCAACAGTACACAAGGTCAGACGTGCCAGTCAAATGGAGAAAAGAGACACTCTCTGAAAACACGCGTCCTTTGCCCCTCAGACAACCAGAGATTTTTGTATACATCCTCAGCAAACCTCCTTCATCACACTGGAAGGCCTGCTCAGATACTGAGGGGCTTGGAAGTTCTTATTTGGAAAGGCAAATGGCCAGGTCCCTGGCTCTGCCTGTTACTGCTGTGTGGGGTCTAGGCACAGCTTTGTTGCATGCCTGGGCTCTGTTTTTTTTTTTTTTTTTTGCAGTTCGGAGGCCCTGTGCTCCACAAGTGAGCAGCTGTCATGCTTAACACTTGGTTAGAAGTGTGTGATTTTCTCATCAGCTCAATCTCAGTAGCGATGAGAAACTTCCCTGGGGCTCCAGCCTTGCCCTGCCCTGCCCTGCCCTGGTCTCCGTGCTGATGTTGGCAGCTGGGGCCCCCTTTCTGGTCCCAGCGCAGAATTCTCCCTGGAGGAGAATGGAGTGTGGTGCCTCATCCTTTCCTCCCACTGCCCTCAGGAGGCGGGGACTGTAAGGTAGGTCAGAGGAGAAAGTGAGAGCCATTCTTTGCTAAAGGTTCAAAGGAAACTGAGAGCCACCAGCATGAGGATGACTGTCCTGAACTAATTCAGCTCTGCAAACTTTTTGATGCGCCAGGGCTGCTTCAGGTGGCTATTCAGGCATGGCAGTAAGTTTAGCTGACTATCAAACCTTCTGAGTCACTGTGATCCGATCGTCTGTCAAATCATGTGCCCCACGCCACAGAGACCCTGACCTCTTATTCCCGGTGCCCTTAACATTTTCTCTTGATGAGGGATAGTATGGAGATGTGGCATCAACTCCATCCTCCTTCAACGACCCAGCACAAAGGATAGTCAAGTCTTCTGCATGTCAGTCCTAGCCATGCTGGCCTCCTCCCCCAGACCATGTTCTCCTCCAGCTGCGAGTCCCCTGTGAACCTCTGGGAATACCATCTATGATGAATTAGTAATTCAGGTTGCGAGGCTGACACATGGCTTACTCAGCAGACGAAAACGGAAGGTGGCCCGTGACTCTGGAGAGAGGGGAAGTTTCATTTGGTAGAGAACTGTAACACTGGTCAAGCAGGGTGGTAAGGGTGACTGCACTGCCCTCTGGACTACTGGGAGAGGGGCAGGCAGCCCTTTTCATCAGTTATAACTGACAGTTTCAGGAGTTTGAGACCCTGAGGAAAGGTTATGGAGGGGACCTCTGTGGCGAGTTCTGAGTTTGCAAAGTTCAGCTGGCCATGCCTACGGGGAGAGTAGATGGGTACTGCCAGAGAGCATTCTGGGAGGATGGGGGCAATACATCAAGGGCCTTTTCTCCAGGGTTTCCACTGGCCTCCCGTGACAGATGGGGGCAGAGGCACCCAGGAGAGCAGTATTTTTGGTCTGCAGCTGGGAACGTGCACTGAGTTTTCCTTAATACCCACAACACCCAAAAGACCTCGCAGTAATACACTTTAACGCACGAAACACCCATAAATTATCCTTCAAACTGCTACAATTTCCAGTCTGGAACAACTTGGAAAAACCAGCCTAACAAGCAGGCTCTTCTCGACTCTCTGAAGTAAACCTGATGAGAAAGGTCAAGCCAAAAATCACCTTCCTTACAAATCTCAGAAAGTTTTAGGAAAGCAAGAGCATTGTAATCAAACGGGGCTAAAGAAGCCTTCTGTTTACATTGGCTTCAAGTTGCAACACCCTGACCCCAGAATCCTCTCTCCCTCCCCTGCAGCTTCTCTGCCTGAACCCAAGAGCTCCCGCTGCCCTTCCCAATCCCTAGTGCCAGCCTCTGCCACACCTGGCAGCAGACAGCTGAATGTACTGGGTGACCCAAGCAGTAAGGCTATGTATGCCTTGGGATGCCCAGCAGGCCCCACCGAGGGCCCCGGTGCTCGGCACTTGGAGCCCAAGCTTCCAGAATCAAGCCTTGGCACTCACAATCTTACACTCTGAACCCCGCTACAAACACCGAGTCTAGAGCACCCTGGGCGACAGTCCTCTTACCTAGGAGCAGCAAAGCGCTCGTGGGACCGTGAGCACTGCCCAGCCGGCGTGCTGTGCACTCGCCCTCTACCGCGCGCGGGCTACTGTTCCGCCACCCCAGCGCGCTCGCAGCGCGCACGCATCCCTCACTCCAGGCTCTCTTGAGCGCTGTCCCCCTTCTAGCCTGAAAGCTCAGGCTGGGCAGTGCAGCTTCTGCAGGCGCCAGTGTTGACTTTGGGACTTCTGGTCATCCTGGAACAGGGAATTACACGACCAGGGAGACCCTTACTCCCTTCACTTCCCTTGCGTGCCCACGATCTCGTGTTCCTACATCTACTCGGGACAGTTCTTTCAAGGGTGCGCTTCAACCCACAAAGATCTAGCTAGACAGGGATCAAGCACACCGTCCCAGGGAGCCCGGCAACCCCGGTCCGCCGCACCGCTCTGCACCCTTATCGGGGCTCAGCTCAGAGAAGCCTGACTCACCGATGCGCTCCCCTCCGGCTCCAGGCGCTCTCTGCCTGCCGTGCTGGAGCACAGAGCTTCTTTAACAGGCTTCCTGAACGTATTTAGCCCCTCCTCCAGGCTCGAGTCACACCCTCTCCAAATCCTGCCCCCCACCCACCCGACCCCTCCCTCTCTGGCCAACTCCAATCCCAGCCCCGCACCTGCTGTGAGTAGACCCAGGGGTCCAGGTTGTAGGGGTCCTGGAGACAAGGGATGGATAGCTCCAAGAGAGCTGATGGGACATAGCCAGGAAAAGCCAGTCAGGGAATTCAAAACCCCGGGTTTAGATGAAGATGCATGGGGTGGGGGTGGGAGGTCACAGCATCAGAGAGAGATTTTCTAGGGCACCAGGCAAGGTAGCTGACTCCAAACACCAATGGGCAGACAGGCTGAGCAGGGCTGAGTTGATTGGCTGAGTTGGAGTCCCTTTACCTCTTGCCCTGGCTCACTGCCTTGCTAGCCTCCTGGGGTGACTTAGTCTTCTTTGGTGGCCAGGATATCAGGTGTTGCTATCTCTGCAAATCTGAGAACTGAAGGAACACCCAGAACACCCAGAACACCGGAAACTCCTGGATTGGCCATTGCCAGGGGTTGCTCTGAAACCAGGCAGAAGCAGAATTAACTAGAATGTTCAGACAGAGGTGTCTCTGCCTGGGGTCAAAGGAAGAGGGCCTTGGGTGTTCCGACTACCCCAACTCCCACTCCCACCGCCAGCCTTAGGGCCAGCATTGCAGGCGCCTCCCAGGAGATCTGGTCCCTTGGAAACTAGACGGAACTGTGCCTGTATGTGCTCCCTACGTGCTTCTACATCGGAGGTCCTAGGGCTTCCGTCGGGTTTTAAGAGTCAGTAAGCACAGACCCAGGAGGAAGCCAAGCCTTCGGCACCACCCCAGGGTCCACCTCAATTCTCCCTCACCCCCTTTGTCTACTTACTTATGGTGGGGACCTCAGTGGGTCCTCCAGAATATCTTGGATTCTGATAGATTCAGAAGCTGATGGGGACTTCCCCTGTTTGACCTCCCCTTTCCTCTAGGGTGTTTACACTTCAGCTTCAAGGTAGAAATATACCCTAAGTCAGATTTTTTCACCAAATGTGCATGAACAATTGTAATCAAATTCTATGGATTATAGAAATGAACACAAACACACACAGACATACACACACAGACATATACACACACGCTTGTGTGAAATGACTTTCTTCCTTTGGAAAGACATGTTCTATGCCCCACCCCCACCTTCATGAATGCCACAGGAAGGAATGGATGCAGGAGAGTGAGTGACAGAGGGAGGATAAGGTATTGAGTCTCCCCACTGCTGGTGACACCTTAGTCTAGGCAAGAATCAAGTTCCATGAAGTTGGGATGGAGTGAGACCCACAGGGTCCTTTTTCCTCACTGGAGGTCACCTGGGGAAGGAGAGGACCTGTTGATGTATTTCCAGTCCTCTGAATTTCAACTTCCCTTTGACTTTGACTTTGTCCCCACACCTACCATCATTCCATTCCAGGTACCCTGGGGAGGATGAAGGAAGGAGTATTTTTTGCCTTGTTAAGGCTCTGTGAGGTCCAGGCTGGTGGATGGACACATGTTAGGGGTAAAGGTGAGAGACCGGGCGACACCAGAACGGCAGAAACAGAGCCCACATCATGGCCACGATGCTCTATGAGGAAACTTATCACCGTTAATTAAACAACTAACAATTACCAGACAATATGATACATGTCTCCATTGACCATTTCACATAGAACACTGTATTTTTTTTTTTAAAGCACAAGCTCAAATAATAACTACCTGTGCATTCAGGGGTAGAATTACACATTACAGAAGCTGAGGTTTTGTTTGTGTCCTCGTGACACTTGAAGGACAGATGAATTTCAATCACTTGTGTTTTTTCCAAAAGAAGAAATTTTAAAAAGAAAAGTGAGTAAAATCCAAGCCCAGCTGCCCTGCCCCCAAACTGCTGATCGTCTTCACATGTCTCAATGAGAGTTCCTTGCTAGCTCTAACTAGATCTGTCTCTGTCCCTGGATTTGAAGGATCTTGACCAAGTAAGACTATGATAGTCATCATTTACTGAGTTTACTGTTCTGTGTACTGTACTGTGTGCTGTGTACTGACTGGGAGATGGCTGCCACCTGCTGCCACAATTGTTCCCTTGATGGCTTGATGATTAGGTCCTACCACACTATTAGTCTCCCCAGGACCTGGCACAGGGACCTGATATGGTGATAGCCACTTGTGGGTGTCAAATAATCCATCCATCCTGGGTTGATTTCCGTAACAGGTCAGCCTGGCTCCCGATGACTGCAGTCAGGTGCCTACTCTTTTTGCCTTTTCCCCTTTCAAGGACTCCCACAGAAGTGTCCTCCTGGGCCACTGAGCAAAGGACCTCAAGGCCTGGCTCAGTTGCATTTACAGGAACGAGAAGCAGCCGAGAGGGCAGTAGCCGGGAGAGGGCAGTGGCCGGGAGAGGGAAGTGGCTGGGAGAGGGCAGTGGCTGGGAGGGGGCAGTGGCCGGGAGAGGGCAGTGGCTGGGAGAGGGCAGTGGCCCGGGAGGGGGCAGTGGCTGGGAGAGGGCAGTGGCCTGGAGGGGGCAGTGGCCAGGAGGGGGCAGTGGCCGGGAGGGGGCAGTGGCCGGGAGGGGGCAGTGGCCCGGAGGCGTGGTGCCGATCAGCAGAGGAGAATGTTCTGAAGTACTAGATTTTCTCGAAAGAGCTTTTTATCCAGGGCATCAAAATAACCAGCAGCTGATGCTCGTGCTGACTCGGAGGACAGCAGGACAGCTTGTGGTGTGGACGGTAATTGGTGTTATTTCTGAGGATGTAGAAGCCTGCAGGCATTGAGAGCCTCATCAACTGCAGCACAAGGCGGCACCAACCTCCTGGCCTGCCTCTGCCTCCCCTCCACGCTCCTTCCTCTAGGTGTTCTGGCCTGATTTCTAGATACCAGTCATCTCTTCATCCCTGACCACTCAGACACACTCCCCCAGTCACCAGTGTCTATTATATGCACACTGCTCGCCAGTTTCTTGTCTTAGTCACTTGCACGGACACCAGCAAGGACTACATCTCAGCTCTGGCCCTCAACCCCAGCCCCATCCACGGTTCTTATCCCTCTTTCCTTTCTTTTTTTTTTTTTCCTCTCTTCTTCAGTTTTTGTTGTTGGTTTGGTTTAATTTTTTTTTTTTTTTAAGGTATGATTTCATGTCACCCAGGCTGTAGCCCCTTCCCATTCACTATATAGCTGAGGATGACTCTAAATATCTGATTCTCCTGCCTCCACTTCTCTAGTGTGCTTACAGGTCTCGGCCACCACACCCAGTTTATGCAATGCTGGAGACCAAAATGCACGGAGGGCCTTATGGCTGATTGACAAGCACTCTGTCTACATCCCTGGTCCTTCCTACCCTGCACAGTCTGTCTCCTGCGACGCTACTGAGCTGGGAACATAGCAGTTCCACTCTTGTCCTGTGGGGGCACTGTGGCTCAGAAAAGCAGTCACCTTGAGACCAGGCAAGCTTTGGCCCATGGATGTGACCTTGGAAGAAATATCTAAACTGTTAGGGCCATAATAGTTATAATCACTATAAGACTACAATTATATTGATTAAATATATTAAATCAATCATTTTGAGCACCTCTTCTGCCCAGTCCCACTGTAGGCACTGAGGATTCAGGAAATAAAACTGCCTCCTGAATTTAAGTTCTAAAAATTCCCATCACCGATCTAATATTTAACAAATGTAATTTATTGAGTGTACATTATAAGTTTGGAGAGGACAAAGGAAGGCAAGCAATGATGTTAGAGGTAATTCTCCTTAGGCACAAGGGGAGTCAAGAATGTCCCTAGGGACCAAGTCCTGTCCCTGACCATTGTGAGCCTCCACCTTCTCAGTTTTGCCTGACTCTGATCCCTCAAAGATCCCTAGTACCCTTGGTTATCATGTGGACCACCTAGATCAGGTGCCCCTGCCCCTGCCTCTGGTACTGTCTTCAGAGGTCTCTGCCTTTGTAGCAGCTGCCTAGGGTCTCTTATGAGCCTGTGGTTCAAACAAGTATGCTTCCATCCAGGTCCTGAGTGGGGACATTCCTGTGGGACCACCACAGAGGTACATCTAGGACAGGACCTAATGCCACCACCTTAGAAATCCAGATCAATATATTTCAAAAACTTCGGCTCTAGGACAGGAGCTCTATAAAAGGAAACAGAGATCAAGAAGGGGTGTTCATATCGTGTAAGCACCCACCACCCAGTGTAAAAACAGACCTATAAATGAATGGAAAACCTGTAGGGAAAGATGCGGCCATTCAAAGGATATAGAGTTTGATCCACTTTGAGCTTCAAGGAGCCTCCATTATTGTCCTAGATGTCCTTAGCCTAAGTTCCACATTCTTTAAGGAGACTGCATGCCACCTGTCCCTCGGTTCTCCTTGCTTTGCTCTGCTCTGGCTCTGGCCTTGGGGTTTTTCTTTGGCAGTTCATTTCATAAGTAATGGCAATAACTCTGGCCTCTAAATATGTTTACAAAGCCTCAAGGGCCATTGCTCTGATCCCTTCTTCTTGCCCATCTAGATATATCTCTTAGTCTCTTCAGCCACACTTCTAATTGGGAGCTTTCTCTGAACCCCCAAATCAAGCCTGACACCCTTTTTAGATGCTTCTATGAACAATCTACATGCCTTAGAGCACATACCTAGTACACTTTCATGAGTGAGATATTGTCTGTGCTTCGGTGCATGAGTAAGAACTATATAAGAGGACTGCTGGGAAGGACATCATCTGAGACAGAAAGAATGGCTTGGAACAAGAATGGGTCAGAACCAGTCTGGAACTGGTGGGGCTTGAGGTGGCTATGGGTGAAGTGTGAAGGTGAGGTTCAGTGGGAGTGGGATACAATGAGTAAGAACAAATATGGCAAACCACCTGGGTCTTGTTGTGCCAGTTTAGATCAACAATGATGAGTCCCTGAGCCAGGCACTGAGACATGATCATGCAGTGACTCATTCAGAATAAATATAGTGTGTAAACTGATTTAAGCAATAGGAAATGGCAGGGTAAGGGGCAGTGAGGGAGAGAAATGGGGCTCATGGATGCCCCTGTATTCCTAGTTTGTCTGACCAGGTGGATGGGAGTACCAGCTATGGAGAAGGGGGCTATCAATGGGAGCTCATGTGGTGGGGACCTGGGGGGCAAAGGTCTTTAGTTTAGGGGTTTGTGGGGGCATGTGTGACAGTAGAGTGTATGTTCAATAGAGAAATAAGAGATTGATGAGCAGTGTCAAGGCACAGTGCACATGGGCTGAAGTAAACAGCCCCAACATTGTCTCCAAGTCTACGCTGAAGGCTCACCTCCCCAACAAGCTGCACTGTCCTCTGTTATTGCCAAGCTAACTGTGGGGCACCTCCCAAAGGTCAGAGGTCAGAGCTCCGGGAAGCAAGCTCACTTGCTCTAGTGTTCTCTGCACCTCCCCTACCTGTGCATTCCTACAATGTTCAGACCCCATGAAGAGGTGCATGCCAAAGACAGGGAAAACGCGGAGTCTGGGGGGTGAGCACCTGACCCGTCGTCCATCCTTTCCATCCCCGTCTCCTCTTTTCAGAACATCCCAAGTTATATCTTGAGCTCTCTCTACCCCAGGTTTACAGGAAGACTCTATGATCAAATCCTCCAAGCATTGCTTTTAATACTTTATGGGAGCCAAAGGAATTCAAAAAACTTGTTTTTCTTTTTTTACTTGTGAATGCTTGGCTTTCAAAAGCATTGTCTTTCTGTGGACTCAGAAATTCTATTCTGGATGTGGAAAGAATATTAGCTCTTTCTGTGTTCCAAGAGAAGCAGCCTATGAGAATCATGTGCTTCTGGAAGGATGCTGGCAGCTCACACACTGGGAAAAGTAAGAGAAAATGTCCATACATCTGCTAATGTCCTCACAGCAGGCAACAGGTTGACTCTGACTGTCTCTCTCTGTCTCTGTGTCTCTCTCTGGATGTGTGTGTCTCCTTTCCTCTGTTCCTCTTCTCCTTCTCCTTCCTCCCCACCTCCCTTTTTTCCCCTCTCTCTTTTTTTTTTTTTTAAGCCATGCACTCACAGGATAACCTGGCTGGCTTTGAACTCACACCAGTTCTGTTTCCTAAATCTCCCAAGTGCTGAGGAAACAGGAGCACAAGAGCAGCCACACCCCCAGCAGCAGGGTACTTTCCCCACTAAACTCTAAAACCCTTAAGAACCGGAAGTAGCCCTGTTAACACCTGCTGTGCTGCAGGCGGTAGAGGCAGCAGCTATCCCTGCTGCTATCAAGAGGCCTGGCTCAAATAGACTTCACCTTCTGCCAGATTCTGAGTCTGGAAGACACTCCCTTGGGGCAGGACCTCAGCATGCTGCACCACCAAATCTTAACTAGTTCTGCTCTCTGAAAACAGTCTGGGACTGTCCGCTGGTTTCTCAGGGCAAACACGTTTCAGGGGACAGGTGACAAAGCTGACTAAGAAAGGTGTAAGAACTAACATGTAAGTGGAGTGGTGCTATTTGGGCATCACAGGATTAAGGAGTAGAACACTAAATCTGTATAAGTTTGAAAATTGCTCACAGGGGGAAAACTGCATTGATTCATTCTCTCTCTCTCTCTCTCTCTCTCTCTCTCTCTCTCTCTCTCTCTCTCTCTCTCTCTCCTGTGCTTCAATACATGTTCTCCCCCTCCTCCTTGGACACTCACTCTTTTCTGGGTGTCTTTAAGGACTGAAGAGCCCTGCCTCACCCTTAGGCAGACACACTCTTGAGAGGCAGCCCAACTGCCTAAGTTAGAGGTCTTCTTCCTCTGTGGGCCAATGCTCCTTAGATGGAACTTCCACAGTGTTCCAGCCATGTGCTTTTTGATCTGTTCCTCTTTCCTCCCAAACTCCTGCAAGCTCCACTGTGCAGTGGCAGGGGCCATGCTATCCACAGTGTTCAGCACCATGCCTACACAGGGGAGCACACAGTAGGTGGATGGCTGCACACAGTAGGTGCTCCACTCTTAGCTGCTGCAGAACTATCAGCTGACGTGCATACTCTTTGGTCATATCTTGAATTTTTGGTGGCTGTATGAAAAAAAAAATCACAGCCAGACATTTCTGTGCAGCATATAACTTCCTCTGAGAAAGGTGGCTGCATACCTTCCTCTTGAACTCCCAGGCATACATGGTTCCTGAATGTACTGTCTCTCCCCATATACGGGTAGGCTGGACCCAGTGGGCTATAGCAGGACTTGGGCAGATGGAGATGGACTTGAGTGAGCATCCCAAGTTAGACCAAATGCAGAGAGCAGAAGTGGATTCCAGCTGGAGCTCCTTTCCCTAGCTCCAGCTCCCGGGCCTTCGGTGGCCTCAGGCTTCTTTGTGCCCTCATTCTTCGAGCCTGAAAGGGGCGTGTGTGTGTGTGTGTGTGTGTGTGTGTGTGTGTGTGTGTGTGTGTGTGTGTTTGGTTCAGGATGCAGATTCATTTATCAATATTCTAATTTTACAAGTTCCCCACGTGCAGAGATGACTCTGATCTTCATCAGGAGTTTATTTCTCCCTATTAGCATCCCATTATACAGTCCCTGACAGATTAATCACAGCTATTGTTGTGCTGTTTATTCGACACACTGCATAATTTTACTTTCAAAATGTTATTTTAATTAAGAAGGAAGTGCAGTGGGGGAAGGCATTTTCCTGACAGACAGGCTTCTCTGGGCCTACCAAGCAGGTGTATGCTCGCTGCTTACAATAGCATCCTCTCTGTCAAGGAACTGGAGCCCCAGCACCAGGGAGGAAGTGCGTCCTGGTGTTCTATGAGATGACCTTTTAAATGTGAATAATTATGAATAACTCATTGCAGTTGACTTGTGTACTTTCCCAGCAATGCTTTTTCATTGTCTTTAAAACAAATAGTATGTTTTTGTGGTTTAAAAAAGTATGTCTGGGGTTCTGTGAGGATTTATAGGGGACACAGGTTGAGCCATAATCTGCTTTATCTAAATCTTGAATTCATCCAGCCCCAGCCACTTGCTCCCTTTATGACTTTAGACAACATCTTTGAGCATCACCTTCTCAGAGACGGAAGATGTCCATTATGAGTACACATGGGCTGTTGAAAGATTTAACCAAGACCATGTGTGTAAGTCGCTTAGGAATGGTTCTTGACACATAGTGTTCAGTAGAGGAGTCCTTATTCAGTTCCAACTTAATGTATTTCTGCCTGCTCAGACAAGCCCAGAGACCAGACCCATGACAGGTATAGGCCCAATGGAGGCCCATTTTGCAGAGGGCCCACCTTGGTTTGGAAAGAGTAACCACTTTGAAACCACAGAATCCAGAAACACATTGTGACTTCACTATTTACCCTCAAGCTCTGGTTCCAGAGCCAGATACCAAGTGGTTGGAGCAACAAGTTCATTTTTTAAAAAGAACAAAGTTTTGTGGTGAGGGAAACTATGCTTGCACAAGAGGCCCAAAGAAGGAAAGCCCCCATATGCAGTGTGCTTTCACTGGACCTAGATGAAGTAGTTAGTTTGTGACCCAAATGAGGCAGAGACCTGGATTAAAATCTGCTTGTCAAGCTCAGTCCTGGTTCATCTTCATGAAGTCAGTGCCAGCATCATATGACGAGACCTGCCTGGCCGATGGAAGTGACCAGAAACCCTTTTCTGCTCTTGAAACTTAGCCTATTGCAATACAGAAGAGCATCTAGAAGTGAGGAACTTCTACCCTGCTGCTAGGCCTTAGGAGTCATTGGCCCTGACAAAGAGCTGCAAAAATAAGAGAGTAAAAGCATTCTAAAATTGCTACAGTAAAACCACCATTCCCACTGACATTAGGTCCCATCTGAACAAAGTTCAAGGGATAACCACAGTTCTTTGTTGTGCTGAAATTTTGTCATTTCAAATACCAAGCCCTCTGAGATTGAGGACTCGGCTCTCTTCATGTCTGCATCAGCAGAACCAAATACAGGAATTGGGAGAATTGTCTTCAAAAATAGTCATTAAACTTGAACTGAGTAAAATTATTCAAAGAAAAGGGCCATTGTTTAGATCATTCATTGTAGAGAAGTCTTTGTTGTAATGGGGGCTTAAACTGTGTTCTTTAATAACAGCTGGGATCAGTTAAGTTAGAATAAAGGTATAAATGGGGGGTGAAAATCTGAAGACGGCACATCTGGCTTTGCCATTAATGGAGTTTAGCATGGAGTTAATATATGAAACAGGCTGTGTGTCCAGGAACAGCCCACTGTCGCGTGGTTCCAAGCCTGGCTTTAGTGATCTTTCCACACCCCTTGCACGTGTGCAGGGAAAGACAAAATTGGTTTGCATTGGAAGAAAGGGAGGCTGACCCAGCACATCCAGTTCAGTATTTGCAGAGGGCTGGAGCAGGGAGCATGCCTTTTTATGGGGACATCTCTTTTCCAATGAAAGCAAATTCACTGGAAACACCCTGCCGTAGTTAACGTTTTTATAGACTTCTATGCACTTTCGGCACTTTTATGTAATGCAGATATTTGCTTAAACTTCAGAAGGGAAAGTTAACACACTTTTAGTTTATCCTACCTTTTTTTTTTTTTTTTTTTTTTTCAAACATTGAGGCCCAGTGCAGTTTGCAAGCTGTCCCTCTAGCTGCTGATGGATCCGACGCTGGCTACTTGGTCTCCAGAGCAGTGAATCTCTGCAGCAATGTTTTTCTCTTCAAGTGATTTCTCTTGCTGGACATCTCAGAAGAGGAGATTCTGATCTGAGCCTCCTGTTTACTGCTCTGCCACCCTGGGACATTGCCAATCTACCTAAAATGGTAGTTTGGCTCCCTGCGACTCCAGAACAGGTCTATGACAAACAAAAGTGACTGAACACGGACATTGGCCAAGGTTTGTAAAGCATCAGAGAAGGCTTCCAATGTAATGATTTCAAATGGTACAATGAATAATAAAAATCCAATAAAAATCACAGTCTCAGACTTTTCAGGTTTGAAGTATGATCCAGGGATGCATATTCCAAATGACTCCAATCGGCATCCTAGGAGACTGTATTCTAGGAGACAGAGAGGCGGGCTGCTGCTGTCTGTTTTTAGCTGTGCCCGACCCATGGGGAACAGTATAAAGAATGCTTTGCAAGAAGAATAGCACAGAGCCGGCAGGCAGAAGAACACCACCCAGGACAGGATGAAGAAGGGACTTGAAAGTGTCCAATGCCTTCTGATGGCAGAAACACCAAAAAGGCAAGGTTCTCCCCACCCCACCCCCAGTTCCTTTTATAGTAATTTTTCTTCTCTAGTTTGGTCATTGAATCAGAACCAGTGAAATCAAAGGTAGGGCAAGTGAAGGTGCGCCCTAAGTTCTGCTTGAGACTGATCTACATATAGGAAAGGCAGCCCTACCTCCTGCATTTGTAGGGAGGCGCAAACCCAGCCCAGAGCATCTTCCTCCAGGCTGGGCATGGTATAAAGGGAAAGCATTGCTGCATCAGGGGCCTCCTCTCTGCATCTCAGCTTGCCTGTGTCTCTACCTTGACCTTGTACAGGATCACTGGCTTCTCTGGACTTACCTTGGCTTCTCCAGATTAAACGGGATGCGAACCCCGGTTTCTCGGAGTTGTAAGTGGCTGACGTGAATTGGTCCCTGTGATGATTATCCCTCTAGCCTAGGTCTTTTCACTTCAAAGAAAACCTCAGAAGGGCAATGCTGAGCCAAGAGGAATGGCTCTTCAGTGGTGAAATTTGGGTCATTTTGCCCACCACATCAAAGGCTCTCTCTCTCTCTCTCTCTCTCTCTCTCTCTCTCTCTCTCTCTCTCTCTCTCTCGGAGGGCAGGGGTATAGTTTGGAAAGCTGAGGGCTTTTCATCTTCAAGGAAAGCTCTTGGAGTCAACTTTGTCTCAATTCTTCTCTACCCACTATGTAAATTGTTGTCAAGCTCCTGTCATTCCATCTCACATACAGAATGGACTTGGTGCTGGTTGCCTCCGTTGCTGCTGCAGCAGCACAGGCCTTCGCCTCTTCCTAGATTATGGCGATGCTATCAAGCTTGTCCAAGCTTGACCTTCTTTGCTAATTCTTAATACCAGCTGCTGCCAGGACAATATTTCTAAAGCTCCCCATTTCCCCAACCTTTGCCTTTTCTTAGACTCCATGTCAGTCATCTAGGGTTAGATCATGTCAAGGAAGCGAGCAACAGTAGTCACAACTGTGTAGCAACTTAACAAAACCTGCTCTTCATTCACACTGCATTGTCCAGAGGGGCTTGCTGAAGGGGCTCTGTTCATGGTAGTCACTGGGGTGGGGAGGGGAGAAGTACTCGGTCACCCAAGTAGGGGTGAAGACCAGGCAACCACATGCAATGCTTCTAAAACTCTGGCCAGAAAGAAGACAGCTACCTGAGCTTCTGTTCTATTGGGAGAACAAGTCACATGTCTTTCAATGGGTGCCAAGAAGGACAATCTAATCACATGACACACGGATTGAAAATATCTCACAAAAAGCACGAGGTTGAGCTACGACTTTGTGTCTCCCTTAGAAGGTACTCCATGTGCTAAGGGTGCTCTGGGATGTGGCGCAATGAGACCTTTCAGCCCCAGTACGTCTCAGAACTCATTGCATCCTACTGTCTCCTGTATACTCCTCAGGACATTTGTGCTTGCCTTCCAGCCATGAGGATGCTCTTCCTCTAAATGTTTGCATAGCTCCATCCTTTCATACTGGAGTCCTTGCTCAGTGTCTCTTCAGGAGGACTTTCCTTACCACCATAGTTAGAATGGAAGCTACCCTCTCCCCTATACACACCGAGCCCCGCCTCCTACTTCTCTCTGTTTTCTACTGCATCTCCGACATCTACAGTCACGTCATCTCTGTTGTCATCCTGTGACATAGCTGGGCAGAGTGTGACTTGGAAGCCTGGGCTTTACCCTGCTGAGGTTCAAGTCTACAGTTCTGCTTCCTAGCCAGCAACCCTGGGGAAGACACCGACTTTCTCCGTACCTCAACTTCCTTGTCTATGAGGTAGAGTTAATAAGAGTGCCCACCTTCCAGTGTGGTGAGGGGGATGAAATAGGTAAAGTCTGTAGAACAGGAAGCTCCTCATGACAATAATGTTTGCTGTTCTGCGTTGTCGTCTGAGTCACTGCACTGGGATATGAGTTCCACAGGATAATGGATTTTGAACTTTTCAATACTAATCCCCAGAGCAGAGTCTAGTGTACAACAGACTGCACAGATCCCTATTGCATGAATGAGTGAGTGATTGAGTGACAGGTGTGTTGGATAAAGTGGCTAGCACTTACTCTCCCCTGGTTCCTTCTGTCCCTGCAACACCTGTTAGGGGATGTCCCCTGATGTAATAGGGTGGCACGGCTTTATCTGATCAGGAAGAATCCTGCTGCTCTTTGAATCTGAGCATAAAATGAACTCCAGAGGGCAGATGGAACCAGAGTGCTCTGAAGTGACTGGTGCCTCATTGGCTGGTCAGCCTCCATTTCAGCCTCGGATCTGTGGTCTGCTCCTGTGGTATAGGATATGTCTGTTCCCACTGCAAATTGGGACACTTGCTAATATTGGGATTTATCTGGGATCTGTCCCTGTGGGGAGCACAAGAGCCCAGCAGCCTTCCCTGGGTCAGGCACATAGCAACTTTTGTCAAATGGTTTTTAGAAGCCCATCAAATAGAAGTCAAATAGCACAGCTCCTCTCTAGTACGTTGAAAAGAATTTTGATCTCCTGCAGTGTGGGAAACTGCGAAGAGAGCTACCAGAGACCATTTCCCTCCCCCCCCCCCCGCAGTTGGACAAACTCATTTAATAGCACAAACATGGAATGTGTTCATAAGAGGCATCTGGTGCCCTGTGGTGCTCTACAGTGGATGAGATCTTCACAGGTATGTTAGATGCCAGAGGGACCTCAATGACTTCAGCAACTTCCTGGTTGGTCTCATCTAAGCTGACTGGAGCTTCCAATTGTGGAACCGGCTTAGGATTACAAAGCAGGCACAGATATTACAGGAAATTCCTGGCAGTAAGGCTGTGCGGTGTTTCATGTTCTTAAATGCTCAGCCATCCCTCAGGTGCGCAGCAGTGAGAGGAGAGCCAGAGAGAGTATCGGGTACCAGAACTCTCAGATCTGGATTTGATTTTGTTTGCTGATGCTAGGTTTTGTGCAAGGCCCACGGAGCTAGCGCTTTCCTGTTTGTGCTACTCAACCTTCAAGGCTATGGTGTAAAAGCCTAGGATGTGCTCAGAGCCATGAGTGACAGGAGGTAAGAAGGGAGGATCCTAGGGCTGCTTCCCTTCTCTCCTTGGAAACTGGCGTGGGAAAATGTTCCTGTCCTGCTTACTCACATGTGTGCAGAGCTGGTAGCTCACTAGTTGGGAACCCTCCACCCCACCCCACCCCACCCATGGCCTATTTGGACCCCCTTTTTCTCCTTAAAAACTATGCACATACAGATCGTTACATTTGCAACTTGCTCTGGAGCTTAGCCCTCAGAACAGTTGTGAAGTGGGTAAGGCCTACCTAGTCACATGCTTTTCTTTACCTCTCCCACCCTCAGCATCCTCTAACCCCATTCGACCCAGGCAATGTCTGTGTGCTGGTTTCTCATCTTCAAAGTACTATATGGAGGATAGTTTGTAAAACTCAAAATTTAAAGAGAAACTCAAGGAAGACAGGCTGTGTGAGGCATTAGTATGAGCAATGACTCTGTGGACAGAATGCCAAATGCACAAGAAAGCAAAACTTGAAAAACAGGATTACAGCAAACATCTCCCATGGCACAGGAGCAACAACAGAGTGAAGGCAGCCCCAGAATGAGAGCAAAGCTTTGACAGCTATTCATTGGACAGAGGACTACTATACACTATACACTATACACTATACACTATACACTATACACTATGTACTATGTACTATGTACTGTATACTGTTTACTGTATACTATATACTATGTACTATGTACTATCTACTATCTACTATATACTATGTACTATGTTTATGTACTATGTACTATATACTGTATACTATATACTATGTACTATGTACTATATACTGCATACTGTATAGTATATACTATATACTGTACACTATACACTATGCACTATGCACTATGCACTATGCACTATATACTATATACTATATACTATATACTATATACTATATACTATATACTATATACTATATACTATATACTATATACTATATACCATCCAGAGTATATAAAGAGCTTAATGAAAACAGACGATCCAACTGAAAATGGGGAAATAATCCAAACAGCTCTTTCTCCAAATGAGAAATACAATAGCCAGTAACTGTATGAAAAGGGACTTGGTAGCATGAACCCATAAGGAAAATGCAAATCTAAATTGCGTGAGATAGCATCTCACTCCAATTACAATGATCTTAATTAATGAAACAAAACAAAACAAGAAATCAATTGCTTGTTTAATAGTATATATGGAGGAAACAGAGTTAGGGCACACTCTTGGTGGGAATATGAATGAGTCTAGATACTGAAAACAGTGTCCACAATGTAACAGAGTATGAGATAGAAACCTGACTTTCTGTGTCTTTTGTTTTGTTTTGTTTTGTTTTGTTTAACACAATATCTTCTAGTTCTATGCATCTTGCTGCAAATGGAAGTATTTCACATTTCCCTATGTCTGCAAATAGGAATATATACAAATAGGTCATATCTTCTATATCCATTAGCCTGCTGGATGTGGAAACGGGGATGGAGAGGTAACCTGAGAAGAGCAGTAGTTGCTAGGTGCGAGGACGGGTACATGGCCTGTTAATATGTGTAATGAGTATATGGACAACAAAATAGCATTTATTTCCATGAAACTATTGGACCATGAGATTATCAGTGCCCTAATATTGTCTTTCAGGAAAGTGTTTGACATCCACGCAGGCTTTTGTTAGGATTAGTGCCATGTGACTCCGTGGGAAGAACTTTGTCATTCAGTAGGCAGTTAGGGGCAATATGCTGGAATTGAGACTTAAGTGCCCTTGAAGTGCACAGAGTGGTGTGTCCTGCTCCTTCCACAATAGGCTATCCATTTCATGAAGGAGTGGTTGTGAAGGGAAATAAAGATTAGCATGTCGTTTACAACATGCCTTCTCCCATGCCCACATAGGTTGAAAACCCAACCTTATCCTACTTTGAGAAGTTTGTGTCAGGGTCACAGTCAGAAATCATAGGAGTTCAGTGGGAGAGGACTCTGTTCTGATGAGGTTGCTTGCATCCTCCTGGCTGACAGACACTGTGACCTCCCAGCCTCTTACTCTACTCCTAATAAGCACAACTTCAGGTCTATCCTGATTGAACAACAGAGTTTCAAAGGGAGATTCATTAGGTTTATAGAAGCAGTCCAGGAAGCCCAATAATGGCTGCCTCAACATAGGAGAGGCTAAGAATCCAGTCGGTGTTCAAGGCTATATATATATATGTCTCAACAGCCTCACGGAGTCTATGTTGGAACCCTGAAGAAGATGGTAATAACATCAACAAAGGAACACAGTAACAGAATACACACAAGCATGCCAGCAAGAGTGAGCACAAACAGACAAAAGGCAAGTTTCCTTCTTTACATCCTTTAATCTGACCTGCTGCCACATTCAAGGTGGGTCTATCTGCTTCAAATGATTTGATCAAATCCCTCACAAGAGTGCTCCGGTAGCTTATGCTTCAGTTGGTTCTAGTCATCATCCAGGTGATAACCACGTCACTTCCCCTTGGATGTGTCGTACAGCGGCTATTTCCAAAGCAACAATTACAGAATGGTGGTAAAGAAGGAGAGTGAGTGGCTCCACCTCCAAGCCGGGTTATGGCTTCCAGGTCACGAGGCAAAGGTAAGACTGCAAGGCTCTTCCATATCCTCAGGAGACCCAGATACAACTAGACAAAGAGGAACAGGCAGGGACTGAAAACTGGACAGTTACTTCTGTTATTCGGAGCTGAATATCAGCTTTAATCAACAGATTCAAAAACATTCCCAGTCAATACTTCAGGACAGCCACAGGAAGTGATTCACTTGGCCAAAATACTTTAGCCTCCAAGCTGTAGTCGGCCTCACTCAGGGGACTTGCTGCCACTGTAATCGTCAGGAAGCCAAACTTCCATTCGATGAAGACAGACATTGTTGAAAAAGAATTCTGTTTGTTTTTTTAGGGACCGTTGGCTTCTGGCATCTTTCTGCTGTTGAGTTGCTGAAAGGGGCCATTCGTTGATGGGATTTGTTGTCAGACAGAGCAGTCTGGGGGAAGTGAACTTACAGAGGTTTACTCCCACGAGGGTGGACTCAAACAGGGGAAAAAAATCACCGAAGGAATGCACACAAGCTTCTTTTGCTTCACAGGTACTCTCAGACAGCTTGTGTGTTGTTTTGGTGGTGGTGGTGGTGGTAGATTTTGTGTGTATATGTGTGTGTGTGTGTGTGTGTGTGTGTGTGTGTGTATCTCAACAGATCCCACTTTAGAAAAACAAAAAGAAAAACAAAACTAAACTAACGCAATAGGCCGCAACCTAAAATGAAGGAGAATATAGGCTTTTATTTTTCCCCTATCATACATGGATTTTGGAATGCCTTTCTGTGCTACAAAATAGAAAAAACAAACAAACAAAAAAAAAAACAAAAACAAAATGGAAAAACTTCCTAAATTCAGTTTCCACACAGTATTTCAGAATTGAATGCAATGTAAAGAGGCCCGCCTATAAGATATTTACTTAGGCATCAGCTCTATGGGAAAAAGCAGTCCTTTGCAGATCCCCAGGCCCTGAATTTGGCACCAAGAGACATAAGGAAGGGATTTTCATCTTAAATTCTTCCTTTTAACTTTGGATTTAGTGACAAATGTTTGCGGCCTTAGTCCCAAACCCAGGGTCAGGGTACCTGCTATTGAGACACAGCAGCCTGTTCCTTGCTGGCAGTCCTCTCTTTATCCTGCCTTCCTCCTCTCTTACGTCTGGGGACTATATTTGATTTCTAGTCTGACCCTGGTTCAAACTCTGGTGATTTACTGTCCGTACTTCATCCACATGAGGCAAAGTCTGCGGTCTGGGCATAGGACAGTCATCCTATGGACAAGTAATTCATCGCATTTCATGGTCACTGATTAGTTTGTGAATGGCCATGAGCCCACAGAGCCAATGAGATGTCTCTAGGAATTCTGAGATAGCAGGAAATACCTCTGCCTAGGCTGTTCTTCTAGCCTGAACTTGAGACAATCTTCCCCAGAGCTATTTGGTTTGATAGGGCATAATGGAGCCCTGGGAGAGTAAGGTGAGCTTTGAACCAGTCATGCCTAAAATAAAGTTTGATCTGCTTTGGTTTCTATAACAAAATATCACACAAACTGCTACCTTCATCCACGGACAGTTCTTTCTCGTGATTCTGAAGTCTGTGAAGTCTAAGATCAGTGTGGCAGTTAGGATGGGTTTCGGTGAGGACTACCTTTCTTGTGTGATGGATAGCTGGTTTCTCACCACATCCTCAGATGGAAAAGTGGCTAAAGGAAAAAGAAGACGTAGCAGGGACAGGAAATGGAGGCAAAGAGGAATCGCTGGCTGCTTCCTGTGAGGGCAAAGTAATGCCACCATGGTGTTCTCACCCCTATGCCCTCCCCCTAGTGTCTCCCCAGTGCCATCATCACATGGCTGGGGGTAGATTCTCAACGGCAATTTAAAGAAGACGCAAACGTTCAAGTTATAACAACTCTTCAGGCTTAGGAGTTACAAGATCCATGAATTAATATTTTGCTTTAGAGTAATTTAGGCTGGGTCCTTTGTTTGCTTGAAGCTGAGTCTTAACTAACAGAGATATCTATCTTGGAGACCAGTATGTTTGAGCCCCACCCATGAAGAGTTTCCATTTGTTCCAGCATTAAAGCCATTGCTTTCTCCTCCACCCCCCTGTTCCTCCCTCCCTCCCAAGCGCAGGTGTGCCCCACATTGGAACATTCTGATTCAGAGTCTTAAGTTGCTTTGTACACTTGCTTCTTTGCTAGATGGTAACTCCACCAATTGTCCTATGAGAAAGCCGGAAGAAGACTTAGACTCATAATCTGTTTTCATTTCCCAGATCTTCCTATAGTGTCTTTCATAACAGGTCTCCATATACTTTAAGTTTATTCTGGGTCATAAATGGTTCCATGGGCTTGTCTTGCTAAGGTTGCCATTACTTGCTGTCTTCAGAATGTGGAGAGAGAGAGAGAGAGAGAGAGAGAGAGAGACAGAGACAGAGACAGAGACAGAGACAGAGACAGAGACAGAGACACAGAGACAAAGAGAAAGAGAGAGAGAAAGAGAAAGAGAAAGAGAAAGAGAAAGAGAAAGAGAAAGAGAAAGAGAAAGAGAAAGAGAAAGAGAAAGAGAAAAAAAATTGAGTTAAGCAGTTTGATGTCTAGAATGTGGTTCTGGGAAGCCATGCTTTTCATCCAGATAGTACAACTTTGCAGGGTGGTTTGTGTGTAGCAGTAAAAATACCAAATTGTGTCAACCACTTCAGTGCAAGACCAGACCCTTTGGCAGGCAGATACTGCCAGTCTTGTTTCCAGGGTAGATGGAGAACATGGGAGGCTTCTGACCTTGGACTTGGTGTGAGCCAAATGATGAGGTAACAGGTGATGAAGTCAACCCCAAGTTCAGGTTCTAACTCACCTGAGGATGCTTAGGCAAGCGGCTTTGCTTCTCAGTTTTCTTTCCTGCGTCTGTCATGTGAGAATAACAATACTTCTGCAGCAAATGCCCTATGTGTCCATCGTTTCTAAGCAGCATCCGCCAGAAACACTTGGAGATACTTGGCTCTTTCCTTCTCCCATCACACATCAGGACCATTCATGGCCTAGAAATTAGCAGTGCCAATTCGAACTGTGGCTCCTTCCCTGACATCTATGATATCGAACAAATCTTGGCTTTTGTTTGTTTGTTTATTTTCCAACACGGAAGTAGAAGCAGCATCATTACCTTGTTTTGTAGCTGACAAGAATAAAGTTCAGAAACTTGGACAAAACCACTCATTAGCAATAGAACTGGGAGATGTACCTGTTTTCTAAGGGGTATATTTTTACTTATTCCCTCTCGTAAATTCTCTCTATGTATGTGTATGTGTGCATGTAGTGTATTTATCTGTATATGTGCATGTAGAACTCAGAGGTAAGCATTTGAAATAGTTTTCTAACACTTTATCCCTTATTTTATTTTATTCCTTTTTATTTTGTTTATTTTGAGATTATAATTTAATTACAAAGTTTCTCCCTTCCTTTTCCTTCCTCCAAACCCTTTCATGTATCCTCCCTACTCCTTCAAATTCATGGCGTTTTTATCATTCATTGTCATTGCATGTATGCATTACGTATGTATGCTGTATGTATATATATGCATATATTCCTAAATGTAGCCTGCGGAGTTCATATAATGTTACTTGTATGTGTGTGTGTGTGTTTTCAAGGCTGATCGTTTGGCACTGGACAACCAGTTGGTATGCTCATCTCTGATAGGACCGCCTTTCCTACTCACGGGGTTACTTAGATGACTATGGGCTAGGGTTGAGGCCTTGTTAAGACCTCATCCAGTTTGGCATGTTTGTCAGTGTCGTTTGGCTTACATTTGGTCAGCGATACTGGTAAGGTGTAGCTTCTGATGTCTCAAGGAAACACAATCTCACAGAACTCTCTGACCCCTCACTCCTCTGTTATTGAGACAGGGACTCTCTGTAAACTTGAAGCTCACAGTTTGAACTAGTGGTTGCCATCATACATGTCTCCCTATCATGCTACTGGCATTACAGAGACACTACTATATCCAGCTTTTATGAGGATGCTTGGAACCCAAACTCAGCTCTTCATGCCTCTCAACAACTACTTTACCCATTGAGCTAGTTTCCCAGTCTTTGAATACATTTTAGAACTTGGGGCAAATTCTAGTCATCCATAGATTCATCCACCCACGTACCCATCCCTCCTCCTCCCATTAACCCATTCACCCTTTTTCCATCAGATACTTGCATAAGGATCTTGTCAGTGTGTGGCAAGCTGCCGCATACATTCCAGTGAACGTTCCCCACCCTCATGTCCTGTAATGACCTGTAAAATCCTATCATCTCCTTTCTCCCTCACAGGTCAAACTGAGATTGAAATGAAGAAATAAGAATATGAAAGTGATTTGTTGAATAGCAAAATGTAACAAATTATTATTCTCTGTTCAAACAAACTGATGGCTTTGCTTCCATAATGATTTGAAACTGAGCAAACACCAAATAAGAGAATAATGACAGCATCAGCTTTAATCCTCAAGTTCTAAAAGCAGTCACCAGATTCAGAACTCCAACGTGGCCACAGGCAAACTCCGAGTCTCTGGGCTGAGATGACTGGCTTGTCTTGTCTCACAATCTGTCTTGGTCCTGGAAACAGCCCTGTTGTCCTGGGTCTGGTCTTCAGGGAAGTTGCTTTTTAATGAATGTTCGTTAGTTCTGTGCTCTGACATTTTCCTGGGTCTTGACTCTCAGGTCACTTCGGTTGTCCTCCTAGACCTGGCTCAAGAATCCAGTCTTGTTTTGGTGGGTTTTGTTGTTGTTGTTGTTGTTGTTTTTGTTTTTGTTTTTGTTTTTTGTTTTGGCTTTTTTGAGACAGTGTTTCTCTATATAGACCTGGCTGTCCTGGAATTCACTTTGTAGACCAGGCTGGCCTCGAACTCAGAAATTTTCCTGCCTCTGCCTCCCAAGTTTAAAGGATTAAAGGTGCACGCCACCACACCCGGCTTGGTGGTCTTTTTTTTAATCATCTGTGGTTGTTGGAAGGAGAATGGCCCCCATAGGCTCATATATTTGGATTCTTAGTCATCAGGGAGTGGTGTTACTTGAGAAGGATTAAGAGGTGTGGCATTAGAGTAGGTGTGACCTTGTTGGAGGAAGTATGTCACTAGACATAGGCTTTGAGGTTTCAAGAGCTCAAGCCAGTCCCAGTGCCTCTCTCTTCCTGTTGCCTTTGGCTCCAGATATAGAATACTCAGCTGCTTCTTCAACACCGCATCTACCTATATGCTGTCATGGTCCCTGCCATGATGACAATGGATTAACCTTCTCTACCTGTAAGAGTTGCCATGGCCATGGTGTCTCATCACAGATATAGAACAATGACTAAGACATCTTCCAGGGCTGTTCACACATTAGGAAGGAAATCCAACTGTAAAATACTTAATGGGAATCTGTTTCTTTCTTTTTTAAAAAAGCACGTTTCACCTGACCACTCTTTATTTTACTGGCATCCAAGATCAAAAGTTATGTTGTCTGTCAGAGGAGGGCGTCTTGGACTTTAGGGTAGATATCTACCCTGTGTGATATCTAGCATGGGTGTGGTTTCCAATGAATAAGCATCAAGAAATGACAGGAATCCTGTGATAATCTTTCAAGTGTTTGTTCAAAACGGTGTGTGGCCTTCAAGTGGCTGATGCTAGACTCTAGGTGTCAGTTTGATTTTTTGTTAAGTTCATACCTTGTAGAATCTGAGGTGAACCATGAACTTCCAGTTCTTCTAGAAGGCAAATGCCCTTAAGACTCCCTGTGCTGCCCTCACAGATGACCCTGATCCTGTCACATCTAAGCTGATATTCTGGCAGGGACAAGGAAGGCTGTACCCCTCTTCCAAGTGAGTAGCTCTGTGAGACATTGCTCTACCTGGAAAGTGCTGGCTGGGACAGATCTTGTCTCCTTGCTGTTAAGCTTCCGGAATAGGATGCCCAGGGGAGGGTGAGCAGGCCACTATGCTGGTGGCAGGCCTGAATGAACCCTCACTTCAGGGCCAGCTACTGCTGTGCTCCCCTGCTGCCACACACGCCTGGGATGGCCTTCAGGCCAAGTTGGTTAAAATCACATCACCCCAGGCCATTGTGTATACTGCAGCTCTTGGTGTTCCACAGAGGCCCTGGACTGGAACCTGCATGGGCCTTTTAATACACGGCTGGGAAAAAGAGAAAAGAATGTTCCCAGTGCGTTTCCCATTCCCTCTCTTACCAAGAAGACCTCAGATGAAGGGGGAGGGGAGTGTCATACCAGAGGCAAGTCTGCAGTGAGAATCTCTGAGTCTATTTTCGGCTAGGACCATCTGGACACAAATCAAGAATCTAATTTCCCCCAGTACTTTCTTCCCCCCTTGTACTTTAGCTGACTCTGAGAGCATGGAGCCTGAAACCAAGTCTGGACCACAGAATTCCATGAAAATATAAAGAATAAATAGAAATAAAATATCACTGAGTTCCATGGATTATTCCCCTCATCAAGTGGAGGCCAGTCCTATGGCAGTCAGAGTCCTGCAGCCCTCCCTCCTTCTAGCATCCCCTGGAACCTTCCAGAAAAAGTATAGAGAAAGGCAAGTTAAGACTCCCAGCCCTTTCTGGGGATGTTTTGTCCCTCCAGCAGGATGTTTTGTCCCTAGCTGCAGGAACAAGGAACTGAAGTAACAGCCATGCAATAGTTATTATACAACCCCACTGAGGGCCCAAATCCACCAAGAGAATACGCTGCACCTGTCAACCCTGGAAACTTCAGTACAGCAGCATCACCCACATGACAAAGACCCTTGAAGAAGCCTGAAGTCTTACCCAGTGGTGGCTTGAACCTCTTCCACATGGTCATCAGCCTGAGTAACAAATACAGGGCCAGAGAACAGGGCAAGAGAATCATTCTAGACACTGGTGGAGTTCCTTTTAAAGTTCGTAATGATAGAGTGCTTCAGCTCAACAGTGAAGTACAGGGTGTTCTAGACTCGATCTTCCATGAAAAAAAAAATGTATTTACTCTGGAATCTGGACATAGGCAACTTAGATTTATGTTGTATCAGTTCATCTAGCAGAACCAGACCAAGATGAAAGTGAAGGCTCTGTGGCTTGTGGTTGTAGGAGAATGTTGTTCGGAAAAGCTAAGGCTGGGATAATCCGCTCTCTCTGATCTTGTCCTCAGTGTCGGATGGGTGGGTCTTCCTTGTGCACCTGAAATATTGCATTTGGGCCTACTGTATGCCAACTTCCCTGTAGCTGTCTTGGGCACAGTGCCTCCGTCAGTCTGAGTGAAGGGCTTTAGGGAGCCCTTTGTCTGACTGAGTCTCTTAGAAGGCAAGGAGCCAGCTGGAACCATGGTGGCCTCCAGCTGCCAGCAGGACAGATGTGTCAAGTCAGGTTTATGAGAGAAGTTTTCCCAGACCGTTATGTCCAAACTTCTGTCCATCCTGCTGTAACCTCTCCAGATAGATGGATGAAAACCAGATCAGTCCAGAGTTGCATAGATAAGAACACGAAGAAGAAACAAATAGTTTATCATTTGATATTTTTTTCCATTCCAGCAGAATTATCAGGGGTTGAAGACTTACCAGGGGTTGAAGAGAGCTGGAAGAGTGTAGTCTCTGAAGGACAGACGAGGTGAGAACTAGTGAGTGACTCTGGGGGTAATTGCTCGGGGAAACCTTACCAGGATACTTCATGACTGACTGGACCTGGGACCTTCTCAATATAGAAATGACCATAAAAAGAAAGCAGATGGATTCCCAGGCAGAAAAGTGACCTCTCCTCTGAATTCCACGCTTGGAAAAAAAAATACTTATCTAAAGGAGGGGGGAAAATCTACATAGGAAACTCTGGCTTCTTCACACGGACTTGGCCTATGAATGTGGCAGAAACAGAGCCCAAGACGAGGTCTGCAGAGGAGCCTCTGCCAGGTAGGAGTCCATTAGCACTTCTGAGCTTCCTGGACCTGAGAATGACATCTACCCCATGTATGTAAAGAAATCTATTTCATATGCATGATGTGAGAAGAATTATATTAATAAGATTTCAACTAATACTTTAAAGATATTTTGAGTCATGTTCACCCATCTATCTAGGCTAGAGGATAGAATATGAGATGTGTCCATTGAGATCAGCTATGTATTCTCTTCCCTTCAAAAGAACAAAGAAATCACACTTAAAATTTTACTTTTGAGACAGGACCTTACTATGTAATCCAGACTTCAGCTTCAAACTCACTGTAGAGCCCAAGCTGGCCATGAAATCATGATCCTCCTGCCTCAGACTTTCAATAGCTGGGACTGCAGACTTGCCCCACCACACTCACCTGGTTTTCTCTCTGAAGGCCAGGCCAGGGTGGGAGATGGCTTACTCGCAGTTCAGTCAGGAGGAAAGGGTGTTGTTGCAAAGACAAAAACAAAAACAAAAACTAAAACAAAACAAACAAAAAAATAAAAACAAAACAAAAATAAGCAAACGTCTTGCTGGCTAATTTTTAACCTTCTAGTTGAGGTTTAAAGGATATTTTAACGCAATTAGCATAAAGAACACCTTATTTTACAGAAAATTCTTTTTGGATATTTTTGTTTTAAATTGTTTAAAAAAAAAAAGTTCTGAGAAATGGCATTTCAGAAACAGCATTGAGAGGTCTGTCTTCCCTTCTACTTTCCCCTTCCCAGGTTACTGTCAGGCATAACTACGTCAGCTCCTTTTCTCAGAGCCTGACAAAAGTGGCTTCAGGGAGGAAGGGTTTATTTGGGCTCACAATTTAAAAAGGCATCTAGTTCATCACGTTAGGGAAGGAGTGACAGCGATATTGTAGAGTAGATGGTCACATGGCATCCCTACTTAGAAAGCAGAGAGCAGACAGGAAGTGGAACGGCCTGTAAGATCCAAGACCCACACCCAGTGATTCACAACCTTCCAAAAGCAAGACCAGCTGGGGAGCAGGTGTCCATACAAATGGGACTTGAGGCACATTTCTACTCAAAACCACAGCAATAGTAATACATTTAATGAGAACCAAAAAATGAGCATCAGTGCAATATTATGAAGCAAACTACAGACTCCATCCCACTAGTTCAAGGATCCCAAGTTACATTGAGTTATTCTAACACCTTAGTATCTCTCAATGCAGTGTTGTTCCTAATTGACTTTTACAACCTCAACATACATTTTTATTTTAGTGTGTACACATGGTCTACATGTGTTCCCGTGGAACTCATGCATGTGTGTTGTTGTATAGCGGTTTCACTTGAGATAAAAACATCACATCTTGGAGGAGATGTTCTTACAGCAGATGTTTACAGGGAGGTAAAATGCTCTAAGTTGGAGACAGGGAGTTTAGTACTGCAGGGAAGTACATTAAGATAGGAAATACACAACTCAAAATAGCTTCAGGAAGTCCCTGAAACAGACCAGATTCATTAAATCCCTTCCTTCCCAAGAGTATATAAATAGCAAAGCCCACTGAGAAAAGACTCTCAGACAAGCCCAGTCATCTAGAAGAAGCAAAAACCAGCTGAGCTGCCTGGAAGAGGTTCAGAACAACTGAGACACATATCTGAAAATGACTCTATGCAACCTGTTGAGTCGCCTACAAGCTGTGCAGTATGCTCCAGGGTCCCAGTTTTGTTAGTTGTCACCCATGCTTGGGTGGGCTTTGGTGAGACAGCTGTCTTTAAGCAATTTCCACTCCTTCACGTAACCCCTCAGCCATATTCCTGTAAGTAACCCCAATAAAACTCTGGTTCATCAAATTAGACTTTGGTGGTGTCTGTTCTTTCTCTGTCCTCAGTTCCTCATCAAGAGTAAGCAGACATTTGTTCAAATCTCCCTAGAAATAGCATAGCATAACTTGTTTACAAGTATACACATAAAGGGTGGATGTTGATATCAATTGTCTTCCTCAGTAGTTGCCCATGTCATTAATTCATTTGTTTGTTTATTTGTTTGTTTATAGACAGAATCTCTAACTAAACCTGGCATTCCTCAGTTGACCAAGCTTGTTGACCAATGAACTCCCAGATTCTTCTTGTCTCTGCTCTCCAGTTCTGAGTTACAGATGTGTGTTGTTGAACTAGGCTTTTTGCAGGGGAACTAGAGCTCTGAGTTCAGGCAAGTTTTCATGCACGCACCACAGGTACTTTATCAATTGAGCCATTTCCTCAGCCCCCTTATTATATTTTTAAAACTTTGTACTGTGCAATTACTGTAGGTTTATATGCAGCTTTAAGAATAATACAGAAAGATCCCATACTTTTATTCTAATTGCACCTAGTGGTAGCGCTGTCCAAAACTACAGCATGCCATAACCAAAAAATTGGTGACACAGCAACACAAGACCTTGCTCAGGTTTTGCCAGTTCCCATAGGCCCCTGAATATCTGTGTGTGCTATAGGCATGCCCAGAGACTGAATCCCTCAAAGGTGTACCTTGAGTACAGTCTCTTGTCTCCTGATGCTTTCAAATCCTGTCTGGGTGACAGTCAACACTAGCCATCACAGTTGGCATTTGCTAGGGATTTTTCCCCCCTTCCTGTTAGAGAGATATTATTTCCCCCTTTGTAACAACTCATGGGAGGGGAAGATGCTTTCCTTGAATGTTTATAATTATGGAATATTTCTTCACCAGAGCCTGTGGTTAAATCTCTGGGTCACTTTAGCAAAGCATAGCAGGAGCTTGTCCTGAAGGGACAGGGCGAAGGTATTGCTTAAGAGGAAACTATGATTCTCACACATTTTTACAATGTCAACCCTTAGCTGTTTTCTAAAATCAGCTAGCTAGAAGGTTAAGTTCTGTATGTAAGGGTGCTTTCTTCAATGGTTTCTTCTGGCAGAGACAGGCAGACTCCTAGAAGGCAGAAAACTCTCTCAGATGGATAACAATGGGCACTGACAGGCCTTGCTCTGGTTTCTGAAAGAGACTGGGACTCAATTTCTTCTCCTGGTGTTCTTTTCATGAGACCAGCTTTTCTTGCCTGAGCTCTGCTTCCCAGCTCCTTCCTG
This sequence comes from Mus pahari, assembly GCF_900095145.1. Classification (NCBI taxonomy): domain Eukaryota; kingdom Metazoa; phylum Chordata; class Mammalia; order Rodentia; family Muridae; genus Mus; species Mus pahari. The sequence goes on along the minus strand of NC_034593.1, from coordinate 92,236,790 downwards.
AGAGAACTTTAGACATTCGTGTTTACCATCATTGTCTCATATAACAACAAATCTATTGGAACCATAATGTGTTAAGTAGATTTTGTTCTCTTCAATCTTGAGAGTTCTAATGAACAGGAAAAAGGGAGGGATGGAGGAAGGGAAGGAGACAATGAATTAGGGAGAGAGAGGAGGGAGTGTGAAAGGATGTAGAGAAGAGGGGCAACTGAGAACTTTCATTGGCCCTCAACTCCAAAAATATTTCCATATCCTTACAGATGACTAACTAGTTCAATAAGCGTGCAACCTAGCTTTGACCAAAGAGAAAGCAGGTTTCCTGAGAACATTTCTTTTTTAAAAAAACTGGGTTGATCTATTTCTCCACGTAGACAAGACCCAAGAAATGTAAGGCCCCAACTTCCACAGCAATCATCCTGCCACCATGATGTAGCCATGGAAGAAATGGTCACTGTGAATGGTAAAGTGGACAGACAAAAATAGGTAACCTTCTGAGAGGCTGACGCCTCTCAAGAAAAAGAATATAATGGGATTTCAGATAGACTTGGCTTAGAGATCTTAGTGATTGCCAATTAGCGCTTTAACTCCTTATGTCAACTCATTAAATATTCATGTGCACCTCACTAGATGGGTGCTCTTGTCTACATTTTAGACATGAGAGATGAATTTAGGGAGGTGAAGTTTATAATAGCACTCTTAGCCAAAATTCTAAGCATATTCTGTCCAAGTCCAAGTTCATGGTCCCCCTCAACAGGAAGTATGACTTGAATTTGAGTCTTTACTTTTTAACACCAGCCCAACATGCGGCGTTTGACTAGTGTTGAATGGATGACCATGGACTCTATGTACTTCCTTCCTGTACAGAAGTGGATGCTTTACTTTTGTAAGAAAGCCAGACAAATACTGAGATCTGAGTGGGAAGCAAGGACTTTGACTAAAGACAAATCTTGACTTTTAACTGGGAATACCTGATGCCATTAAGCTTCTGTTTAAAGGCCTCTATCTTGTCCCAGGTAACTAAGGCTGTCACCAAGATAGAATAATGACTAGACTTCTGTATGCACAGGTCTTTCTTTATTATATCTGTGTGAGGGTGATAAAAGAAAAATACTTTTGTAAGCAACACTACCAAAATAAAAAAAACACATTGTTGTTGTAAAGAAAGCCCTGTCCAATATGATTATTTTCCAAAAGAAACGGTACAGTAGAACTTTTTGGGTGTGCTGAGCTTTAGCACTTGAGAATTAATTTGAGATATCAGGAAATAAGAGAAATTCTTAAACTGATCTGTACAACTTGACCATGTGAATGTTTTGTTAATTACAAATACTTTAGATAAAGAATTAAGCAGGTTTGAAATAGCCATGGTGAAGGTGACCTTGGGAAGACGAACCTAATTCTCAGGAACAGAGCCTAGAGACATCCCTAGAAGATACTGGAATCTGGTCAAAGCCCATGGTTGGAGGGCGCATGGTTGCCACTCTACAACTCTCTTTAGATGATGCTCTAAGGCCAGGGCCATTCCCTACAGTTCTCTATGGACAAGAGCCTTGGCTGAGTCCTACATGCCTATGAACTCTGATCTAGTGGGACCCATTAACACCTCATTTGTCATCTATCACATCTGTCCCTAAGGGAAGAGTGCCTGGGATGGAGGAAATAGGCCATTGCAGCCATTTCTGTCTTTGTTGACCTAAGAGAGGACTTTCCTTCTTACTCAAGTTTTGGCTTTAAGAAATGCCTAAGCTAATGAAATTGTGGTGATGGGTTAGCAATGGTTTAGAAGATTTTGTCTTTGACTTCTCTCAGTAATTTGGGAGTCATAGTCAATATCAATAGATCCTGTGTCTTGAAGAAAGAAATCTGTAGAAATAACCATAAGCTTCTATTACAGTATTTTTTTTTTAAATGTTCACCCAAAAAGCATTATGGAGATGCTTTGCTATGCAAAGTACTTGCTATGCAAATATGAGGATATGTGTTGTTTAGTTTTTTGTGAATGTGACACAAGCTTAGGCCATCTAGAAAAGAGGAATTTCCATTGAAAATCCGTACCTATCAGATTAATCTGTAAGCAAACCTACGGGACATTTTCTTGGTTAATGATTGATGTGGGAGAGTATGATTCCTTGTGTGTAGTACTACCCTTAATCAGGTAATCCTGGGTACCTAAGAAAGCATACTGAGCAAGCCATAGGGAACACACCAGGATGCTGTGTTCCTCCACAGTATCTGCTTTAGGGGCTGCTTCCAGGCTCCTGCCTTGAGATCTTGCTTAGACTTCTCTTCAGAGTGAATCATAAGTTATAAAATGAAATAAATTCTCCCAGGTTGCTGTTGGTCATTGTCTTTATCACAGTGATAGGGGCCAAAGTAGCATATACAGGCAGACAGATACACACACACACACACGGAGATGCAGGTGGCCCAGACTTTCCTAGAGTATTGGGTTCTTCATGTGCCTCTTCCTGAAGTTTGGGGCTTTATGCAAATTTTTCCACTGTAATCTGCAGGCCAGATTATAATGTGTTCTGTTTGTCACCCTCCTTAACTGCTCAGCATGCCTGTGTTTAAAGCCTTTCATTCAGCCACCTGGTTTACATATTTTATCACCTTTGTGTCCCAACAATTCAAGGATTTGCCTCCCACAATTTACTCTGAAATATTCATTACTAAACATCTTTTCTAGGAAAGGATGTTTGAACTCATTGCATTTAATGCTTCCTTCTTTCCCAAGCCTCTCTTTCCATGCTTCTCTTGCCTCCTGTTTATTGTGATCTCTTTTTAAATTCTCTTATGTGCAGCACACACATCCGTGCATAAGATGATCCTCCTTTGATTGTCTTTCCATCAACATGTGCAGATCTGGACAAATGCCATACAACCTCAAAGATGTGATTGGGACCATATTTAAGATGGATGATTTGATAGCAGATGTCATGGCCAATATAGTCTCTAGTTCCCATGGAATCTTCACCTGACCTTTCTTACATAAGTTGTTGACCATGCACTGTGGGTCATAAACCACTGGATCCAAATCCTGTTTATGACAATCATGATCCTGTGCTTTTGAGGGATCTTTTCAAGTGTGTTGCTTCAGTCTGTATAGGACAGGTAATGCTGTAGCAACAGGTAATCCTAACATTTCAGTGCCTTCAACCCATTCAAGCATTGTCTAATACCAATCTGAAGACTTGTCAGCTCAGAAGTTCTGCTCATGAGGTCAAGCTGTGCGGGTGGGGGGGAGAGGGTCTGTCCAGACAATGATATCTGCCTTGCTTTCCAGGGTCATTAGTTAAGAGTTAAACAACAAGACCAATGGTGCCAAGTCTGAAGTGGTTTGTGTTTCTTCCACTCATGTTTCCTTGACCTTAATTTGTGTGATTGGCTAATGTCAATAAGGCAGAGAGTAAATATCTCTATAGAACAAGAGAGACAAAGGCAGAGAAAGAGAGATAAAAAGAGAGAGGGAGAGAGGGAGAAAAGAGGACTACTACTATACAATGGTAATACCACTTTTCTGATCCTCATTTTTCTCAAGAATAAGATGGGAAGAACATCTACCACCATGATTCAGTGCAACAGTGTCTACAGAATGGATTGCCTAGAATTAACAAAACATCCAACAAACTTGGTTTTTATTACCCATAACATTACATATTATTAGCATGTAGTAATCGAACTCTATAGCATATTGCATGAAAGGAAAGGGCATGATATAAGGAGCTCCACACATAAGTTCCAATAAAAGGCTCATCCTTTACAACAGCCACTAGAGCACCTTGAGTTCACGATGTGATTTTTTGCAATATGTGGAGATAAAGAGAATATTTATCCAAATGTTGGCAGTCATTACCTCTATCTATGTAGTCATAAGTGCATTTAATTACTCCCTCATAAATCTTAATATTTTCTGAATATTTTAATCATCATCATGAATGATTAAGAATGCAGCCTGTACATGCCAGGCACCATCTTATTTTTCCCAGTGCATTATGATGCAGATGATGTCATCATATCCACTTTACAGCTAAGGAAAACAAGGCACTGAAAAGCTAACTAACTTCTAAGTACTGAATAGCAGAATTAGAATTTGTACATAAACCAGAAAATAATCAATACAGATTTTAATGACACACCTTTGTGTCATTGGCCCCAATATAAAATGTAGCTTGTGGCCAGCCCTGCACTGTGGAGGAGACAATATTAAGAGTCCACTACTCCATCCCATCACACAGTCTCTGTTTCTCACAGAATCTTCTCTTGACTTTTCTTTTCTTTTCTTTTCTTTTCTTTTCTTTTCTTTTCTTTTTTGTTTGTTTGTTTTTTCGATACAGGGTTTCTCTGTGTAGCCCTGGCTGTCCTGGAACTCACTTTGTAGACCAGGCTGGCCTCGAACTCAGAAATC
>NC_034593.1:92223354-92232285 GCF_900095145.1 Mus pahari | reverse complement strand
GCCTGCCTCTGCCTCCCAAGTGTTGGGATTAAAGGTGTGCGCCACCACCGCCCAGCTCTCTTGACTTTTCTTACATAAGTTGTTGACCATGCACTGTGGGTAATACACCTCTGGATCCAAATACTGTTTATGACACTGATGTCATAAACACATGACACATGTAACCAAGAGCATCCTCACAAGTACACATAAGAGGTTCAGTAAGTCAGAGACAGGGCGGTGGTCTTTGTCTGACTTAGGACCTAGATGGGCACATCAATTTGATGCTTATTTGCTGAATGAGCAAATAAATAATCAGAACCTGGGAGGATCTTATTTACTGAGGATGGGAAGAGAGTCTGGGGCAGTTACTTGATGGTTAGAATTGCAAAGCTATTGAGTGTGTGGACAGAGAAGTGCAACAGACTCTTACATTCTTTTCTCGTGCACCACACCAGCTTCTCCCGAGGAGACTCAACTCTGGGAAGAAGCCGAGTCTCTCTGTGCCATGTCTGAGTGGGAATGTCACTCTCTCTTAGTCACTATTCTATTGTTGTGAAGAGACACCATGACCCAGGAAACTCCTATGAAAAAGAAAGCATTTAATCGAGGGCTTGCTTACAGTTTCTGAAAATTAGTTCATTAGAATCATGGTGGGGAATGGTGGGGGCATGGTAGGAAAATGACAGGAGCATGGTGGCACTCATGATATTGGAGCAGTAGATGAGAGCTACATTCTGATCTGTAGCAGAGAGGCCTAGCATGTAGTCTGGGCTTAGCACAGGCCCTTCAAACTTAAAGCCTACCCCCAGTGTAGTGGTTTGAATATGCTTGACCCACAGGAAGTGGTACTATTAAGGTGAGCAGATTTGTTGGAGGAAGTGTGTCACTGTGGGGATGGGCTTTGAGATCCTATGCTCAGGCTTTCACCCAGTGTGGAAGAGATTCTCCTCCTCAGAAGATAGTCAGCATCTGCTGCCTGTGGATCAAGATGTAGAACTCTTGGCTCCTCCAGCACCAAGTCTGCCTATACTGTGCCATGCTTCCGGCAATGATAAGAATTGACTGAACCTCTGAAACTGTAAGTCAGCCCCAATTAAATGTTTACCTCATAAGAGTTGCCTCGGTCATGGTATCCCTTCACAGCAATAAAACTCTAAGAAACCCAGTGACACACTTCCTCCAAACAAGGTCATGCCTAGAGTTTTATTTCCTGATGACTAAGCATTAAAATACATGTGGTCATGAGGACCATTCCTATTTAATCCACCAAAACCCCTGAATCTTTCTGCATCACTGGAGTCTCAAGTGTCTTCTTAAGATTTCCCGGTATTTCTTCACCGGTGGATCTTCTTCACTAGCCTGGAACTTGACCTTTGAGCACCATCTCTACACCATCTACTTCCTACTTCCGGACAAACTTCTCCAGTCTACTGTGGCAGTACCATGACCTGGGTGCTGCTTTCCCATGATCCCTCTGCCTGCTTCCTCTCCTGATTTCTTCTTTTTCTGCTCACTAGTAAATGCCCGAGTTCTTCTCAATCAATACTCTCTAAGTAATTACAACTGCCTCTACCATCCAACTGCCATCATTTATGCAAATGATATGCAAATATTTTCTCCTCAGTCCCTAATTCATATGTCCAAATGCTTACGTGATATCTTTACTTGAATGCCATATATATATATATATATATATATATATATATATATATATATATATCTCAAATGACATCATAAACCTTCCTGGTTGGTCTAGATATAACCTTGGGATCATTCTTTAGTGTCCCCTTCTTACACTAGTATATCCTGTCCACCAGTAACTTCTATTTTCTGCTTCCAAAATAAGTTCCCAAATTTATCCACCTCTTTTCATTTTTACTGCAGTCATTGTAATTCTTACTTGGACAACTTTCAGAACTCTTCACTGACTGCCTGTTTCTATTCTTGCCCTATTCCAGCTCATTCTCCCCACAACAATGAGAATCATCTCACAATGAGAACCAGATCTTGCCCTGTATCTTGTAAAATAAGATCCAAGTCTTTCCATGGATACCTTGTCAGCCTCTCTGGCTCTCCCAACTCTCTGCCTCACAGCCTACTTCCTGTTTTTAGGCACCGCATTTCCTGCTGTAGTGCCTGTTTATCTGTCCTCCTTCAGTCTGGAATATTCTCTCAGTGTGTATTGCAAACAATCCTTATAGACCCTACAGAGTTAGCACATGTCTTTCCCCCAGCTCCAGGACTGAATTGAAAGGTTAACTTTTCCATTAAATATTTTTTGATTGCTGTCTATGCAAATGACAACCTTTTACCCAACCTTTTGTCCTGTGTACAACACTAACTTGCCATCCTTCTTAATACTTATGTGCTGCAAGGACTTGTAGTTGTTTAGTTCACTGAAAAGGAAGGAGGGTGTCTGACGCTGTTTGACATATAGGAGACGCTCAGGAGAGCAGGCTGTGTTTTGCACAATCAATTCCGTCTCATTCCCACAGTTATCCTTACACTGGATCAGTCCCTCCAGGATTATCAATTGCTCCCTTCGAGTCCCTTGCTCAGCCTCAGAGTCTTCTTTCTCATGAGATGTCAGCACGTCATTACCACAGAAAGAATTTATCAACTTGCTATCCTTACTACATATATCTGATCGTACTACACTCTCAGTTTTACAAAGGGCTAACTCAACATTTCTCAGCCTGTGTGAAGACTAACACATGAGTTAGTACCATAGCACATAGGTTAGTGGCTTTTTCAACAAGAAAGTGGACAGACCTCTGACAGGAGAGCTCCTCGTTTTGTTTCCTTTGAGCCCCCATCCCTTGTGTATTCTTGGATTTTGCTCTTACTTAATCATCATTGTCTTTGCTTTCAGTGGTGCTGAAATAGTTTCTTATCAAATGGGTTCCATCTCCCCAGCCCAGAATATGTGTACATGGAGTCTTGCCTAAAAATACTACTACTACAACAAAAACAGCAGCAGCAACAACAACAACAAACAGAAAAAAAAAAAAAAACAAGCCAAGCAATTTCTTATCATCTAGGCTTTGCCCCATTTTCTCCATAGTCAGCCATCCATGTGTGCTGTCTCTACATCTCCTCTTCCATCTTTTTTTTATATAGGTTCTTTTCTTTTTACTAGACTATACTAATTGTAAAAAATAGATATCATTTGAGATTTTTATACAAATGCATCATGAAATTTGACCATAGTCACCTCTGCCATTACTTTACCTTGATCCCCACCTGTCTCATACAATCCCATTTTTTCACTTCTTGCCACTCTCTTCTAAGCTATTGAAGTCCTCTTCAGAAAGCACTTGTTTATTTTTCTATCTCTACTTTTCCATGTTTCAGACCATGCACTGAGACCTATGATCCATTTTGAATTGTTTTTATAGGGTGAGAAAAAGTTTGTTATGTTTTTGTTGTTGTTGTTGTTGGTGGTGGTGGTGGTGGTAGTGGTGGTGTTGGTGGTGGTGGTGGTGTTGGTGTTGGTGGTGGTTTTTCTATGGATATCCAGTTTCCCCAGTGCCATTTGTTGAAAAGGCTGTCCACTGTATAATGTTTTGGGTATCTTTGTCAAAAACCAGGCAAGGCCTGATTTATTTCTGGATCCTCTATACAACTGCAATGATATTTGTGTCTGGTTTGGAACCACAATAGTGCAGCTTTTAATTACTTGTCTCTGTAGTATAATTTGAAACAATGTGGTGCCCAACATTTCTCTTCTTTCTCAACATTGCTGTGGATGTTCTGTGTGTTTGTTCTTCCATGTGGATTTCGTGATGTCTTTTTCTATTTCTGGCAATGCTATTAGAATTTTGATAAAAGTTGAATAGAATTAGTAGATCACCTTTAGAAATGTAGCGATTTCCACAATGTGCTGCCAGTTCTCAAACAGAGGAGGTCCACTTTATAGTGTCTTCCCCTGGCTTCTCTCTTGGCTTCTGGGGTTTTCTTTGTAGACGTCCTTCACTTGTCAGTTAGATTTGTTCCAAGGCATATTAAAAGATGATTTTTAGTGGGGCTGTTTTCTTGAATTCTTAGCACAAACATACTGGTACGTATGGATGATATGCATTTTCTATTGGTTTATATTCTGAGGATTTGCACGTGAGGTTTCTCAGAGCTAGGAGTTTTCTGGTGGAGTCTTTAGGTAGTGTTTCAAATATAGGGAAGCATTATTTCAAATAGGGATAACTTAGTAGGATTCTATTTCCTATTTTTGTCCTTTTTATTCCCTTGCCTTATTGCTTTGGCTAAAACTTCAAGTACTATATTGAAAGAGTACTATATTAAAGGAGGGGAGTGTGAGTATCTTTGTCTTATTCCTAATTTTAGAGGAAATGCTTTCAGTTTTTATCCTTTGGCATATATTCTCTACTTATGTTGCAGAGGGTCTCCTAGGATGACCTCGCTCCTTGGTGCCCCTCCACATTTTTGTTTTATTAGTACTTTGAGAACCAGACAATGTTGGTCACATTTACCTTCCCTAACCCCTCCCAGATCCATCACACTTCCCTGCCTAACCAACTTTGTGTCCTCTTTCTTTTTTCCTTCTACTCCTAGTTTCTCAAGACATCAAAAAAAGGATACTGAACTTTGCTGAAAACATGTGTGATATGTATATATGTATGTATACATGTATATATGTATGCATGTACATATGTATGTATGTACATATGTATGTGTGTATGCATGTATGTATTGTGTGTGGGTACCAATTTCCCAGTGCACATGTGAAGGTCAGAGAACAACTCCCTGGAGTCAGTTCTCTCTCCTGACATCTTACAGGATTTGGGTATTGAACTCAGGTTATGAGGCCAACAAGCAAGCGCTTATATCTGTTGAACCACCTGACCAGCTTTATTAATGGTGTTTTCTGCATCTTTTGTGATGGTGGCATTGTTCTCAGCTTTATTTTGCTTTTGCTCTATTACATTTATCATTTTACTTTACGTGTGCTGAACATCACCTTTGCATCATGATGATAAAGCTAACTTTTTCATAGTAACTTTCTTTTCTTTTTTTCTTTTCTTTTCTTTCTTTCTTTCTTTCTTTCTTTCTTTCTTTCTTTCTTTCTTTCTTTCTTTTTGTTTTTGTTTTTGTTTTTGTTTTTTCAAGACAGGGTTTCTCTGTATAGCCCTGGCTGTCCTGCAACTCACTTTGTAGACCAGGCTGGCCTCGAACTCAGAAATCCACCTGCCTCTGCCTCCTGAGTGCTGGGATTAAAGGCGTTCGCCACCACAACCGGCTTCATAATAACTTTTAAAATGTGCTGTGTTGTTAGATTTTTGTTTTGAAAGCATTTTCTTTAGGAGTTATATGTCTGTGTCTATTGGGGCCATGGGCCATATTTTCTGTTTTTGTTGTACACTTACCAAGTTTCAATACCATGACAATACTGGCTGCATAGAAATAATTTGATAATATCCCTCCCTTTCTTCTTCGTGTTTGAATGGGTATGCTTTTGTGTTGCTAAACCCTTGAGAAAAGTTGATTACTATGTCACTTGTTTGAGTTATCACTGATTGTGTGTGTGTATGTGTGTGTGTGTGTGTGTGTGTGTGTGTGCATGTGTGTCATAGCTCTAAAGTTGTCTCTGAGAATATTCTTTATATTAGAGAGTTAAAGCAGTTATCATTTAAGGCTGTTATTAAGAAATATTTGTTTATTTTTATTGAGCATGGTGGCACATACCTTAATCCCAGCACTTAGGAGGCAGAGACAGGTAGATCCCTGAGTTCAAGGGCATAATGGTTGACATAGCAAAATCTAGACCAACCAGAGCTACACAGTAAGACACTGTTTCAAATAATACACACACACACACACACACACACACACACACACACACACACACACACACACACACACACACACACACACACACACACACACACACACACACACACACTAGCAAACAAACAGAACAACAAAAATAGATACTTGCTTACTTTTCTAATTTTGTCTGTTTTCCTTGTTGATTCACTACCATTTGATGTCTTTCTTCCTCATCCTTCTTGGGGTTTCACCAGTTTACTGAGATGATTCTCTGTTAGTGTTCACTTACTCATCTGCTCCTCTCAGGACATTCATTCTCCAGGACCCTTGTGTTTGTTCAGTGTCTGCCTTCTCCCGTATGCAGGATCCCTCTCTTCTACAGTGCTGACTCAGTGGTTGTGATTGCTTCTGGTTGTACTTATCTCAGAATGTCTTCTTGTGTCCAGTTACTTGCAAAGTACTATTGTTAGACTTAATAATCTTTACCAACAGATAATTAATTTTAGGGTTTAAACTATGTATGTTCTTTCTGAGATATTTGGGTTTCTGTTTAGAGTTCTAGTGTTATTCTGAGGTATTTATCTTTGTATGCAAGTTGGAACCTTTTTTTTTACAACATTAAATTTTGCTTCTTTGTCGTTTGGCCTTGGCATCTCAGCTACAAATGTCTTGGAGAAGTTCTGTGAAAATATCTCTACTTGGAATTAAATGCCTCCTCCAGTTTTGTGCTTCCATCTTTCCCTCAATCTGTGGCTTTTTCTGCTACAGTCTCATTGGATATTTCTAGGACTTCAGATTGTGTCTCAACTCCTTCTTTATGGATTGTGAGGCTCTTTCTCTTGATCATGACCCAATGTGCTTGTTTAGCATTTTCTGTTTTGGTGTCTGAACGTATTGTTTTTCTTGACATTGTACTTGATTATGTATATTGTTTCTTTCTCTTGATCTAATTTATTGGTGATGCTTTTTGCTGTATGTCATACTTGATTTATTAAGTCATTTCCAACATTTCTGCCTGTTTTTATTTCCAGAATTTCAACTTTTATCACTATTTTTTAAAAATATATTATTGAATTTCTCATACAGATTCTGAATTTTCTTACTCCATCCATTTGTTTGGATCCTCCTTGAAGTAATAATTTTTTTAAAAAAAGAATTAGCTTTGAATGGTTCCCATTTTAACCATTTCATTAAATTTCAAATGGATTTAAGAATTATGACCTTTTTAGTGGGGTTGAACTGCCTTGGTTTTTCTTGGTAGAAGTTTGTCTATCTATCTGTCTTTGTTGGTGTGTGTGTACACATTGTTCTGTGTCTGGGCTTTTGTTCTTACCAGAGTGTTTGTTTTACATAGGTCTTCTTATTGGGGGATATTCTCTTATGTTTATGAACCCCATAGAAATTAGGCTGGTACTCCACCAGACATTTCTTCCCACTGGTCTGCCTGCATAGTCCATAACCTGTAGCCTTCACTCACATATATTAGCATACGCATGTATGAGCCCAAGTCAGCTTCAGTTCCCTGTGTGGTCAGTGGCTCAGTCTCTAAAGGATAGCAGACTTAGTTGATTCATCTCCTGCTGGCCAAGAGACTTAATTGTAGAGTGTCTCCTAGGATGACCTCACTCCTTGGTATACGCTCTGCATTTTTGTTTTTTTAGTTCTTTGAGAACCCCATACAATGTTTGTTGGTCATATTTACTTTCCTCAACTCCTCTCAGATCCACTCCACTTCAGTGCCTCACCAACTTTGTGTCCTTTTTCTCTTTTTCTACGCATCAAGTCTAACTTGTGTTACCTATCTATTTTAGGATGTGTGGCTAGTCAGCTTCCTAGGGGAAGCACTCTTAAAAGAAAACTGTCTCTTTCCAACATCTATCAATTGCCATCGATCCTCAGCTAAGGCAGAGACTTCAGATCTACCTGCCCACTCCATGCTGAGATTTGGTTTGTCTTGAGCTTGCACAGGGCTTATGCATGCTGTCACAATTGCTCTGAGTTCATATAAATGCAGCTGCTTTATGGTGTCTGAAGGACATGTGGTCACCTATCTTTTTTTTTTTTTTTCTCTTATATCTTTCTGCTACTTCTTCTGCAATGATCCTTGAATGTTGGGAGGAGGGAATTGGCATAGAGGTCCCATTTAAGACTGAGCAGCCTTCCCCACCTTCTCTCTTCTGAACCCCAGCGGAGGCAGCTGAGTGCTCCGGAGGACTCTCCACACCACAGATCCTCAGGACCATGGTGAGTGGAACACAATCAATTCCAGAGAATCCAGCAGGGGTTTGTGCCAGCAGGAACAGGGACAAAGGAACACTGCATGCAAAGGTGGGGTCCCTGTCCGGTTGCGGCCACCCCTGCCATCTCTCTTCTGAACCCTAGCAGAGACAGCTGAGCACTCAGGAGGAATCTCCATACCACAGGTCCTTGAGATCTCAGGTCCTCTGGATCAGGCAGGGAGAGTTGGCCTACAGGGAGGGCTCTGACCCCAGGACTCAGAAGAAGAATCAGAGCTCCAGACTTCTGGCCACCTGCCTTGCAAGAGGAGAGCTTGCCTGCAGAGAGTCCTCTGACCAAGGGGACACAGGGGAGAGTTGGATTCCCAGGAGTGCTGACCAAGGCTAACAGAATCACAGGAAGATCAAACTCCAGCCAAAGACAGCTTGAAAATTAACACCAGAGATTTCCAGACGGTGAAAGGCAAATGTAAGAATCTTACTAACAGAAACCAAGAACTACAGTCAAACACTACTAAACAGGTAAAAGAAACACAAAAATCCCTTAAAGAATTACAGGAAAGCACAACCAAACAGGGGATGGAATTGAACAAAACCATTAAGGATCTGCAAAAGGAAGTAGAAACAATTAAGAAAACCCAAAGGGAGACAACTGTGGAGATAGAAACCCTAGGAAAGAAATCAGGAACCATAGATGTGAGCATCAACAACAGAATACATGAGATGGAAGAGAGAATTTGAGGTACAGAAGATTCCATAGGGAAAATGGACACAACAATCAAAGAAAATGCAAAATGCAAAAAGATCCTAACTCAAAACAGGAAATCCAGGATACAATGAGAAGACCAAACCTATGGATAATAGGAGTAGATGAGAATGAAGATTTTTCAACTTAAAGGGCCAGCAAATATCTTCAACAAAATTATAG
>NC_034593.1:92218031-92223343 GCF_900095145.1 Mus pahari | reverse complement strand
AAGTTTAAAAAAAAAAAAAAGGACTGGGCAGTCTTATTCTCTGGACCTTGACCAGTCTTGAGTCTCTATGTTAATTACCATCTACTGAAAATAGAAATTTCTCTCATAAGGGTTGAAAAATGAATTGATCTCTGATGATAATGATGTTGTTAGGAGTTGGTTTAATACTATGCTCATTTCACAGAGTGATAGTAGTAGGTCCTCCTCCAGAGCCTGTGTAACAATATTTTTCCCTAAATGCATGCAGTAAATTAATACAGTGGTTGTTTTTCTTTATCCTAGCTAGTTTCCCAATGAGGACACAGAGAGACCAAGATTTATTTAATCAGCCTTTATCAAAATACCTGGGCAGTCACCGATCTATCTTAATCCTCTAAACTAATCTGGCTGCCTCCCAGCTCGGATCCCTGTGATACCTGCATTTCAGCGTTGGTTTGATTCTGAGCTTCAGGTGTATTTTCCCATGATATCGCTCTGGAACCCCTTCCGTGTGGCAAAATCCTATCTATCCTTCTCTCTCTCCATCTTTTCTAGCTGTGGGAGTCCTGGTCATCTTCTCTCTTCTACTCAGTCATCAGCTGATAAACATTTATTGACAAGGCAGGGGATAAGTTGTTCACACAAACTTGAGATAAGAGATTCTTGACATAAGAATTACAATGTTGTGTCCAAATTGGGATTGAAACAAGATATGGAGGCAGAGAAATCAGCATTTGAGCAACAGAAAGATAATTTTCACACAGTGCACAAAGCTGTTATGTCTACTGGCCCATGACCTGTCTAGATCATAGGTGCTTGACCTGACACGCGTGCCAAGTATGGCTTTCATCTTGTGGAGTGGAGCTTACATTAGCATCTTGACAGAAGTGTCTCTCTGAATAAAGCCCATGTAGTTCTTACTTGCCTAAGAAAGTGACAGGAATTGCTATGTTCACTCCATTTGACTGCAGCATTCTGTATTTTTATTTCACATGCCATATTGCTTCCTTTTTCTTATTCAACACAGTTTCAAAAAAACCCAGCCAACCAACCAACCAACCAAACAAACAAAAAACCTCATTCATTACTTGCTTTACATTTTCCTCATTACTCTGACTATTCTAAAATTCAGGTTGTCATGCAAACTCTTTCTCTTAAAATTCAGCCCCGTAAGTGTCACCTCCCTGTTTCTGGTGTTGATCTCTGTACATCAGTGGTTTGCAGGTGGTGACACAATTTTCAAAGGGGATAGGAAAGGAAAGAAATAGGGTATGAAGCCCTGTTGGTAGGCAAAGAGCAGAGGGTGACTAAATACTCTCTGGCATAATCAGTCGTGACTTCTTGCTTGAAGAGGAGAGTTGCAGGCAAAGCTAGAAAAGTCAACCTTACTCATGCCTCACCCTGACCCCTTCTCTGGCTCAGTGTTCTGCCAAAACCCTTGTTCTGTCGTCTTCTATCAGCACACTCTGATTTTATTAATTAAATCCATATCTACTGAGTACCTCTTAAATGTCAGATCTCACCATATGTATTATAGCATACAGTAGTGAGTAAGCAAATGGTTCCTGTCCTCATGGCCTAGTTGGGTCAAAGATATAAATCATCATACTGCAACATACTAATTGCTATAACTTGCATGAGTGTACTTTTCTATTGGAATACTCAGGTGGGATATCTAATTCACTTTTGATTGAGTTACTCAATTTCAGGCCCTGAAAGTTCTGTTTTGATGTAGCATAATTTGAATAAGGCATGCAATAAATTTTCACATTGTATCTTTGGAATAAAGCAGAAGTCCAGTCAGGGGTAAGCAGAAAAAAGGGCTATTAACTCATATGTTGGTCCATTTCTTGTCTCTGCAACAGAATATGTGAAGCTAAGTGAATGATAAACAACAGAATTTTATTCATCTTATGGGTCTGGAGACTGGAGAGCCCAAGAACGCGGTGCTGACACTGAAGTAGAATAAGGTAGAAATGACTGACTATTAGATACTGATTTATTAGTGATCTACTTAAAGCACTGTTTGTACTGCCATTTACCAAGCATGACTTCACTTGCTACCTGGAACAGAATGACCCAGGGAAATAGCTGAAACAATGGGTTGTTGCCCCTAACAACCTGCTAACTGTCACATAAACTTCTATTAAATCTCTCTTGCTTCCCCGCCCCACCTTGTGGTTTTAGAGTATAAAATGGGAATTGTAGCTGGACCTGGCATTGAAGTCTTTCAGGAGCTGTCCTGGCATCAGTCACAGTAACATCTCCTCTCTTCCCCTCTCACTGGTGTCAGAATGCTTATTCCAGAAAGGTTCCCATAACAACATCAAGTGGGATCACAGCAAAGGGTAAGAGAGCAGAGCATGCAACCTCCAGTTTTTCTATACATGTAGAAGCGTTCATCTCATGGGGACACACCCTCACCTTCCTGGCCATGTTCAACACTAATGCCCTCTTATAGACCCCACCTCCAAATACTATGAATGAATGAATTAGGAAGTTGTTCTTAACATAGAGACTTGGGATGGGGTTGGGGGAGCACATTTAACATAGAAACTGAATGTGGTCCATTAATCAAGTGACATCACTCTGGGGAGGAGCTACCAATGGTTTGTCAAGAACTTCCCCAGGGAGCCTCATTCTATGCAGTGTTTTTATTTGTGGTTTAGATGGTGACATGAAAACTTCAGTTTTCAGCTTTGCAGTTAAAAATCAAGCTCAAAGAGAGTGCTAAGACACTTGTCCATCATCCCTAAAATTTTGGGCCAGTGAATATGAAGAAAGAAGCAAGGCAGAATTTAAGTGCAAAGTTCTACATTTTAACTCAATATTTAAATGTGCTAGACTTTGTGTGTGTGTGTGTGTGTGTGTGTGTGTGTGTGTGTGTGTGTGTGTGTGTGTGTGTGTTACAAGTCAGTCTTTTTAAGAGTACAGCCTGTTTGCCAAAACTGGCAAATCACTAGTAAGCCCATATTAGAGACAGAAAGATGAAAAAGGATGGGGAGTTCTCCCCCATGTTAGTACCCTAGCCAGGCCACACAGGAGGTGCCAAAAGCTAAGTGAAAGGTTAATCCAGCTTAATACAGATATTAGGACAGTGAGGAAGGGCTGAAGGAAATTGGAAATTTTGCAGAAGACACCAGAATTGCCTTTCCTAGACTAGCAGATGTGTCAGTCATGTGGGCCCAAAGGGCAGGGCAAGTAGGTGGAAGTTACATAACAGACATCCTTGATGCAACATAAGGGAATTTTCTAGTAGAAATGAATGACATTGAAATGCCCTTTCTGCCCTTTTAAGAGGTCAATATCTTATTGAAAGTTGCCATCTGAGGCTGGAGAACATTGGGAGCTTCCCAACTCTGGATATTCAAGTCACATAGTATCTAAATGTCCCTCTGACTCTGTGCCTTTGGCTTCTGGACAGGGATCTGGGATGAACAGAGAGCATCACCAACAGAGCCATCTACAAACTGAAAGGAACAATCTCACTCCACGTACCTTGGAAGGTGCATGCTCTCCACTGAGCCATCTGTGCACACTTGGCACACAATGAGCAACCCCTATCAGCAGGGCAAAGCCATGGTGTGGATGAAATGTACACAAATATGTTTCTACCCAAGTAGTCAACTGTTGAAATAAATGGCCATGCATTAAAATGTCTAACTATATATTTACCTGTATAAATAAAGACATGAGTTCAATTTCAGCTCCAGGGCACTTTTATGTGCCCACTGTGGCAGATAAAGTGATTAAAAAACAAAACAAAACAAAACAAAAACCTGTTGGGTCTTTGTGGCGAGAAGAAGGAAATTAAACATACAGAGCACTATTTAAACATTATCAAGGCCATGACTGAAGGAAACAAAAGGCAGGAAGTGTGACGTTGAAGTGTGATGGGCTAGCCTTCATTCCAGCTGCTGGGATCATTCACAGACAGATGAAAAGAACCCTGGAGACACTCTGGAGACACAGTTCTAAAACCTATTTACTTAAGAGAAAACACTGCAGAGGCCTTTTATCCTATTTATGGGAGAAGGGATTATACACCAACTCAGCAGGGTATCTTAAAAACCATTTGACAAATCCAGAAAATATTTGCTAACTCCTTCTTAACTTGCCATATGCAAATCAGCTGTGTCAGTCAGAGGCACATTTTCTGATTAATTATTAATTAATTAATTATTGAATTAAGAAGACCTGTTAGATTTCTTCTTGATTCCTAGGGGATCATGTTGAAATTAAATATTTGCTTCTGGTCTTGTTAAAAGTCACTGTTTCAAGGAAGTGGAAAGTTGCAAGGGGAAACCAGGACTCAAAGGAGCAGAAAGTCCTGTGACTTCTCACTATAAATTGGGAGGGGAGGATATGCCCCTGGGCCTGGGTCAGGAGACGAGGATGTGTCTGATGCCTGGGCAGTCTGTGTCTATTCTATAGGTCAGTGCTCTTCTACTGGATGGCTCGAAGCAACTTGTCATCTGATCACCACTTTGCTGTTGCTGATGTGACCTAAAACCATCTTCCATAATGAAGGGGCTAGAAGTCTCAGGTGGAAGTGATGACTAAGAATAGGGCAGGATAGATTTGAAGGCAGTCAAAGGTCCAGCATGGATGCCAATCAAAGTCCACCACGGATGCCGGTCAAAGGTCCAGCATGAATGCCAGTCATAGGGCCAGCATGAATGCCAGTCATAGGGCCAGCATGAATGCTAGTCATAGGTCTAGCATGGATGGCATTGGGGGTGGGGTGTCACACAACTATCAGCAATTGATGACTACTGGGGAAGGAAGTCTGTTTTCTTCAGGGTGGCCTCTGGAAAGTTTACATGCTACAGTAGTGTACATACTGGCCACATTAACTGGACTCTGGGTTAAAAAGGAACATGAAATTGGGAGGGAGTCAAGGTAAGAGGGTCTGTAAGGAATTAGTGAAGGGGTAACAGTGAATATGATCAAAATACATTGAACATATGTATAAATTCTAAAACATAAATTAAAAATATATTAAGAGAAAGCAAATCTATGATCCTGAAATAAGCATGAGGACAAAGCTGAGGTTAGGACTAGAGAAATCTTTGTTTTAGGAAGGAAGGAAGAAGGAAGGAAGGAAGGAAAAAGAAAATGACCCAGAAGGCTACATGTATCACATTGTTTAGTAAGAGTCTGACACAAGTCTGTTGCTGCTGCAGCTGTGGCTGTGGCTGTGGCTGATAATGAAGACCATGACAACGACAACCATGACTGCAATGGTATTGCTGCTGCCTCATTCCCATCACCATACACTTCACTCCTCTAGTCTATAGAACCTCCATCACTTCCTCCTCTAGTCTATAGAA
>NC_034593.1:92214003-92217115 GCF_900095145.1 Mus pahari | reverse complement strand
CCATCACTTCCTCCTCTAGTCTATAGAACCTCCATCACTTCTGTCACTTTTGGAACTCTCTAGCTGTGCATAGTCAGATTTAAAGAGCAGTGCTATCTCCATGAAGGTTCTCTCAGTCCCTGTCACAAACCTGTCTTTCCTCACCCATAACTCTTGTCAGCCACTGACCTGACTTAAGTGTCTAGCAGGAATCTGGAATTCACACAAGACACTAAAATGTACTCAATTCTTGTTAGGTTCCTTAAGACAAGGCTTTTGGGACTCATCTGTGCCATCATATGTGTCAATAGCTGTTTCTTTACATTGTAAGTAGTATGAGTCCCTTCTACAAATTGTTTATTCATTTGCCAGTGAGTCAGCATTTAGGTTGGCTAATTATTTAGTGGGTATGGATAAAGCTAGTACTAAATATTTCCTTCTAAATATTTGGCTGTCCTGGAACCCATTTTGTAGACCAGGCTGGCCTTGAGCTCAGAAATCTGCCTGCCTCTGCCTCCTGAGTGCTGGGATTAAAGGCGTGATCCACCATGCTGGCTATATTTCTACTTCTTAAGAAAACACAAAAACAGAAAAACCCAGACATGGGAGTGCGGTTGTGTGGCCAATTATATTTAAATTTCCAAGAAACTTCCTGGTGTTATCTAAAGGACTCTGATGTTGTGTGTCAACCAGTAAATATGAGAGGTCTACCTGCTCTATACTCTTGCTAAATTTTAGTACTTGGGGATTTTACTTTTATTTTTAAGGAAACATACTTTCAGGTTTTGTAAAGAGCAAGCAACAATGACCTTGCTTTGGTTTTGATTTGAATTCCCCCCCTGAGTAAGGAAGTTGAAAACTTTCTTTAATGGGTTTTATTTGACATTTGTATATTTGTATACTATGCAATCTGACTTTTATTGTATTGTAAAAATTCTTTATATATTTTAGATATGTTGTTTGTTGGACACACCTTTTTACAAGAATTCTTACTTTCAGTTATTTGAACAATGCCTTTGAAGAGCAAGGCTCCCACTCTGATGATTCCAATGTGACTGTTTCTCTGCAGTCTCCAGAGGCCCAATTTTACCTAAGGAAACTTCTCTTTAAACCTAAGGTCAAAAGACTTTTTTCCCCTGCAGTTTCTTCTAGACAAAATAAAATAAAATAAATGTTTAGCTTTTGTGTTGAGTGACCCATTTAGAGCTGGATTTTTAGTATAGTGAGAGGTTCATTTCTCATAAGGTTAGCTGGCTGTTATGACACTGTTTATTGAAGCAGACACGAAGGTCAGAGTCTAGCCTCTGCTTCCCGGGCCAGAGGCACACACTCCACTCTGCATAGCCAGTCTGCCTTCCCTTAGGAGCCATGACCCCTCCTGAAGCCACCAGTGAAGACGATGTCCCCTAAAGTTTCTCCTACCACTTCTTTGGTGTAGCAAGAAGAGTTAGCAGTAATGTGCCAGTCCCTCAAGCCTCGGGCTTTTGGCTTCCAGAACTGTGAGAAAATAACTTCTGTTACTTAAGCCAACCTGTCTATGGGATTTTGTTATGGCACTCCAAGCAAAAGTACAAGAAGAGTTACATTTTTTAATATTATGAAATCCTCTTGGATAGAAATTCTTTTGTGCTGTTCATGTAAAATGTTTAACCTTTCTGATGCTTTGTGACGTTCGCTGTGCCAGTCCCACTCCACTCCCAGTGGTCTCGCTAAGCCTTTCGTGTGTTTCCTGCTATTGCTTACCTGGACTTCCTAACTGTAAACACTAATAGAAACATTGGGCTGATTTTTTATACTGATATTCTTATACATTTTATATTATTACTGTTCCTGAGGTGGTTTTGGGGGGGGGTCTGCTGTCCTTTCTGTAGCTTGCTCAGAACATTGTCCACAATTGATCATGGTACCTTTAAACACACAGTTTATCGGCCTCCATTCTTCCGTGTGTGCCTTTCCTCAGTGCAGAGGCAAGGACCTCGAGGTCACTGTTAAATGGAAGTGCTGGGGGCTGGGGTGGAAACAGACACCGCCGTATGTTTTACAGGTGTCAGTAGAAAGCATGGTAGGTAGGGCACTGTCTTCACTGCTGTCTGTTGTTGATTCTGGGTGTTCCCCGTGGGCCATTCATGAAGCAGAGGAAGGCTTGCTTTATTTTTACTCTGGTAAAAATTCACTAGAAATAAAGAAATAATGACGAGCTTTACCAGATGGGCCTTCGGTAGGTGTCTACGCAACACTTCTCTGCTCTGCATGGTGTGCAGGATGCTAAGGAATCCTGAACAGTAAGTTAGACTGGCTCTCCCAGGACAAAACTTCCTGGGCTACCGTTTCTCGTTCATCATGTAGATTGGTTTTACTAAAATAATAATAATAATGATGATGATGATAATAATAAATAATAATGGAAGAAAAACTTCACCTATATCCAAAAAGCTTTAAAGTTTTGTTCTTTTCTAATATCGTTATTTGTTCTTGGTATTAGGATAGTGCTGACCTTATGAGGTAAATGAAGATATATTTCCTCTTTTTCTCTTTTGCAGAATCACATTTATAGAATTAAATATTTGGCAGAGTTTCCCACTGAAATCTTCTAAATGTTTGGGGTGGGGAGTTTTGTTTTGTTTTTGTTTTTGTTTTTTTTGTTTTTTGAGTAAATTTGAATGCCTCGTGTAACTTGTCAAACTTTTGTGAAGTTGTATGTAATAGTCTTCTATCCCTTTCCATTGGTAGCTATTATTTCTTTCATTCTAGATATTGGTAACCTTTGCCTTCTCTTCCTACATTCTATCAAGTTTGCTATAGTGGGAGTTCCTGGAATGGAGAAGGGCTGCAGAGATGGCTCAGCAGCTAAGAGCACTTCCTGCTCTTCCAGAGCTTCAGTTCAGAGCCCAGCACCCATGTTAGGCAGCTCACATGCACCTGTAACTCCTGCTCCAGGGGGACCTAACGCCCTCTACTGACCTCTGCAGGTACCTACACTCCCAGTCCCCCCTCCTCCCCATAGCACCTACACAAAAGTGTGTGCCTGTGCCACATGTATACAAACATAAATAAGAAAATAACATTTTAAAGTATGACTGACTTGCTCAGTAACTCCATGCTGGAGGGCTTTTTTTTTTTTTTTTTTTTTTTT
>NC_034593.1:92174552-92213998 GCF_900095145.1 Mus pahari | reverse complement strand
GTGTGTGTGTGTGCGTGTGTGTGTGTGAATTTCACATCATGAACTCTAATTTCACTCACCCCTTCCTCCCCTCATACCTGCCCTCCTCCCTTGCAGCCTCCTCCCACACACACAAAAAAAGACTCATTGTGGAAGCTCTCGTGTGTCACAGTGTGTCCCATAATCCACCCTTTGTCCATACTTCTTTACTTGCAAATGTTCATTGCAATGATTTATTGGTCTGGTACAAGACCTCTGGCTTCTGCTACTCTACCCAATACTGGAACCTCACTGGGACTCCTTTTGGATATCGTGTTGATGCCATGTATTATGGAGATCCTATAGTTTTGAATCTATAGAACTGGTTCCTTCACGAACTCCAGCAGCTCATAGATGGTGTAGATGTTGGGGTGGGCCAACTCAGAGCCATGGATCTGGGCCTGTGGAGTCTCTGAGCTGGTCAGCCCACCAGCTTTCCAACTCTCAGGCACTTGGGGCTAGCTTGTCAGCAACTCCACAACCAGGGCCAGCTCTACCCTGCTGCCCAGGCGAGGTACAGGGTCCCCTCTCCCCAGTGTTGAAGCCAGTGAAGGGCATGGCCAGTTCTCCCACTCTCATGACACCAGGGCCAGCTTTTCCGCCTGCCAGAGATGGCGAGGGACAAGGAAGAAGAGGGTGTCTCTCCCTCATCCGTGCCACTGCCCAGTAGACAAGAGGCTGGGTTGGCTGCCCGGTGTTCATGACCTCTGGCAGGCTCACCCACAACCCCTATATTCAGAACGAGGTCTACTGCTGTCCAGGTGAGGTACAGGGCTTGCTCTCCCAAGTGCTGCAGCAGGTGAGGGGCAGGGCCAGCTCTCCTACTTTTGTGACCCCAGGGTCAGCTTTGCTGGGGGGGAGGGGAAGGGTCTTGATGTGTGGAGCATTTAATACTAACACTGGGGAAGTTCAAACAACTAGAATAAATGGGTTAACCCAAAAGGAGACATCAATTTTATGGATGTGTCTAAATAACTACCTTTTGGGTTCTTCTCTGTTTCATGTCCATTTTAAATTCTACTGGTTTCCACATGTATTTTTTTATAATTATGTTCCTCAAGCTTACTTTAAGTTTAGTTTGCATGTATTTTTCTTATTTTCTAAATACTAAAGTTTAGCTAACTGATTTAATAAATCCTTTCTCTCTTTGCGTCATTATGCAATGTTGTAGATTTCTCTCTAAGCACAATTCTTGGGATTGAGACACAGCTCAGTGACAGAGTTGGTGCTTGTCCCGTCTCTGTGAGGCCCTAGGTTCAATCCCCAGAGCCACCAAAATAAATAAGCATTGTTTCTGCAGATTCCCACAAGTTTTGGTATGCTGTGTATCCATTTGTATTCGGTTCAAAATATTTTCTAACTTCCCTTGTGATTTCTCTCTTGACCCATGGTTGTTTTCTACGTATATAGTTTAGTTTCCCTATATTGGGGGATTTCCCAGCCATCCCTCTGTCTTTTTGTTTCCTGTCTGATTGAGTTGCAGTGGAAGAATACACTGTGCGACTCCAGTCCCCTTGCATTTACTGAAGCCTGTTTCAGCTCTTGGGACCTGCCCTGAGTGGAAGGCTATGTGTACTTGAAAATGTTTATTATGTACCATTTGGATGCCATGTTCTGGAAACACCGATTTAGTTGATTGACTGATAGTTTTGTTTGGGTTTTTTAGATGTCCTTTGTTCCTCTTGCTCTATCCGTTACCGAGAGAGGAATGCCAAAACCTACCACTGCGGTTGTGCGTATCTATTTCTACTTTCAGTTTGACCAGTTTCTGCTTTTACCTTATCTTTTATTATTAAGTTTATTAAGTACATTTACAAGTGGACTCCCTGATGATTACAAAATGACTCCTCTATATCTGGTACTATTACTTTTCCTGAGTCAAATTTCTGATGCTATTGTGCCTCCTCCACTTTCCACCTTTGCAGGAGTTTGCATAGAGTCTGCTCCCACATCCTTTTAGGTAGTGGATCAACGTCTTTATAGCAGAGTATTTCATAGTAACTTACAGGTGGACTCTGCTTTTCTAAAGATAAAATCTTATCATCTCAGCATTATTACAACTACGTTTAATATGACACTAACACAGTTGGCTTTAAATTTCCCGTCTTGCGCTTTGTCTTCTACCCTCCCATTCCCTTTTATCTCTCCATTTTATGTTTTCGTTCCTCATATATTTTTTATAGTTCAAGTTTTTTTTTTTCATTTTTTGTTTACTATCTGAGCTATGGTGGTTTGAATGAGAAATGTTCCCCATCGGTTCATGTGTCTGAACACTTGGTCATGAATTAATGGTGCTATTTGGGAGCTTATAGACCCTTTAGTAGGTGGAGCCTTGCTGGAGGAAGTGCGTCATTGGGGGCGGGCTTTGGGAGGGAATGGCCTTGCTCCACTTCCTGTTCCCTGCCTCTCTTTGCTTCCTGTAGGTGGATGAAGTGTTATCTGGCAGTCTCGTGCTCCTGCTGCTCTGTCTACCCCACCATGATGGACTGTGTCTTCTAGAACTGAAAGCCAAATTAAACTCCCCTTTTAAAAAGTTACTTTTTGTCAGGGTATTCGCAATACACATGTCTTTGTGTTTCAAAATTTCAGTGGTTGCTTTAGAGCTCTCGAAGCACTTACAAAGCTCTTACCATTATATTATTCTTTCTACCTCTTTCTTTCATATTACTGTTGTACTTTCACTGTCTAAGCAATAAATTATTAATTTTGCTTTAAATCATCTCCTATCTTTGAAATGAGGAATCTTTTCATTCTTTGGTCCACTGCAAGAGACATATAATAGCTATTTCAATTTCTTTCCTGCTTAATCAATGCTGTATTTTTCCCTGGTTATATTACGGTTGTCTGGCTTTTATCCCAGTTATGAATTACTGTTTGTTTACTTGTATGATGGCATTACAATGGGTGCTGATTTTTATTGTCAAATGCCTGTATCACTTTTAAAAGTCTCAAATTTTATTGACATTCTATAATAGCCTAGAGGTTATCTTTATTGTATATTCTAAGCCCTGATTTCAGGTTTGACCTTTGTAGAATATGCATTTTATGTCTCATGTATTGTACATAAAGCTTTCTTCATTTTGTGCAGAGGAGACCTGACCAGTTCCTGGCTTTACAGGAGCTGCTGGAGTCCTGCAAAGTGGCCTTCCCTCTGATCCCATTCTTGCTGTTCCTGTCAGATACTCCGTCCCTGTCACAGAGCCTTATTCAGTCTTTATACAAATGTCCAGGACCTTTTACTGATGTCAAGTTTTGCTTCCGACTTGGCTTTCCATGAACTCTTTGCAACAGAGCAGAGTCAGTGTGTCCTGGTACACAGTCTCCATCAGAGTGCTGCAAGCCTGAAATTATCTCTAGGCAGAAAAGGAGCTCACTCACCTTAGTGGTCTCTTCTCCACGGCTGGCTCCTTACTGTATCTGAAAAGGGTTGCTTCCTGTATTTCAGCTGGCCTTTAATTTGTTTGTCATGGAGGAAGTGTCTGTAATTCTGGATCACATTTCTACATGGATGAAGTCAGAAGTCTTGACTTTAGTTGTTATTTGTTTGTTTTGTCTTTATGTTTAAATTTGATAGTTAAAAATAAAATAAAGAATTCCAGAATGATGCAATCAAAACTTTGGGAAAAGAGTCTTTCATGTTTTACACTGCTCTTCTAGTTTAGTCCAGATTTTAAAAAAAGGACTATAGTCTCTACTTCTTGAAAGACTGCCAGAGCCACATGGAAGAAGAGCATGTGTGGTGTCAGAGAGCATCGTGTCCATCTTTGGAAAGCATGTGTCCCCCATCTGACACATTCCTTGCTGGTGAAATAGTCACTCTCCGATAGTTTTCTTTGTTGTTGTTGTTGATGATGATTACATCATAACACTGAGGCTTAAGATCAAATATCATTAGCACCCATACCATATCCACAACCAACATATGTTGAAACAGGTATAGGATAGCTGCAATAGACACGATTATTGAGATGGAACAATTTTGAATCTAGCTGGGAATATGCCGCCTTGTTGGGACTCAAACTTGATGACTGGGGTCTTCTATTTGAAAACTGATGTTATTATCTAAATCATCTAATTTTAAAATTTATTTTTCTATTTTGGTTTGTGTGTGTGTGTGTGTGTGTGTGTGTGTGTGTGTGTTGTGTGCGCTGCACACCACTGTGTGCTTATAAAGTCAGAAGACAACTGGCAGGAGTTCGTTCTCTCCTTCCACCATGTGGGTCTGGGGATTGAGCCCAGGTCACCAAGCTCAGTAGCAAAGGCTTTTATCTGCAGAACCCTCCCAGTGGTCCTCATCTATACTCTCCCGAGAGAGAAGCTCATAAACATAATGAACTTGTCAAGTTTATTTTGCTCCTTTCATTCAATCTGGCATGTTTTTATACTTGGTAACTGTCTTAGTGTATCATTGCTGTAAAGAGACATGGGGACTCTTAGAAAAGAAAGCATTTACCAGATATGACTACTAATGCCTTAGATTCTTCAGAACCAAAGGTTGGGATCACCCTGTCTGCTGAAGAAGAATATCTAGTTGAGGTACTTGCTGAAGGCAAGGGAAATGGGGATGAGAAGCAGAATGTGCTACGTACACATAACAGAACAACCATGGGGCCTCTTACAGAACTAAGTGCTGCATTTTCTCTCTAGTTTGCTATGACGGGCTTGTGTGTACATGTACATATACTAAGTAAGTGCCTTTATTTTCTGTCCTTTATTTCTCTGTCATGTGATATAGGGCACACTAACTTTAAATCAATATTTAAGTGTTTTTAATTATATAGCATAGGATTCAGGTGACAAGAAATCAGGAAAAAAGGAAAGAATATTCAAAAACCTCTTGTAGTAGAAAAGGGGTTAGCCTATCTCAGTTGTATGAAGGGCAGTGTATCTCGTGGAATTAAGGTGGAATTATGACCTTTGTCTCGTTTGTGCTTAAAACCAGGTCAAGAAGATACAGAAGGTACAATGGAAGCAAGGCTGACTTCCAATGGCTAACTTTACTACAGGATGCCCAGAGAGCAGTAAAGCATTATTTCTGGGTGTTTCTGTGAAGATGTTTCCAGAAGAAACAAACATTTCAATTTATAGAATGAGTAAAGATCACAGCCCATTGATGTGGGCAGGCCTTGGACAATCTACTGAGGCTCTGGAGAGAGCAAAAGGTGAGGAAGTCAAACACAGTCTCTCTTCTCAGCCTATATTTTCCCATTCTTCAAGATGGCTGTCCTGGGTTCTGGGGCTCACACTCATCACCCACATTGATATACACCAAGAACTTCAGTACTTGGTCTATACCAATATCTTCCCTAATTGCCAGACACTGGGGCTCAGACCAGATCATATCAGCTATTCTGATTATTCAGCTTGCAAACACCATATGTGGGCCCCTTGGCCTCTATAACTGCACAAGTGGATTTTCATGGCGTGTCCTAGAGGCCTGTTTATTCTCCTAGTTGTCTGTTGTGAAGAACTTGGGTACCTTTAGATTTTGCTACAATGTTTTCCAGTTCCAGAATCAAGGTGTCACTTAATGTTTGATCAGAAAAGTAATGTCACTCATGTTCTGTGTGAGACATGATTTATTCAAGTGACCTGACCCTATATAAATTAGTATAACTAAAAGTATTTACTTCCTTGATTTTTTTGTTGTTCTTGTTGTTTCCCAAGTTGCTGATAGCTACTGAATGGAAACCCCTAATCCCCCCCAAAAAATATTGAATAAAAGCTGGGTATTTGCTACATAATAAAGGCAGCATCTCAAATCAGTGAAGAAATAACATTTTAAAAAGTGGTGTTAAGATCATTCCGTTGTCACATGAATGCAATGAACTTGAGTGTGTGCCTCACAATTCATAGCAGAATAAATTCCAATTCATCAAGGACATAAAGACCTAAAGAAAAGAAATCACAGACTGATGCTCTCCAGGATTACTTCAGACCATCACTACAGGAGCAGGACTGCTGGGTCAGCCAGCCTCAGGGACCAAGCAGCTACTGGGCCCTGAGCCGCCCCAGCATCCAGATGGCCACTGATGCCCTACCCAGCCATTCTAATAAATCCTCATTGTAACAAGTATTCATTCTATTGACTCTGTACCTCTAGAGAACCCTCACTAATATATACAATAGTTTAAATTTCTACAGAAATACATAATGTGAAGTGATTTGCATTCCATTGCCATGACAAAAGAACTGAGATGAACAACTTAAAAGGGAAGAATGGACTGGTTTGGACTGTGGTTTCAGTTTTTATGTTGCTCTTATTGATTAGCGTTTTTTACAGGGAAGGACATCATGGTAGGAACATGTGGTAGATGAAGCTGTTCGCTCTTGGTGTTTATGAAGAGAAGTGGGGAGGGGAGAGACTAGGGTTTCTGTTTCCTCTTTAGGGTAAACAACCCTAAGAAACCAACCTCATTCCACTAGGTCCCATCTTCTAAAGATGCTGTCACCACCATATCAATGTCACAGGCTGAATTCCTGGATACATGTGACTTTGAGGGACAATATAGATCCAAATTATAGTAATAGGTAAACTAAAGAATCGAACAAACTAGGAAAATATTTGGTGCAAGCTTTTAACATAGTGAGGATGTGTAGTAACATAAAAGAAAAAAAATAATAGCTCTTATAGAAAACTGATACAAACTCTTGACCTGAAAAAATGCAAATAACTCTTAAGTGTAAGAAAAGATGCTCAACCGTAGGAATGATAAGTGAAAAGACATTTAAGCCTCATCATCAGATTGGCAACATTTCAGGTCTGACAGCAAGCAGTATTGGCAAGCCCATGGAGAAATGAGTGCTTTTAGTTCATTTCTGGTGGAGCTGCAAAGAGCTGGACACAGTGGGGGATAATTTGGCAAGATGGAGTAAAAATTATTTATGCACTTCCCCTTTGCCCTGGCAATTTACTTCTAGGAATCTTTCCCAAAGATAGTCCTAAAAGAACTATAAAAAGATATATGCACAGAACGATTCATTATAGCACTCTTAGTATTAGCAGAAAACTGAAAACAACCCAGAGAAGCCATTTCTAGAAGACAGATGGGTGTGTCCATAAATGGAGCACTATTCAGCTATCTGCACAGAGAAATGACCTCCAGATGGTACTGTTAAGTCATGGGAGGTGTGGAGAAGTACACATGTCAATTTTATCTTTTATCTAGGAATGATAGAAACACACATATACAGATTTTACTCCTTTATTATTAAAGGGGTGGGTAGGAAATAGGTAGCAAGCTTAGACTTTCTAAAGTTTATTTTTTAATAAGTTTGCTTTTAAAATCTTGCCAATGCTTAATACATTATGAAATTCAAAAATAGTTCATTCCTAAAAACCACCAAAAACTTAAATGTAAAAAGTTTTGCTCAAGAAGCTGGACTCCAGAAATTCAAAAAACCCCATTAAAAAATGGGGTACAGAGCTAAATAAAGAATTCTCAACTGAGGAATATCGAATGGCTGAGAAACACCTGAAAAAATGTTCAACATCCTTAATAATCAGGGAAATACAAATCAAAACAACCCTGAGATTCCATCTCACACCAGTCAGAATGGCTAAGATTAAAAATTCAGGTGACAGCAGATGCTGGCGAGGTTGTGGAGAAATAGGAACACTCCTCCATTGCTGGTGGGATTGCAAGCTTGTACAACCACTCTGGAAATCAGTCTGGCGGTTCCTCAGAAAATTGGACATAGTACTACCGGAGGACCCAACAATACCTCTTCTGGGCATATACCCAGACGATCTTCCAACTGGTAATAAGGACACATGCTCCAGTATGTTCATAGCAGCCTTATTTATAATAGCCAGAAGCTGGAAAGAACCCAGATGTCCATCAATAGAGGAATGGATACAGAAAATGTGGTACATTTACACAATGGAATACTACTCAGCTATTAAAAACAATGAATTTATGAAATTCTTGGGCAAATGGATGTATCTGGAGGATATCATCCTTAGTGAGGTAACCCAATCACAAAAGAAGTCACTAGATATGCACTCACTGATAAGTGGATATTAGCCCAGAAACTTAGAATACCCGAGATACATTATGCAAAACACAAGAAAACCAAGAAGGATGACCATCGTGTGGATACTTCATTCCTCCTTAGAATAAGGAACAAAATACTCATGAAAGGATATAGGTACAGAGACAAAATTTAGAGCTAAGATGAAAGGATGGATTATCCAGAGACTAACCCATCCTGGAATCCATCCCATCATCAGCCACCAAACCTAGATCCTAATGCTCATGCCAGCAAGATTCTGCGGAAGGGACCCTGATATAGCGGCCTCTTGTGAGGCTATGCCAGTGCCTGCCAAACACCGAAGTGGATGCTCACAGCCAGCTATTGGATGGAACACAGGGTCCCCAATGGAGGAGCTAGAGAAAGTACCCAAGGAGCTGAAGGGGGCTGCAACCCTGTAGGTGGAACAACAATATGAACTAACCAGTACCCCCCAAGCTTGTGTCTCTAGCTGCATATGTAGCAGAAGATGACCTAATCGGCCATCACTGGGAATAGAGGCCCCTTGATCTTGCAAACTTTATATGACCCAGCACAAGGGAAGGCCTGGGCCAAGTAGTGGGAGTGGCTGGGTAGGGGAGCAGGGGCAGGGGGGGGGGAGTATAGGTAACTTTCGGGATAGCATTTGTAATGTAAATAAAGAAAATTAAAAAAAAAAGTTTTAATCCAAATTCCAGAACTTGAGAAGTGGAGGCAGGGGAGTCACCATGGTGTGGAGACTCGCGTATAATAATGGAAACTCTGGGTCAACCAGGGCTATGTACGGATACCATATTTCAATAATCCAAACAATTTTAAAGAAGCAATCTCTAAAACAAAATTAAAATGAAAGAAATCGGTGTAGTGATGTATCTACTTGGTGACATAACCACCGTCACAATTGGCTTTCATTGCCAGCTTGATGTACTTGGGAAGGGGGATCCTCAGCTGAGGACTGAAATTGCTTCCATTATATTGGCCTATGGACATGTATAAGGTCATTTTCTTGATTGCTAATTGGCATAGGAAAACACAGATTACTGTGAGTTGTGCCAACCCTGGTTAGGTGGCCCTGGACTGGGTTAGAAAGGTAGCTGAATGTGAGCCTGGGAACAAGGGTTCCTCCCTGGGTCTGCTTCAGTTCCTGCCTCTAGTCCCTGCCTGGACTCCTCTTGATGACCTGAGAGTGGTAGCTTAAGTAAACCCCTTCTTCCCCTAAGATGTTCTTAGCAACAATATTTATCACTGCAACAGAAACCAAGACGAGGCAACCACACAGTAAGGAGCTATTCCAAGTGGCTCTAAAGCTCAGTGAGCAGGCTGCCTGTCCTGATTCAGTAAACCAAGAGGAAACGGAAACAAGGAAAAGAGGAAAAAGTGAAAAACGGATAAAGGCAAGTGTACTCCTTAAAGTATTTTTTTGTAATCTAATAAAATAATAATAATAATCCAGTGTATGTACAATGTGGATTCAAGCCAATTCACAATAATGTGTTATTAATAAAAAGATTTTTGGCATGGGGTAGAAAATATTGAAGTAAGCATGGTATGGGTAAGTAAAAACCTGGCAGTCTTGAAACTGAACTAGAGATATTTCTGTCAACTTGTGATCTTTTTACTTCATCTGTACACAAAGACCTAAAAACAGTGGGCAACTTGAAAACAATGAATACCCATGGTGGCCAGATTATTATCCTGAATGTCATTTTTGGAAGAAGAAGGGAGGAGGAGGAGGAGGAGATCTGGGGTGGGGATTTATAAAATGAGTTTGAAATTTTTCTATATACCAAACTGCAAATTGTCCCTCTATTGCTGTGACAAACTATTTGAGAAAATTGGCTTTAAAGAATGAAACTTTGTTTTGATCAGTGGCCTTGTTAGCTTTCAGTCCATGGCCACTTGGATCCACTGATTTGGGGCCTGTGGTGAGACAGGCAGAGAGTGGTGGAACAATGCTGCTTATGCCATGGCAATTAGGAAGCAAAGAGAAAGACAAGAAGGGACCAGAGCTCCAGTGTCCCCATCAAGCATGCCTTCCAATGACCTAACTTCATCACATGATTCTCTACTAGAGAACCACCTACTTGTGACTTTGCCTTAAGCACATGCACCTTTGGTGGCATCTCCAAACTATATGGTCTAAACCAGAAGAGATGAAAACTTAATTCCTGGAGTGGTGAGAAAGAGCAAGCTAATAATCTCCCCTTCAGTGAGGAGAGACCAATTTGAGTGTCAGTAAGAACACAGCACACACCACAGTGGAGTGGCATTTGAATCCATGAGGACATAGTGATAGCTGTCATTTTCCGCTTTTATTCCTTGGAAGACATCTGATAAATGACTTATTTCAAACCCTAAGAATAAAAAGAAGGAACTGGATTTTATTCTGTAATTTCTAAGCCAATGACAAGTGAGGGAAAAGTTAACCTTGTCCCGTGCTATCGTCTCGCCAGCAAGAACGCACGCGGACACCAGGATCCTTCTGCAGCACAGCATTTATTGCATCTTGAAGAGGAAGACCACGAGGCCCCGCCAGCGACTCCCTACATAGTCCCCAAGGCTGCGTGTCCACATCTAATTGGTTGCTTACTCATGATCTCACTGTTACGCCCCGGGGCGGGCAAAGACTTGGCATGAAACCCATTTGCACCTGCGCACATTGGTTGTTTACCCGAAATACATGGGCGGTGGCCAGTGGTAGCCAGCGCCATCTTGTAATGGCGTTACATGGCTTCCCACATACCCTTTTAGTAACGTCCCCAGTAAATGTACAGACTAGGAATAATGAAATCAGAATTTCACTAATTTGCCAGCTGAATGAAATAATGGCTTGATACCATGAAGGGCTGGCTGTTCAGGATCCAAAAAAGAATGGAATTATTAAATTTTGTGAACACATAATATTTTTTTAAAAAATCTAGAAAATTTTGTATTTTTAGAAACACAAAACCAGTTTGAAAAAATTTGAAGTGAAATGTGAACCCTATGAAGCTTCGTGGGCTGCTGCTTCTGAGGGAAGAACACTAAGCTAACGAGGACTGAGAAGGCTTGGAAAAATCTAGTCTGTGAGAAACTTTACTGTAACTGTGTGTTCCTACAACATAAAAAATGACACTGTTTTAAAAAGTTAACAGAGGATCTGGAGAGATGGCTCAGCAGTGAAGAGCATTAGCTACTTTTGTAGAGGATCAGATACAGTTCCCAGCACCCATATGGTGCTCACAACCATCTGTAACTTCAGTCCAAGGGATCCAACATCCTCTCCTGGCCTTCATGAGCACTACAAACACACAATGCACACATACATACATATATACATACATACATACATACAAGCAAATACTAATATACACAAAATAAAAGTAAATAAATCTTTAGATAAGCAGCAGAAAAGGAACCTATAGAAATTTAAATAAATTCAGGACCTCATTGCAAGGTATTAACCTTATTTGGATCCAAATTCAAACCTTAAAATTAGACAAAAAAATAAAAACATGAATAAGACACATAAGGATATTTGCTAATATTAATGAATTGTTATTGAGCTTATTCATACGATGGTAACATGGTGATCAGGTTTACAATGGAATCCATGTCCTCTTGGAAATACATCATAAACTATACACTTGAATTCCTTAAGAACAATCAACCCAGAGCTCAAGGTAAAACTCTTTTCTAGATGAAAACTATTCTTACGAGATCCCTTAAATTGTTTGAAAAGTACAGAACACGGTCTACCATCCTTAAATAAACCTAACAGTTCTCCTTTTACTGTTGGAACAAATGAGCACTTCTTCTTCGTGCCAACTGAAATAAATGGCATTTATTTCAGGGCCAAGTTGTATTAAAAATGTGTATTAGTAAATCTTAAAGTCACAAGCTGTGAGGGTACATAGCTGAATTTATGAAAGTGACTGCATACAATGGTAAACAAAGCAACGGTCAGTTGGTGTTGGACATAACTCCTCACATGACCAGAGAGAGAATACTTCAGGCAGGAGAGTGGCCAGTGAGGTGACCCAGGGGTATTTCAAAGACCCCCTAAGGAGCCACTCGAGGCAAGGGAGGCAGAGGGCACACAAGGGTCACTGCTCAGGCTGTGCAGATTGCTGGACAATGTCCCTTCCCTCATTTCTACACAAATTTCAGTAACATACCACACAGGTGGATGAAACACTGGTAGAAGAGGCCATGGCTTAAGAGTGTTTAAATGCCTTTAGAACAAGAAGCTTCCTGTCTGTTGTCTCTCACAGCTTTTGGATTTCATGCTGCCACTCCCTTGGCCTTGCTCAGGAACACTGGCCTCAAGTGTCTGAACTCTTAGTTTATTTTAGTGGCCTCCAGTCCATCTGAGTATCCCGTGGAAGACCAGCTTGAGGACATTCATTAGTTTGCCATTCGTTTGTCTGCCATGGTCTAAATTCCCCACCCTAACTCATATTAAACAATGCTCTGAAGAGTTGGAGTTTGGGGGAGGTGACTATGTCATGGGGATGGATCACTGTCCTTATCAAGAAGCCCTCAGGGAGCTGGCTAGCATCTTGCACAATGAGAAAGTAATGAGAAAGTATTGATATTGATAATGTTGATGTTGATAAAGTATTAATATGAACCAAAGAACTGAATCTTCCAGAGGCTAAATGTGCTGCTGTGTTGATTTTTAACTTCTCAACTGCCCAAACTGTTAGCAATACATTTCTCTTGTTTATAAGATTCTTAGTTTGTGGAATTTTTTTGTGTTTTTTTGTTGTTGTTTTTTGTTTTGTTTTGTTTTTATAGCATCCTGAATTGACTAAGACATCCTATCATCCTATTAAAAGCCTGGTAATGTTGAAAACTTTTTTTTCATGGAATATTTCATGACATGAACCTCTCTGTTATTTGTTTACCCACTTACTATCCACCGATCTGCTCATGTAGTCATTGAAGTTACTGAATATTCATGCGTGCTTACCTTTGGACATACAGCAATGAATAACCATTTTGTGTTTCTATACAGAGCTGATCACTCAGTTTATGAGGAAATTTCTTTCCTTAATCTGTCCAATAGTCTTCTGATAGTTAGTCTTTAACTGCCTCCTTCTGTGACCAAAACATCCATGCATCATTCATGATATATTTCTTTAGTACAGATTTTTGTTGTTGTTTTTCAGGCAGGGTCTCATGTAGCCCAGGCTAATCTCTAACTTGCTATGTAGTCAAGGAACTCCTGGTTTTCCTTCTACCACCTCCCAGTGCTGAGCACCACTATGCTTAACTCTCCCATACAGTTATAAACCCAACAAGACCACAGCTGTGTCCTGATAGTGTTCTGAGATCTGTCATGACTACAGGCCACACCTTTGCAAGTAGACATGTACAGTCCTCTTCACAAGAGAAGAGAAAGCCCCTCTATGACTGTGTTAGAGTTTGATAATCAGGACTCTCTGCCTCCTAAACAACCTCACTGGCCTGCAGGTGACCTTTGGAAAATGAGATGCTTTGGGGGGAAAAAAAGCAAACCATGAACCAGTGAGATATGGTCCAGAGGATTAAAGTTTTTGCTACCAACAGTGATGTTCTGAGTTCGAGCCCCGTGACTACATGGTAGAAGGACATGTTGACTTCTGTAAGTTGTCCTCAGACTTCCATGTGCCATGTTATATGGTACATACCCCTATCACACATGTATACAAATCTGCACATATAGGCATATACCCTAGTGAGTGGATGAATGTTAAAAAGAAAAGTAAACTATAGCTCTGAACATCCTAACTATGATTTGCCTCTCACTGTTTTCCTCAGCTGCTGGAACTGTGCTGGAGAGACAAGACATGCATAAAACATGAAAGATTGAGTCTCAGAAGGAGACTGTGACTAATGAATACTTAAGATCCACAGGTGGCCATTTCATATTGTATGCCCAAGGTTTAAATGCCCATTGCAGTCTGACTGACTGTAGATCAGAAACTCCTATATGCCAATAAACAGAGATGGAGTAAATGCAAGGTATCTTACTTGTTAAATACATCAAACTTGCCTGTCTTAAGGAACTTTTTAGATCTGAGGTCTGGGGCATCATTTCTCATATCTGAAACCTCATGCTTTCTATATGTGCCATAATTAGCCTATAGGAAATCACAAGTGAAGACCATGTGCTACCTTAGCTTTAATCTCACTTCCTCTTCCTTTTCTCACTGTCATGGCCCCTGCCTTTATCATCCCTGGTGCTAGAAATCTCATAATGAGTCTGGCAAACTTACTCCTTCTGAAGTATACAAGAATCTATAGGGTCAGCAGTATTTTAAATCAATTACACTTTATGGTAAACAATTGATAAAATGCCAGTGAACATCTGGGTGTCAACATCTGGAAGTAAAGGTACAGGAGCAAATATTTGGATGCAAGCACCACGAATTGTCACTGCTCTAAAACTTCCCCTATTCCTTCTCACTGCTGACACCAGGAGCCTCACTTTGCCCTCCACAATTTAAAGAGTCAAGCATTTTACTCCGACTATCAAGAAGAGCAGGGTTATAGATGAAGAGCAATGTTTCAGACCCTTCTTCCTGAGGTTGTCAGGTTTCAACCAGAGTCCCCTAACCTAAGAGATCAACATGTATCGCAAGCCCAGTGACTGTTCACTTGTCCAGGAAATGTGGGGTCGTATAATAGTTGACATGGATAATTCAAGCCAGAACAGTGTGAATTGTTCTTGTTGGCTGCGAGGGTGAGCCCAAGTTCATGAGGGACATGGTCAGTTCTTTGATGATGGAGATAAGGAAGTTCGACTGGAAGTTTACTCGGCTTTCCAATTGGCTGACTCCCCTCGTCTGCATCCTTCACACTGCTGCTCTACTAGATGATCAGTCCTTTAAGCAAGGATTGGGTAGCATGCTCTTGGATCTTAGGGCTTCCACATTACCAGGCAGATATGGGATACAAAATAGTGCAGTACAATGTTTGCAGAGGAGTGAACATGGTCCACTCTGCATTGTTTGGGTCTGGCAATATACTCTTTGTGGATTAAAAATATAAATCACAGAAATCTGGAGAAAATAACTATCACATCTTCACTAGCCTTGCCCAGGTGATGTACTGGATTCCAGACACATGCAGGAAGAAGGGTAGAGGGAAGATGCTCTGATTTTCCCATAATAGGTGAGAAACATAACCAAGAATGTTTTGATATGTGTAGTTTGTCCAAGAGTTGGTCAGAGTTCCAAGAATCTTCAGAGGAAGCTCCAGATGTGGTTATTTTAGCAAGGATTTCCTACAGTAGATAACACGAGTTTAAAGTTGAAATGTTCTGCTATGACTATGCAGAAACCTGGGGCAGAACTTTATCCTATTCAAAATAACAGAACTCACCAACATTGAGCTAGCCCCAGTCAAGCGAGGATATTAAAACACTTCTACCAGCCAACCACAACATGTAGCTTGAGTTCAGATTCTGTCAGCTGATACTGGAAACAAACATGAGTGGGCAGACGGACAGATGGACCACAATTTACAGTGTGTAGCATAGAAAATTTGGGACAGCTCCAGCACTCTGCATATCAGCCAAGTGATAGAAAGAAGGTTTCAGCCTCTTATTGGAAAAGGTGGGATACCTGCTCCTTGGGACATAGGGCTTGGCTCTTTGTTGCTGGAGCTGAGTTCATTTCTCCTGGAAGTTGTTCCTTTCTCACCATGTAACCTTTGATCTCACCATAGCTGACTCCTCTAGAGTTATCTAAAAAGTTCCATATCCAGTGCCCTTGCATAGATTATTCCCCATCAGCCTCAAACATAGTTTGAAGTTGGATGGCCTTTAGTTATTCTAAGAAAGGCAATAATGGTCATTCTTTTCTCCTCGTAATTGGAAGCAGCAGGGAACTGGGAATGGAGAGAGAGAAATTTCATTCTAGGGAGGATTTGATGGAGCTTTGATATATGATGAGAACAGCCATTGGCAGGGCTCTGTTCTGCAACGGACACTCTACTCCTCTTTATAAGGTAAACTAGACTCCCTCCCTTTGAGAAAGAGGTTCCCAAGTCATTCAAACAGTAGGAGATGACATCACATGATGCAGCACACCAAGCTGTCCCCACTCTCTAATGCTGTGTCCCAGATGATTGATCCCTCAAGGTTTGGATCTTTCAGTTCTTCAGGGCAGCTGAGCATGAACAAGTGATCCCTGGACAAGTTAGCCTGGGGATGGGTTCAGATCCAGAGCATGAGGCTCTAGACGGTGAGCACATTCCCATCCCCCTTCCTCCTCGTGGCTCGGGCCTTGGCTTAGTGGGTAGATGATAAGAAGGATTCATGAAAAGACAGAGCTTGACATCAGGGCTGGGAAGGGTGCTGCCTTCTGTTCACTCAGAACTCCTTCAATCAGCCTAATAAATGTTTAAATTTTGCTTACTATCTGTTTTCTTTTTTTACAACAGCATATCTATGCTATAGTTGGTTAGGTGGTTAACAGCACTTGCTGCTTTTCCAGAGGACCTGAATTCAGTTTCCAGATTCCATACGAGGCCTCTTGCAAGCGTCTGTCACTCCATCCCCAAGGAATCCATGGCCTCTTCATGGCATCCTGAAGATTCCTACACTACATGGCATTTACTCATATAGACATAGCCATGCTCACATGTGCGCATGGATGTGTGTGCACACACACATACACAGATTCACAGAGAGAGACAGGCAAGCAGACACACATGCATACAGATACATGGATACACATCCACACAGAGACAGAGACACAGAGAGAGAAAGACACAGAGAGAGACAGATGCACAGACACATGGATAGACAGACAAACAGACACATGGATATACAAAGATAGAAAGAGAGGAGATAGAGACAGACAGACAGACAGACAGACAGAGACAGACACATGGACGTGCGCACACACAGACACACACATTTTAAAAATTAAAATAAATCCCCAAATATACTTGTCTGTGTATTTGGAAGCTAGTGGTTTTATTTGTTTTGTTTTGTTTTTGTTGTTTGTTTTGTTTTGTTTTGTTGGCTAGCCTTGTCTGTTGGACATTTTCCGAGAAACTGCTTAGACTGGGGAAGCTGACCTTTGGCAGGGGCAGTTTTACTCTGGTCCAACACTGTTTAAAGAACTCAAAAAGAACCAAGCTAGTCACTAAGACCAGGCAGCAAAGTGAAGACTTACATAACAAACCGTCTTCATGTTCTTATTTCTGCCTATCCTGAGAACTTTTCTGGCCTAATTATCTGTATACTTTAGCAGACACTTGATGCTACCAGTGGGGTTTTATTTCAATATCCTTAAAGTGGTTGCACTACAGAACTATTTTCACTGTTGGCTGTAATAGGATTGTTAAAAGTTTCCTTTGCAAGAAAATTAGCATTTTTCCCATAGTTACAAACCCAAACTCTCTTTTTTAAAATGAGAACTTGCAGAAGATACTCATCTTATGCTTCTGATTTACTGCAACTTTTTTTCTGGCTCATTTTTAAAGAACTTGTTTACCCAGGGGCCTCTAGTGCAAGTTCATGTTACAAAATAGTTAAATTAGTTATACTTATGTTTGTAGTATTTTTATGTTTACTTACAGTTAAATTATATGTCTAAATATAGTTAAATCATACAAATATGTTTAAATGAATTATAGAAGCCCCAAAATAAAACTCCCATGAAAGAGGAAAAAAAAAAAAACAGAAAATGCTGTTTGAATGCCTTCCCTCCCTGTAGGTCACAAAACAGAATCAGAGCTGGCTAGAAGTACCTAGACACATCACTCTGGCTTCGGGAGAAAGCCAATGGGAGCAGGTGCCATGGAGATACTTAGCTGTGAGGTACTGTGGGTGAAGTAAAGATTTACCCACATCTTGGGCCAAGATGTCTCTCAGTAAATATTTATTGAGAGCTGGAATCTCCCTGCATTCACATTAGCAATAACAAACTTCCTGCCTTGGGGCAGAACTTTGAATTGCCTCTGGATGCCACAAAGGACAAGCAGAGTTCAGGGAGATGAGTTAATAGTCCTTCTTACACAGAGCTCTTATCTTGACGTAACCTAATGCATCACTCTTAGCCTTTCAACAGTCTCCATTTCCTCTACACGCATGACCTTTGACATTCTCCGTCTGAAATTCCCTGTTCCCTCACTTGGCTGTGCTCTGTGGTGTGGCCATTTTCTTTAAAAGTAGTCTATTGATCTTGGCTCCTTGGAGAGTGGCTAGCTCATCAGCTATTATATTACACTGACGGTTGTAACCAACGGATTATTTGTAACAACTTTTTTAAAAATAATAATAAATGGAGTTCAATTGGAGAAAACCTTCCGACTTTGTTACTAGCCATCTTGAAAGAAGACTTAGGCTATTACATTGAAACTTTTCGTCCATGCTGACCTGTCTTTCCCTCGGTGCATCCCAGGCCACACGTGCCACACTCAAAGGTACTCGCAGCCCTGCAATACACCCTTTGCTACAAATCTTTCCAACCTGCCTCTTTTCTCCAGGTGTTGCTAACTTAAAGGAGACCAATTTTTCTTCCTTATGCAAACCTAAGAAGGGCCAGCTGTTCCCGGACTTCCCCAACGCCCGGGCTGGTGCCAGGTAGCGCTCACTGGTTGATGAGAGGATTGGCTACTTTTCCTCCTAACTTCCCGTGTAATGATTTCACTAAGGTTTCTTTAAAATGGACCGAGAGTGTTATTCTGAGGAAATCAACGAATGCCACCAATAAGAACACTTTCTGTCCCCAAATAGCTCATTTTTATGCATTTCCCAGTGGCGTCACGGGATACTCCCTAGTTGTTTATGCAAGAGAATACTGTCCACGGTTAAATTGCTAGGATGCCTGGGTATTCCTTTAAGGGTGCAGCTAAGCAAACCCTTTAGCCCTCATGTTTTTCCTACTACTAAGAGTTCCCTGCTTCTGTTTCAGTTCTGTCTGAAGTATTTTGGTAGGAGGGAGAACTGTCTCTGCTTTCAACGCTGCAGACAGCAAATGGTCCTTAGAAAGAGATGCTCCTGAGAGCATCCAGTGGGACACGCTGGGTCGAAGAGCTATCATGGAACCTTAGTGAGCTGTGGCCAGGGCTGAGCAGGCAGTTGTAAGCCTTACTTGGTCTACCTAGAAAACTCAGTATCTGAATTGCTGCTTTCTCCATGGACAGATGGAGAAATAACAGGACAGATGACAAATGTCAGCAAGTGATGCTCCTAAGAGTGGTCTACATATGTTCATCCTCATGTGAGGACACAGGACTAATCCCCAGACAGGTAGTAGACCCTAGAAACTTCTGTGCTACTGAGAGCCTCTAACTAAGGAGTATGAAGGCAAGTATGAAGGAGTATGAAGTGAGGAAGGGCATTAAGGTTAAGGCCTCTCTGGGCCTTACCATATATTAATAATTGCAAAGTGAATATTCGGTTTAAGCTCTAACTTGTTACTAAGTAACCTGACTTCTTCAAAATCACAGGTAGAAAAATAAAGGAGGTGTCAAAACCAAGAGAAATTCTGTATATTGTTGAAGATAATCATCAGGAAGAGTGGACAGGCACAGCCATAAACAAACTCATCATCAGGGTGGGAGAGCGATAACTGTTGGAACTGGGACTTTGAATAACAATGAAGCCCCATGGGTAACCCTAGCTGCAATGGTTGTTTATGTATTTCATTTATTCCGTGTTCCTGAAAGCGCTTAGTCATGGAGTAGTGTCTCCCATGACTTGGTCTGTGGGATGTTTGCCTTCAGCTTGATAACTGGAGTTCTGGCCCTGGGAGGCAGTCAGGGGGCAGCCTACTTCCCAGAACAGGCTTTGAGCATGCTTTTCTTGCCGCCTTGGCTCATGGCTACTA
Organism: Mus pahari; assembly: GCF_900095145.1. Lineage (NCBI taxonomy): Eukaryota > Metazoa > Chordata > Mammalia > Rodentia > Muridae > Mus > Mus pahari. Next base: position 92,194,154 of record NC_034593.1, on the reverse strand, counting down.
TTAGCAATGCCAAAGACAGGACTGTGGTTTGGGGAAACACATTCTTTTCTACCTACCCTGTTGCTACTGACTTGGTTTTTGAGGAGAGGCCCAGGACATTACAGTCCTGAATGAGGCCCCGGGAAGCAAAGGAGGTGCTATGAGTGTCTTTGAGAAAGATGCCCAAGACCATTTCAGTCTGTCCTCTAGGCGCTCTTGAGGTCTTCTCGTTACACTGTGAGCACAGCCCTTAGGAGACAACTTCTGAGGTTTATAATTCTCTCTGATTGGATCCTCAGATGCACACCCTCAGAAGGCATTTAACACCGTTAGCCAGTTCTAATTTGTTGTTTGTACACTGGACCTATAGCGACACTGAGACTCGATTAAAATCACAAGGGGAAGAAGACCATTCATTTAATAAGCCACTTAAAGTGCAGCTCCTCAGATTGTGGTGATCTCAGCCATAAAATTATTTCTGCTGCTACTTCATAACTGCAATTTTGTTACTCTTATGAATTGTAATATAAGTACTGATATGTAGATTGTTCAGTCCCCAAAGGGGTTGGGGCCCACAGTTTGATAAACCCTAGCCCAGATACACACTCTGCAAAGCACTTCTCAAACCTAGGGAGCACAGATCACCTTGTCAAGAACTCAGAGTAAGGCATATTCTTAGAGGTGTTCACCCCCTTATGGGAGATGTTCTATACTCTGGTATTTGGTGTACCCAGTTTTCCCTTATTACTAGCCCTATAAATGCTGCTAAATATCCATCATATAAATATCCATCATAGCTGTCATTTATTATATCCTGAGTCTTTATTTGGATTGCACACACACACACACACACACATATACACACACACAAACATGCACACATATAATTTTATAGTGTACATAAAATTTTGTTTACCTTTCATTAGAACTATGTATGGCAAGTGTTTATTATATGAAGAAACCAAAGGTTAAAAGTTTGAGGAAGAGTGATTAATCATCTTAATTTATGCCACAACTCCTAATAGTACTAAGCTGCAAGTTTTGCACACATGTCCTCACTTTATCCTTATGGATCTAGCACTTACCAAGCAACACATATTGTTCTTAGTGCTTTGCACATACTAACTCAAAGAGTCTTCCCAATGGGCACATGAGGAGAGTGACATCATTGCCTCCACTTAGTAAGAGGCAGAACCAGGACCTGAATGGCAGCAGTCTGACTCCCTGATCTATCTCCCTTACCTGTGTGGCTTTCCTGTCACCCTCAGAGTTATTACAAGGTGGGTTTGGTCAATCTATGTTGAGGTAAGGCTAACTGTCAGGGACCCTCAGCCAGTAGGACCGACTCGCGGGACCCTGAGGTCTTGTTCAGGTGTCAACTGTTGATCCACACCACCTTCCCCATTAAGCTCTGTGAAGATTATAAATGTTCGGGCTTGCAGAGAGCCTTGTCCATTAGAAGTTTAGCAAGCTGAAGGACTCTGCTTCAAGCGTCTGTTTGGTAAATATCTTTGGCTATCTTGGGGCATTAATAAAATGTTACCAACAAGGAACAAGGATACATACAGCATGTGTGGTCAGAAGGGTAGTCTTTTCATTCATGGCCAAGTTGTAACATTATAGAAATCTCTGTAAGTGGTTATTGCTTTTCAACCTAAACAGGGCATCTATGCCAACCGCCCTCGGGCCTTGGGAAGCTCGTGGGGGGGACTAGAAAGACTGGAAGAGCCAGCAGACAGGAAGGAGCACTGTGGGGGCTGCCCTCATGAACACAGCAGGGGTGGCTCCCTGCGCAAGACCTGCACAAAGGACTTGAAAATGAGAGAGGGCGAGGTGGGAAGAAGCCTGTAGGGGCGGGAGAGACAGGAGAGAGGGAAGGAACAGTGAGTGCAATCACACTACACTGTAAATATGCATGTAATAGTCAAAAATAAAAAAATAGTAAAATGAAAGTAAATCTCTGTAAAATAAAAATCACAGGAGTGTAATATACACCGTGACAGGGGCAGCTTAATTATTTTATGTATTTTTATCTTATACACTGCTGAATCAGAAATGTACAAATACCGTGTGTACATATACCCACTATAACATGTTATATACAGTATTATACATAATAGTGTTCATTTGACAGGCACAAAACATACAATGCTATAGAAATGTGTTCTCACACAGTTTCATCTTTCAAATTTACTTTAAATGATTTAGTTCGGAGCTTCGTGTGATTTTTTTTTTTTTAAACTTCTGCAAATGTGCTGCATTAAAATTATTTTAGTGTGAAGAACTGAACGCATGCACGATTCTCATGTCCTCACAATCATTTAGACACAAACAGCTTTTGTGAAGCAATGACTCTTAGAAATGAACTCAGAATAATGACTTCGTCAAAAAGCCTGACTGATCCGCGCATCCTGGTGTTCTGGTCTCTGTAACACCCTTCCCCTTCCGGTGTAGCCTGGATGAACTGACTCACTTTCAGAGAATAGAATACAAAGACCTTTCAAGACTGAGTTATAAATATAGTGTGTTTTCCCGTCTTGGGTCCTTCTCTCACTCTTTTAATGTGTCACGTGAGGAGGAGCTAGTTGCCATGCTCAAAGCTGCTCTGTGGAGAGTGCCACATGGCAAGAAATGCGTGTCTCTAGCCAACAGGCAGTGAGAACCTGAAGCTGACTACAGCATCATAAACTGGGAAGATTGGAGAGAGAGGAGGGCAGCCCCAGACCGTGCTTCTGCAGAGCTTTACGAGAGCCCCGGAGCATGCATGCTGTGCACGTAGTGCTCAGGTTTGTGGTGTGAGATTTACGTGGTGTTATAAGCAAATACACAACAGCATTGATTCGTCTAGCATCCCTGAATCATCCTTAGGGCGAAGGAGAAAAGGGAAAAGTCATTGAGTTAGGAGCTGAGTAGCCCTTGGCTTAAAGCCCAGTTGGATAGTACCAAGTCTAAAACGCGGTCAAAGCACGTCACCTCATGAGACCCCATTTCCTCAACTGCAAGATGGCAATAACAGTAATTATCTGCCAAACTCTTAACACCTTACATTGAATAGCTATTGTTAAATGACTGGTGAAAAACTTCCATAGCTTGGGTCTAGTTCAGTAATTCACTTGTCTTTCTTCTCAGTATTCCCATTAGCTGCCATTACTTTCTCACCCCTTATTAGGGATGGGATATCTGAAATGGTAGAGAAAGTATAAGAGGTCTAAAGAATTGGTGGTGTCAAAAGAAGCAGGATATGATGGTATTTCACACATCAGCTGACTTTCAGTCGACCTTGAATGGGGAGAGTGAGTAAGCTAGCTGTAAAAGTCCTTCCCTCGCTAGCAAGCTTGTTTGTCTGATTTTATTGCAAGGAGAGGATACAAAATTACTGACAGGTTTTAGTTATCTCTGTTTTCCCCCAAATGGATGGGCCCAGCATACTGGGTGAAAGATGTTTAATTTGATATGATTTTCTCCTATAGCATACAAAGTCTTCCAAAAGCCTCTATATCCATTCAAAAACAAAAACAAAAACAAACAAACAAAAAACAAAACAAAAAACAAAAAAAACAAAAAACAGAACACACACACACACACACACCACATGCATGAGCATGCCCCTCCCCCATGTTTGCTTGATACAGTGTGAAAAAAGCATTGTGGTGGCCTTATATAGTAGAACCCAAATGGGGCATTCTATGGCCATATGTTACAAATTTAAAGTGGAAAGAATACACTAATTTTTTTAAAAGCAAGTTAAAGTTTAAATGAATAATGGCATGGGTAGAGGGCAGGAGAGGTGCCTCATGTCAGAGATCCAAGAGGAGGGGGTCTCTGCAGAGACCATGTAGAGAGTTAGGGGTGCAGAAGAGAGGAAGGTGGAGTGGAAGAGAGGAGGGCTGGGGTCAGATTCTGCAAACTGTATAAGAAAAGAATTTCAGTGATCCTTCTGAGATCTGTGGAATAACTCCAGAGATAATTTCAGCCCTGATATGATGTCATCAGATTTTCATTTTGAAAATAATCTGATTTCCGAGTGAGACCAGAAACTCCATGCAAAGAAAGGCAAGAGAGTGATGGAACCTTAATGTCTGGAGCCAGAAGCAATGCACACAGTTTCAGCAACTAAATGAGGCGCTAATACACTGAGAATAGACAAGTCTACTTCTCCTTCACACCTCAGTTTTCCCACCTATATAATGGGCAGATAAATCTGCTTATTTTCCTGCTCCCTGGTCATACCTATTTTTTTTTTAAAATCTGTTTCCAGGAATGCAGCCAGGACAAATGATAAATATGAGAGACCCCGGACATCTTGAGACTCACCAGAGCAAAACAACTCTGCAAGCCAAGAAGCTACACATCTGCACACAGCTGCACACTGGCTGTAGACTCTAGCGTGTGGTGGCAGAGATATTATTCTGAATGAAACAAGGAGGGACAGAATACTGGGGTCTGTGTAAGCTTTACTCCTCGCCTTGTTTTTTCCTATTGCATTTAGAAATTTGGGGCCTAAAATCATCACTTGGTTTTGTATAGCATGCTGCAAATGCAGCCTCTTCAATACATTAAGGCATGTGCACATATAAGTTGCATATTTATAATGTTGCTCTAGTCCATAAAGATTTTATGTGAGTAGCAAGTTTGTCATAAATAATAAAATCTTTTATGTGGACTCTTTCCCATTCTTTTCAAGGGAATTTTTTAGATTTTTTTTCCACAACTTTATTTCAGACTCAAGAGAACCCTCTGGGCTGTTTTCATTCCCAGCCACGTCTGTTGTCTTCCCCTTTGCCACAGCACGCTGGGAACGAGCAGACCAGTCCTGGAAAACTGTCTTGTTGCTTAAATGGGAACTATTGGCGTCAGTAGTCTTTTGCAACCTGACAGGCCTCAAGGAATTGGGAGAAACATGTCCATCTCATATTATGAGCAACTGAATTCTGATGATTCCAGAACAGACCAGTTCCTAAAGCTATTATGTTCCCCCAGGCAGCAAGGCCAGGTCATTCCCTGGGATGCCAAAGATCTCCCGCATGCTCCCCACCCTCCCTCTGTCCCTCTCACCACTCCCGTCCTTCCCCTCTCTCCATTGTAGATGATATTTCTTAGCCTACAGTTGGCAGTCTGCCTTTGTGGTCCCCAAATATTCTCATGTTACTCTGACACAGCCAGACACTCAAGAATTGAGCATGAATGTACCACAACGGCCCCTCTTCCCGTCTCTCTGCCATTCTCATTCTGCCTTAATTATAAACTAAATTCTGGCAGCATCTTGTCCCTTTTATAAGGAAACAAACAGACAAAAAAAGTATATGACTTGTGCACTGAACACTACAAAATGCCACTGGAAGAAAATAAAGATTACCTAGATTAGTGGAAAGCCACTTGGTTTTAGAGGATTAGAAGACATTGTTTTGAAACTGACACCAGTCCCAAACTGACTCCATCAAAATCCCATAGCAAACCCTTGGCCTGCCTCCCTCCTTCACCCTCCCCCCTTACCTTCCTTCTCTTTCTACTTCTATCTCAAGATTTACAGGGAAATTAAAGGGCTCAGAGTAGATGAAGCAATATTAAAGAAGAACAAAGTTGTAAGATTCAATTTCTAATCCCAAAGTATATAACTTGGTGCCCTGGCAAGATGACTCACAAGTAAAGATACCTACACCATGCTTGACAGCTTGAGTTTGATCTGTAGAACCCACATGGTGGAGAGAATGGATGCTCACAAATTGTCCTATGACTTACACACACACACACACACACACACACACACACACACACACACACACACACACACATGCTGTCAGGACTATGATTTTTTAAGGACAGACAATGACTCAATAGTTCAGAAATAAACACATGCATTTGGAGTCAATTGATTCTCAACAGAGGGCAAAGACTGTTCAATGTGAATGACGTTGGGACATGTACATATACTTTTATGCAAATGGATTAACTACCTCAAACAATATACAAAGTTAGTTTAAATGGATCAAAAGTATAACTGTAAGAATTAAAACCACAAAACAGAAGAAAATAGAGGTGTCCCCACCCAGGGGAATCAGCCATCAAATGTAGACACTATTGCATACACCAGCAAGATTTTGCTGAAAGGACCCTGATATAGCTGTCTCTTGTGAGGCTATGCCAGTGCCTGGCAAACACAGAAGTGGATGCTCTACAGTCAGCTACTGGATGGAACACAGGGCCCCCAGTGGAGGAGCTAGAGGAAGTACCCAAGGAGCTGAAGGGGTCTGCAACCCTGTAGGTGGAACAACAATATGAGCTAACCAGTACTCCCAGAGCTCCTGTCTCTAGCTGCATATGTAGCAGAGGATGGCCTAGTCAGCCATCATTGGGAAGAGAGGCCCCTTGGTCTTGCAAACTTTATATGCCCCAGTACAGGGGAACACCAGGGCCAAGAAGTGGGCATGGATGGGTAAGGGAGCAGGGTGGGGGAAGGGTATAGGGGACTTTCAGGATAGCATTTGAAATGTTGATGAAGTAAATACCTAATAAAAAGTTGGAAAAAAAAAAGAAAGAAAATAGAGGTGTCTTAGTTACTGTCCCATTGCTATGAAGAAACACTATGATCATGGCAGCTTTATAAAAGTAAGCATTTAATTGGGGCTTGCTTATAGGTTTAAAGGATTAGTTCATGGTCATCATGGTTTGAAGCAGACAGGCATGGCACAGGAGCAGTAGTCTAGAGCTTTACATCCTGATCCACAGGGAGTAGATGATGGGGGAGGAGAGGAGACTTGACCTGACCTAGGGTTTCAAATCCAATGTAGCACCTCCTCCAATAAGGCCACACTTTCTAATCCTTCCTAAAGATTTTCACTCACTACAGACCAAGAATTCAAATACAAGAGCCTCTGGGTATCACTCTTACTCAAATCACCACAATAGGCACAAGTCTTTGTGATCCTGTATTGTATGGTGTCCTTGATACTCAGTGCACAAGAACAAATGCATCTTACCAATACTCAACCTTTTTTTTTTCCGAAACAGGGTTTCTCTGCATAGCCCTGGCTGTCCTGGAACTCACTTTGTAGACCAGGCTGACCTCAAACTCAGAAATCCGCCTGCCTCTGCCTCCTGAGTGCTGGGATTAAAGGCGTGGGCCACCATGCCCGGCTAATACTCAACCTTTTTGTGGTCTCAAGAATCCAATCAGAAAAGTAAAAGGCAATCTACAAAAAGAATTTCCTGCTAATTATGTATGTGATAAGAGGATTGTTTCTGAAATATGTAGACTTTTTCTACTCAACAATAAAAGCTAAGTAATCCAATTGAGAAGTCAAATTTGAACAGAAACTTCTCCAAAGAAAATGCATCTGTGAAAATAGACTAAGCATTATTAGTCACTAAGGGATGTGACACTACTTCTCGCCTGCTAGGATAGCTACACTCAAAAGAGACAGCCATAACTCGTACCAACATGTGTGTGTGTGGCAAGTAGAACTTTCATTAATTGCTCATGGCGGCCACTTCAGCAAGTCAACATCTAGGCAGATGTCCATGAAAACCAAAGACATGTCAACACAAAAACTTGGACGCAGAGCTTGAAGCATCATTTCTCACAATAGTTGAGAGCAGAAATAAATCAAGCATGTATCATTTGATAAAAAGATTAACAGGGCATATTCATGTAGTGGGTATGCAAAGTATTATGACTGTACAATGGGATATCATTCATCCATTAAAAGTAATGAAGTGCTGATATATAATATGATATAGATGGGCCTTGATAGCATTAAATTATGTGGAAAAAGCCGGAACCAAGAGGCTGAATATTGTAAGATTTCATGGGCAAATTCACAGAGACGGGAAGTATGTGTTGCCAGGAGCCCTGGAGAGAAGGAAGGCTGGCTCATGCATATGGAATTTGTTTTGAGATTCTGGAACTAGACAGTAGTGATGGTTACAAAACCTTGTAAAGGTTTTTAAGAAGTCACTAAGTTGCACACCTTAAAACTTTATGGTAAGTTGTTATAGTTCAAAACAAATTTGTAAATGCTACTGTTTCAAAGATTGACTAATAATAGTTAATGTTTATTAAACCCTTACTATGTTTGAAGTAAAAAAAAAAAATGAACTTGACTAAAACTTTAGAATAAAATGTATTCCTGAGGAAAATGTAATGGAAACTTGTATCTGTCAGACAAAATTTATATCTTCATGTATGACATAAGAAAGAAACCACAAAAAAGATGGAAAATTGTGGAATGGTTCAACAGTACCTAAGAAACTGCCTAATAGTGTCTACAACAGGAAAATCTTTTCTATGACTTACACACACACACACACACACACAAACACACACACAAACACACATACACACACACACACACACACACACACACACCAGACAGAATCTTGGTACAGCAATATCAGTGTAGATATTCAAGTGAGCACAAAATATTGTGAAAATATCCAGAAGCGGGCCTTGTGTGTCCTAGGATAGAAAGATTGATCTAAGCAATAGTGCCTCTTTCATGTAAATTGGTAAGTTCTGGTATTCTGGGCCAGGAGTAATGGGTCAGAACTCAAGCTTCACCCCCATTCACAGCAATCAGCTATGTAACTCCATATCCAGGGGATCTGACTCCCTCTTCTGGCCTCAACAGGCACTGTACTCATGTGTGAACACCCACATAGACTCATATACATTTTTTTTTTGATTCTGAGATTGTACTATTTTTTTTAAGGTGCAGGACACTTCGCTGTGTGGTTCGGCCTGTTCTTACATACCCATGACTTGTTTCTGCCTCCTAAGTACTAAGGTCTAATTTTTTAGAAAAGAATGTTTCATTCTGAGATATTTACTTTTTTTTTTTCCAGAGCTGAGGACTGAACCCAGGGCCTTGCGCTTGCTAGGCAAGCGCTCTACCACTGAGCTAAATCCCCAACCCCATTCTGAGATATTTAAAGGCTAGTATACAGTTGTAGGGACTATCAGGCAAAAGTCTTTGCAGTCTGTTCCCAGTTTTCCCTGACTATGGCACCCTGAGAGATGATGGTCCATGATCACAGCCAGATACTGATACCAATCTGATGAAGAAGCAGAACACTCCCACCACCACAGAGCTGCCTCAGGTGCCTTCAGCTGTGCTCATCTCTCTCTCCCATCTCTACTCTTCCTTAACACCCAAACCCACCCATCCACTCTCCATCACTCCCTCGTCACTTCGAGAATGTTCTGTGAGTAGAGTCCCTTACTTGGGCATGTTCATGCTCAGCAAAGCCCTCTGGGAACTCAGTTTGTGATCTGCATCAGTAACTTCTTCCTTCTCTGTTGCTCGGTAATGGTCTATGGTACGATCGCACTGGAGTTCGTTCAGCTGTTAATAGACATCAGGGTTGCTTCCATTTTACCTTTACCCTCATGAATAAAGCTTAGAAGATTTTCGTGCAGGTTTGTATGTGGAAATACGTTTTTCTTTTCCCTGGTGTAAATGCCCAGAATGTAATGACTGAATGATTTGCTAGCTGTAAATTCAGTTTTTACAGAAGTTGCCAGACTGTTTCCCAGTGTGTCTGGACTGTGAGCAGTGTCTCAGAGCCACTTTCTCGCCACTACTTGGCAGTGTGAGCATTCCTGCATTTAGTCATTGTGTTAGGTATGTGATGCTATCTCTGTGATTTTAATCTGTGTGACTAATGCTGCTGAATGTACTGAATGTGCCTACCTGTTAACAGCCTTTCCTCTTCAGTGAAGTGTGCGTGTGTGTCCATAGCTCTTGCTTTTTTCTAATTGGATTTTTAAACTACTGCGTACTGAAAGATCATCCTGTGTTCTAAACACTACTCTTTTGCTGGGTATACAGTATGCAAATACTTCCTCTCAGGCTGCAGCAAATCTCTAAGTATTTTAAAAGAATAGTTTGTGGATCAAAAGCCTAAATTTTGACTCAGTCTGGTTTCCTTGTATGTATGTTGGTTGGGTGTCAAGTCTGAGGACAGATGCCAGACATTTTCCCTATTTTCTTCCTGAAAGTGTCAGAGTTTTATATCCATTTAAGTCCTTCATCCTCTTAAATGAAGTCCTTTTCTCTAAGTTCTGAGGCTTAGGTCCAGGTTGGCTGTAGTTCTGTGTAAACATTTTTGAAGGCTATCCTTACATGACTACTTTTGGAACTTTGTCAAAAATCATCTGGGCACATCTGTGGGAGTCCGTTCTGAGTTGTCTTTACTCTCCTATTGATCTGTGTCCTCCAATGTCACCACGTCTTGATTACACCAGCTATAAGGTAAGTCACAAAATTGGGTAGATGAATTCTTCACATTGCGTTCCTTTTAAAGACAATTTGATCCCAGTTCTTTCAATTTCAATATAATTTTGTTGGAATTGTAAAACTTGCAGAAATTATTTTAATTTTTATAATGGTAAAGCAGTCTTGTGTGTAAACCTCCATCGCAGAGCTTCCACCCAGCTGCCTTTTAAACAGTAAGGGGCATGCCCTTTTAAACTTCTGCGACAGGGGACCTTGAGCTTTTCATGACAGAGTCTTTGTATGGAGCATGCACGGTGTCAAGCTGACATTTGATATCTTCATCTAAAAGGGTTCAGTAATGGACCAGAGCAAGCAAATCAGAAGAAAACATGCAGCCAAAAATAAGAAAGAAAGGGAAGGGAAAGGAAGGAAAGGGGAGGAAAGGGAGGGGAAGGGAGGGGAGGGAGGGAGGAAAGGGAGGGAAGAGAAGGGAAGGGAGCAACTGGCGCACACATTCAGTGTTATCATTGTATCTTCTGGCTCTCCATTCTAGGCCCAGGTTAAGTTGACTTGTTCAACAAGTTCCCAGGTCTCATCCGTCTTTGCCCAGAACTGAAATAAAGAGATGCAAATAATGAGAAACTAATCTGGAGCTAAGTTTGCCAAGTTAGTGCTAGAATCATACACACACACACACACACACACACACACACACACACACACACACACACAAAATTGTATGTGTGTGTCTCTGTGTGTGTGTGTGTGTGTGTAAAAAACTCTGGCATTTTTGTTAAACATCTAAGTAAAATAAAAAGTCTTGTTTAATGCTGGACATTATTTCACACATCCATCAAACATCATAGACAAAAAAAGAGAAAGAAATACAAAGCACTCTTGCATCCTCCTTGGCCCCTCTTAGCAATCTTGGGATGCTACCTGCCCGATAGTACAGTGAAGTACATGAAAAAGTGAGGTCATGGTGTTCCGAGGCATGTTTGATCACCCAACATCATTTTTAAAAATGCCTGAAGCTCTGTGAGAGTCAGCGAACACATAAATCCTAATAATATGCACAAAATATAAAATGTAAATAAAAACACAAAATTTTCCTTTTAAAGTACTTCTAAGGGGAAAAAAATCCTCCGTCTCCTACAGAGCATCTCTCTTTTCTGTTATGTCCTTGGAAATGGTTTCCATAGTGCCCTCCCCCTCAGGAGCTTGGTGACCCCTGACATGGTGACCTCTGACCTGATAACAACGTGCTGATATCGTTATCTCAGATATCTCGACACCTGATGTGGTGGGGCACGGGCAATTAGATACAGAGATGGAAAAGAGAATTCTCAGACTCCCAAGAAAGCCATGGGAGCATCCCTGAAGGGGAGGAGCAGGGAGGGAGCCGTGGGAAGCCCACAGGCATGGTTTTCTAAGCTGGCTTTAGGGACTTAGAACCATATCTCTTATTAAGTCAAATTGTCCAATTAAGAACATGCTATATCCCTCCTGATATTCCGGCACACACATCAGATGGCTCCTAACAGCCTGTAACTCCAGTTCTAGAGAATCTAGTGCTGCCTTCTGGCTTATGTGGGCATGTGCATGTATGTATGCATGTGTTCATGTGTATGTGTTTGTCTGTCTACACACACATACACACACACACACACACACAAATAAATTTAAATGACTATGTAGTTGTTCTTTAATTTTTGATGTGGATAATGCTGATGGATTTTCACATAATGAGCTAGCCTCGAACACACAGTAGAAATGCCTTTTTGGTTAGATGCCTGACATTCTGGATGAGTGGGGTGTTGTGAAGTGACTCCTCTTGTCCTCTTCATGTCTGAGCTCTAGAGTGGTGTCCACTCTATCTTTGATGTTGCTGGTCAGTGTCTTCCGACTTCTGTCAGTCCTGCTAGACGTCTGCCCACTTTGTTGATCCTCTCTGAGAGCCCGATTTTCTCTATTGCTTTTAAGTTTTCAGTGTTACGTTCTTATCTATACTGTTTTCTTTCTTCAGTTTCCTCAGGTTATTTTTTTCTTTTGTCTTCATAGATTCTTGTTGTGGGAACTCAGAGTGCTGGAGACTTGCCCTCTTTTTAGATAACAGAGGTACAGATGTCTCAACTCCCCTTGGTGTGTTTCTTGGGAACCACACTAAGAGCAAGTGTGGTTAGATGCCATGTTACAACCTAGAAAGGGTAGACATACTGTCGTATCATTACCTTGGTCCTTGCTGGAATTGTTGGTCTTGTGGACTTCAGCCATTTATTTGATATTTGACTGGAATAGAACAGTTTCTGTCTAGAGTACCTTGGTCTTGGGGGTGGCTACCGCTTTGACGGTGCATGCGCTGGAGCCAGCAGGCTTGTGTTGGCTCTTACGTCTGTATCCAGTGGTGTCCAAACTAGAGAAGAACAACCCATCTACCCCATCTTTCCAGAATCAGAAGTCTGGGAAGTAGACTTTGACAGGTCACCGAGGTCACCAAAGGGTGGCAGGACTCAAGCTTTACTCTCCTGGGTGGCTTCTCTTCAGTTGACATTGTCAGAGCTGTCTGCATGTGAGCTCTGAGTGAATCGTGCAGCCTTGCTCGTGTGTGACTCATCCTCCTCATCAGGAATGTTTCAAACTGCCGATCAGAATTAACCAACTCTTCTCCAAGACTTCTTTTTATGACTATACCAACAGGCCTGAGCCAGCCTAGGAACCGGCAGAAATGGCTCTTGCTTTCCTCTTTGCAGAGCTCTGCCTATTCTATGGCTCTCTGCTGTGTCTTTTTCCTCCACGATTGGGCTCACGGAGGGCAAATTAAAGAAATGGGATGAAGTCCCACTTCCCAGGATGGAACTTCTGAAACCTGATGTCATCCCCTTGGCCTGCCTTGTATCGGAACGCTCACTCTTCTCTTCGCTGCATGCTTGTTTGGGAACCTGCTCTGGTGGAAACCATAGACACTGCAGTGTCTTCTGATATGGAAGCAGGCAATAAGACAGGAACAGCAGACCTGGGCTTGGGCTTTGCTTAGGCAAAGTCTGCACATGTGGGCTGGCAGCGTCTTTAGAGGCTGGAGATTTCTGTTAATTTTAGGTGCTCAGGTAAAAATGCCTGGTGGAGAAATAAATCCCCATTTAATCCTCTGTCAGCTTGTGGATGAAATGTTGTATGCAAAGCTATCCCCAAGATCAGGTTTCGAGACATGGGGCAGTCATCAAAATCGCATTCTGTATGTCTCTCTCTCTCTGTGTGTGTGTTTGGAGTACATATATGAATGCACACACGTGTGGGGTGCAGATGAGGATATTGGGTGTCCTCCTATATCACTGCCCACCTTATTCTCTTAAGACGGTCTCACTAAAACCTGGAACACAACAATTCTTGCTTAGGGCAGAAGCCAACAAGCCCTAGAAATCTTTTCCTCCCAACATCCTTCTCACCCGGTGCCAGGGTTACAGGCACAAGGCCACACACGTGGGTGCTGGGGATCTGAACTCAAATCCTCAGCTTTTCATAGTAAAGACATTGAACCATCCCTCCCTGCCGCAAATCACCTTCTTACACTGACTCTGGGTTACACAGTGGCTAAGGATATGATTGTCCTCCAACACAGCCTTCTGGGTAGAAGGATAATGAACTAAGCACAATGGGATGGAGGGAACTGGATGTAGAAGGGTACCATGGACCAGCGGGCATTTGGGAGGTCAGAGCAGCAGAGAGGTAGTGGACAGAGTTGTGTGATTCTGTCAGATGGGGAAATGAATAAAACCCAATGGGAGCCGGGTGTGGTGGCGCACGCCTTTAATCCCAGCACTTGGGAGGCAGAGGCAGGCGGATTTCTGAGTTTGAGGCCAGCCTGGTCTACAGAGTGAGTTCCAGGACAGCTAGGGCTACCCAGAGAAACCCTGTCTCGAAAAACAAAACAAACAAACAAACAAACAAAACAACCCCAATGGGAGACAGGAACCTGGAGCCTAAAGCCATTATCCATTGCCAAGTCTTCTTCCACAGGCTATTGATTATAGTCTGAACTCTCATGTATATCCTTTCAGCTCTGCTGGCATACCTTAGAATGTATTATATTGTGTTATTCCCCAAATAACTCACTAGGCAGTCAGCTAACACCCCATAGCTGGTTGTTGTAGGCCACCACTCTGATTACCTGAGTTCCTGAACATAATGCATACAGGTTTACAGGCTCCAAAGATGGTGAGGGAATAAGATGTCACCTAAGATATAGAGGACACAAATGGGGTCTTAGAATCCTGTGGTTCAGAAAGGTCATTATCATGTTTACTCCCTGACCTTGGACCAACAGCATCAATGAAAAAAAAGTAGCCTATTGAAAGAAAGAAACCTAGGAGGAAGCCAAGAACTCAAAGAAGGAAGGTGAGAGTCAATTCCCAGCACTGGATGTGGGAGCTGAGAGAACTTTTGGATCCCTCCTCTATACTTCCCTCTATCTCTGTGCTTCCACTCTTGAGCAACATGCAGGTCAACTCAGGATGACAGACTAGATCCCAACACTCTTGCCTGGCATCCACAGACAGCAGAATTCTTTCTGGAGATATGACCAGTGCACAAGAGAGCCCCTTTCACTCAGGCCATGGGGCAATATCCAGCAAAAGGAAGATGCCCAAGGCTTTAAGACATATTTCTTTCCATTGGAAGATACATTTCTGCGTGAGAATTTTGGTTTCTTTTTATAAAAATGCAGAAATATAAGAATTTTTTTGTTTTAATCCCAGGTATGGTAATATGGGCTGCTTCACGGCAGCTGACTGTGATTTACCTAGTGCTCTAACACAGGCGCAGTTTTGCCAGCTGCAGATAAGTTCTGTGTGTGACATTTGGACTTCTGGGGACTTTTCAGAGGATATATAAATGCTAGAGCCACCCCTCCTCCATAGAAGGGGGCTGCTGCTGGTTGACTGGTTGGTAGGTGGTTGCTGTTAGGTGCAGTTTATTGAGGTTTGTCAAGTTGTGTGTGAAGAGAAGAAAAGAAGAAATTAGATACCCGGACAGCAAAAATCAAACTTGCCCCAAGGAACTCGACACCCCTAGGTACCAAGGAGTAATCTAACCATGTCGTCACCCCCTTTGCCCTCTATCTTTTTTTCTCTCCTACCTAATGTTAAGGGGTTGAAAGTTTGTAAGAAGAAGGGTGGAGATGGGTGGGAAATAAAAAGAACCCACAAAATGGTAAAAAGCCCGATTACACATATCCTCATGTCTGCCATTTTTAGCAACATCTTGAAAGGTGGATTTTCATATCAACACAAAGAAATCTGTCTGGTAAGGCTCAGCATAGATCTGGTATTTGTCCCCACTGTAGACATCAGCAGTGCATCAGAAGGGCATGGAGGAAGTGCCCCAGCCCAGTCTTGAGGTCCCAGCCCAGCCTGTGGATAAACAGTGCAGGCTGGAATGCTGCTGCTAACCCCACGTGCCTGGACTGATGGCCATGTGGAAACCCCTGACAGCACTTTCCTGTGAGAGACCTGGGCTCTGGGGAGGCACAGCTTCCTGCTGTGTCACCGTGATGTGACCACGAGAGTGGGAACCGGGCCCAGGAAAACTTCCTTCTGGACTGGGTCGACCCTTGTGCAGAATATTGGCTCAGTGCTGAGAGTTTTTCCCTGAGATAGCGAGGCCTCGGTCATCCTGTCCAGAGAAGCCTGGCTGGCCACTGCCCTGCCAGGATCTATCTTACTGTACCCCTGAGACTCAGGTTTGAGCATCAGCCAATCATAGGCCCTCTCTGTGCCCCCTGGTCAAAGGGACCAGATTTAGAAATCTGATGACTCAGGTACATGGGAATTTGAAGGTCGCTCAAGCTATCAGGAAAGAAAAAAAAAATCTCAATTTTAATACAAAAAAAAAATGCCAATAAATTGCCTGTCAAACAGTAAAATTGTCTTGAGTTTTTTTCTTACTACTTTATTGCAGTTTCCAAAATTTTTGTATTTTATTTCTAAATATTTATATGCTGGAAGTGTAATCTTTATTAAAGATAAATGTATAATAGTAATTAATTAGTTTAATTTAATGTTTCTATCCAAGGGACTCCAAAAATGACTGCTAGCGAAGCCCTACAGCTTAGCATGCTAAGGACTTGGTACTGGGTCTTTCATTTATCTTGGTTACAACCTCCTGAGATTATCGATCATTCACCAAGAAGTTGGGTGTTATCCTGCCATAAAATCCCTGCATCTTACTAAGTGAACCATTTTTATTATACTCACACATGATACAAGATAACATGCCTATTGTTGTGGCATGATAACATGCTGCCATACAGCCGTTTACTGACCACTAATGGATCTTAGCCATTAGTCTTGGTGCCGAGCATACATCTAAAATCTATTTAATTTAATTAATAAGGGAACCTGTGTGAGGCTATAGTATTAGTTCAGGGTCATATTTATGGCCTTTGATTCTATCTTGATCATTTTTTGAACTCGATGATGTGGGTGATTACTTAACTTTGGCTTTTATTACCTTTACACTAGGGGTTATACCTAGTTTTCCTACTCGATGAAGCTTTGATGAGGCACTTCAATGAGACACTCCTAGCAGTGTGTTTAGCATGATGCCTGGCTAAGAGGACAGGATCTGGCTATGCTTCATATTAGGGAGTGGAACATCTGCAGTAACGCCCCTGTCTTTACAGACGGAATTTTAACCACATATAGGTCTCTTATCTAGATGAATGGTATGTGTATTCCATGCTTCCTGACCAAACTACCCTCGAGGGTTCACTTTTCGCTTAATCCTTGTGGTTGGGATTCTAAGGGGAGAATGAGGGAGGACACTGTTAGCCAGTCAGATGGCAGAAACCTGACAGTATACTCATGGCTGCGTATACTACCTATGAGACCCACAGCTGTGTCCCCTCACATACTTATGGATGTCTTTGGCACACACTCCATAGAGTGCACAGAAGAGCTGAAGTGATCAGAAAGTATGGTAGCCTAATGAAAATAGCCTTTCAAGAAAACTCAAGTCCCAGCTAAATTACTAGTGAGGAACTTTCCA
This sequence comes from Mus pahari, assembly GCF_900095145.1. Taxonomy (NCBI): domain Eukaryota; kingdom Metazoa; phylum Chordata; class Mammalia; order Rodentia; family Muridae; genus Mus; species Mus pahari. Next base: position 92,176,920 of record NC_034593.1, on the reverse strand, counting down.
GTCGATTCCTTTCATTGTTTCTTTCAGAGTGGCTTTATAACAGTTAAAATTCCCAAAGTCAGAGCTTCCAAATCCAAAGGCTTGGGAGTGAGGATAAGGAGGAAGGGAGAGAAGGGACTGTGTTTGGAGTGTTTCCCACATGAAGTTATTTTGGGATCTGGGTTGCTAGGTGTCCACATAAAATATCTTCACCAGGAAAGGGAGTTGAACACATTTTTGCTCAAGACTTTTTTCAGCTGTTTGTCAAAGCTAGTGGTGGATAGAAAGAAAGCAGAGGCAAAGACAGCTCCTTGCATTTGACACCCAGAAGGCCCTTCCCTCAAAACCAACATTGGGTGACTACCATCTATAGACTTGAGCTTTGTGAGTCATGAGCCCACTCATCCTTGAAGAAGTCCCTCCAGGCCATTTAGATGTCTGAGTTGTTCTTTATACAAACAGTAAGGAGAAGCTTTCTCAGTTAGCCAGGTCAGTGAGCAACGTGAAACTTCACCCCTCTGCCCCTCTCACTCAGCATCATCCAAAGGAAGCTGTCCTTTCCATTGACCACTCACTTAATCAAATGCAGTAGACTTGGAAAGTTCCCATGTTATACTCAAAGAAAAGCTCGCTATAATCTATAAAACTGTGTCCCTGGATCTCTAAGCCATTGGATCAATGAATTTAGTTCCAACTAACAAAAGCAATAGAGCAGCTTACCATATGTGGCAGAGACTGGCATCCTTAGAAGAGAGGGGGTTCCTCTTCTCTGCATCTTCTAGACTGTCCTGAGCTTGGATCTGACCAGTTCACTCCAGTGGGCTGGATGTGGAAGTGCTAATGGCCCACAAAAACCTCCCCAAAGAATATTTCCATCTTTTTTTTTTAACCATTCTGGATTTGATTCCAGACCCAGAGCTATCTGGGAGATATGCATTGAAAGAGTACATCCTCTATTGTATTTCAATAATTTATTTGATATAGAATAAGTCACCAGAGAGAAAAGCAACATTTAGTTGATGTAAAGAGTCAGAAGAGATCCAGGAGCAGAGTTTTCCCATTGTTCGGTGACCTGTCTGACTCAGAAGGCTCTGCCCCTTACTCTTTCCAACAACACTCACCTGCAGCATCTCAAGAACAGGAGATGGGTGTCTGTTGGGTGTGGCTCATTACTTTTAGACTTTGTTGCACTCCCATATTCTATGAAATACAGAGCAAGTGACAGAAAAGAACAGAGGATCTTTAACATAAGAAGGTCAAAGATAGATTCAGAAGCTTAGTGATACTATTACGAGCAGTTTCTGCTCCACCATCCTTATTGTGTTGGCTTTGTTCTCAAGCCCTTATGCCATGGTCCTGTGGTGGCTACTTCCATGGGAGATGTTAGGCGTGGTAGTATGTTCCCCCTTCCAGGAAGGAAGGAAGGGAAATGAGAAACCTATTTCTCAAGGTAGAGCATCTCTTTACTTACCACGGGTCTTTCATTCTGTCTCAGTAAGATCACCATCCTACAACTTGACTATGTGGCCAAGAGAAATGGCCAATCACAATTCATCCAAGGGAGGTTAAACAAATCACAATTCACGCAGGGGAATCTTCATTCTCCTTATATGGGATCTTAATCTGTGGTGGAGTAGAATGAGGTCCCAATAGGAGGCACAAGGTACATGAGGTGTGGCTTTTACCTGTAACAGACTAGTACAAGCTGGGTGGCTTATAAACAGTAGAATTTGTCCTTGCATTTCTGGAGATGGAAAGGCCAACATCCAAGGGCTGCAGATGATGTGTCTGGTGAGGACGTCTGCTTTCCTTATTAACAGACATCTGCTCCCTGTCCTTACACAACAGGCAGGGGAAGCTAGCTTTCTAGAATCTCTTCTACAAGGCAATTAGCCCCATTACTGAAGTCTCTGCTCTCCTGAACTAATTGCTTTCCAAGAGTCCTTGCCCTTAAAAACCACCATAATAGAGGCTAGAACCTTACGTATGCATGTGGGGAGACAGGCATGCAGATCCCAACAGTGGTTATACAGACAAGAATAAGCATCTGCCACAATTGCTTCCCTGACTGCTCATTGCTTCCCACCACACCAGCTCAGCCTGGGCCTTTTTCGATTTCATGCCTCGTAATCACCAAGTAATATTGATTTTAATTTTTGAACTATGTTTTACTCTGGCTCATTTTCTGACTCTTACTTTATATTCCCTGACACAGTTCTCTCCAGTCTGGCTCTCAGCCCGTACTCCATTGCTTCTGCTCAGAATATCCATACACTGGTCACAAAGGAAACTCACTGGAAATCTAAAACCCTTCATGGTGTAACTCAGGCCTTTTTTCCACAATCAAGCCACCTCTCTCTCTCTCTCTCTCTCTCTCTCTCTCTCTCTC
>NC_034593.1:92157458-92174467 GCF_900095145.1 Mus pahari | reverse complement strand
GCAGAGGCAGAGGCAGAGGCAGAGGCAGAGGCAGAGGCAGAGGCAGAGGCAGAGGCAGAGGCAGAGGCAGAGGCAGAGGCAGAGAGATAGAGAATGCCTCTCTATTCTCTCTGCCCAGACTGTTTTCCATTCTTTTGATTTTTCTAACCTTGCTCTCTTGCCTGTTCTCCAACCCTGACTGAGGGCCTTCCTTATTTCTGCTTCTTCCTTGAGGTGTGCCAATTTCCATTAGCAGGCATGTTTTAAGCTGGTTCAGTCTCTTGCCTTTTCTCTACTGCCCTGTATCCTGCCTGAAGACCAAGACCATCTCATCCTTGGAAGCTGGAATGGTTCATCTTGACAGTCAACTTCATAGGATTCAGAGACCCCTGAACCCATTAAAGCACACCCCTGGGCATGTCTATTGGAGTGTTTTCAGAGAAGAGTGAGGTGTGGGACAGTAGGGAACAGGGAAAGAACCTCCATGAATTTGGGTGGCCCTAACTAGGAGGCTATGGCCTCACATGGAAGAGAAGCTGAAGGAGGGAGCCAGCCAGACACATAAGCTGCCCTCTCCCTGAGGGAGTGTGTCCACTGCCACACTTGTCACCCAACCGGCACCAGTCTCTTCCACAGACTCATGCCAGCAGCTCTCAGGGGAATGCCTTTCAGCCGGGAAGCATCGCTGCTTGCTCTGATGTATCAGTGTCTTGAACTAAGCAAGTACCTGGTTCTCAGCCTTTGAAGGGGGCAGATGGTCATTGTTGAACTACCCAGCCCCTAATCAAGCGAACTAACCAATAACCCCCATTTATAATCATGCACATGTGTACATACATATTTTCCCTGTTGCTTCTGCTCCTCTAGAGAATCCTGATGAATGCACAGGTCTAGTGCCTCACATATGGCAGGCTTTTGTGTTTGGTTGGTTAGTTTCTTAGTTTGTTTGATTGTTTAACAAATCTTTTACTCTGAGGACTGCCATACAATTTCATTAGTGGATTTCATCCTGTTAGCCAATACATGTCTCTTGTAATTGTGAACATGGCTATGCAGTTTCCTGATGTACAATCACAAGTCACCAACCAGGTTCTAAGGTAAGATGTGCTCCTGGCTGAGTGGGCAAGGCATATCGAGGACAGACGTGCAAACAATGACTTTGAGAACAGAAGCCACTGTTAGACAATCACGCTGTGGCAGCACTTTGAAGCTTTGAGCTTCAGAAAAGTAGGGTTTACTCATCAGGTGACACTGGGATGCTGCCCCATTGACCCTATGTGTCCTCCTGAGGACAAGATCCCTGTAGGTTTGTGCTACTGGGATCTAGGGAAGGAACTCGCCTCCCAGACATAACGTCTTCCAAAAGGCTCCAAGGAAACGCCACACTCTCTGTGGCTTCTTTACTGGCACCCAGTACAGCCTCCGCCAAGGCTCTTTCTGCCTTGTGCTTCTGGCAATATCCTCTCTTCCCACACACTATTTTTTCCCCTTGTCAAAGAAGTTTCTATTTTCTTCCTTGAGACCTTTTTTCTGGTCTGTCTGTTTTGTGTTTTGTTTTGCTTTCTCTGCCTTCCAGATATCCTTTTTCTAATGAGGTCAAAGACTGAGCCATCTGGCCATGGATGACCTGTGAAGCGTTCGGCTTGGTTGGAAGACACGGAGTTTAAACATTCAGGCATCACACATCCTTCGAGAAGACAAGCGCTGGATGGTTTTCAGCAGAGCAATGAAGAAGGAAAAGACTTCTTCCTTGTGCTGTGCACTAAGTACAAGTTAGCCAGGCAAGTCAGCTGTTTTCCCAAGCCCTTCCTCACTGCTTCCCAGATCACCTTCTGCAGAGAAAGAAGGCAAGCTTAAGTGGTGCCTCCCACTTCATAGATGAGGATACCAGGGCTCTAGCAGGCCAGGAGATTGGCCATGAAAGTGTGAGGAGAAAGTCAGAATTCAAAGTCAGGGATCTGTAAAGCAGGTACTGGCCTCTGTCCCTAGTAGCATCTATACTAAGTAAAACTGATTTCAAGAGTCTAGTCCTCTTACACTGACACCTCTTGTCATGCTTCAACATTCTTTTTAAGTGAGAAGGAAACAGGCATCAGGAGACTTAGGGACTTTGGAGTATCAACTGTCTATCTTTTCTTTCAATAACAAAATGTCACACTCTGCATTTTGAGATAATATAAATGCATTCTTATATGGTTCTCAGATTCTTGATGACACCAATACCACATACCTTCTCTATAAAACACAGGGCAAAAGAAATAATGTGTGTCTGCTAAGAAGCAATAAGTCAATGTAGACTTCATAATGAAGCACCAGCGGTTCCCAGCAGTACTAAGGTGGCTGCTGCAGCATTATCAGTACAGCGGATGCTCACAACAAAACTCAGTGCATTTATACTCCAACTCATTCAACAAGGATTAGCCAAGTGCTTACTCTGAGTCAGGCATTATTATTCTTTGTAGTAGGGGCGCAGAGTTAGGGAGATGAAGTCCTGCATAGCATGGAGTTGATATCCTAGTCAAGTAAAGAATGAAGTATCAGGGAAACTTCTGGAAGTGAAAAGCAATTTGAAGGAATGGAAAAGCAGCATGGGATGGAGTGCAGGGGGCAGAGGCAGCATTTCCCGGAACACCAAAACCTGAGTCCTGCATGGTGAGGACAAGCCTGGCAAGCAGTATCCTGTAGAAGGGTTCTTTAGGTGAAATAAATGGCCTTCAAGGGCCCAAGAAGGGAATACACACAGTGTGGGAAATCCAGTGCCCTAAATCCAATGTGGAGAAGGAGGAGGAAGTTTGTACAAGCAGATGGACTCTGGAGCCCACACTCTGCCTGGGAATTACCTCGCCTTTCTAAGCTCCAGTTCCTGAATCTGCAAGTCAGAGTGACACACATGAATAGGAAGAGAAGGCATGGAAGCATGGTCCTTGGCCCATGGAAGGCAGGGGATCAAGCTCTGGCTGGTACCACACTGAGCGTTTAACCAGAACACACTAAGCATCTGAAATGACAAGCAGTGAACAATTGTTAACTGTCATTTTGAAAGGGTGCCTAACGTCTCATGGGTTTTCAGCAATGTGTCCCCTGCAGGAACCCCACAGATTCTCACGTTCAGGAGCAGAGGAAGGACCCAGCATGTCATGTTACCATATAATTTAAAATGTATCAACATGGTCCCTGTGGTCAGAATGACTTTCCTTTATCAGCACACTTGCCTTACTGAATGGAAATGATGCTGGAAAAAAAAAAAAAAAGGAAGAAAAACCAGAATTACAAAACTCAGGGCATTCTTTCTTAAGTCAATCACTTTCTGCCAAATCGTTTAACTAAGGGTGGGGCATCTTTCTCTGTTTCCGCCATCATTCCCTGAAGACATTTATCCCTTCAGGAGGGAGGGCCTTAGGGTGAAAGGGTCAGTACAAATCCTGTCACCATGGCATCTGGGCTGATTTCAACTGTTTCCCATCAATGTTTTTTGTAGCTTTTGTAAGTTATCACCTATTGGCCATGGGCCCTGGAGACACCAGAGTTCATAGATGACATAGTTTGGTTCCCATGCCAGTCAGAAATGCAGATACTTCCACATAGTAATGAAGGACCAGATCTTATGAGCCCACTGTCCCCAGTGCAGATCTGATTTTTCAGAAGACCCGATCATCTTCCTGAACTTGGAGAATCGTCACTAGAGTTGCTGACATCCTGCTGGGGCACCAACACTCCTCGGGTAGTGCTATTCCAACTGCTTCGCCCTTCGTAGGGAAACTGATTTTACAGTTTCTCTATTTAGGACATCAAGATAGGTTGCCATGGAAAAATGACATCTTCTAATTAAAAACACAGAGAGGTCACAAGTTTCCCAGAACAACTAGGGCACAGATCCTAAAAGGAAAGAAAGTGGAGAGAGAGAGAGAGAGAGAGAGAGAGAGAGAGAGAGAGAGAGAGAGAGAGAGAGAGAGAGAGAAGCAAAACTCCAGAGCCCTGTCAGTCTGTAACTTTCCAAATCTGAGTGAAGCCTCGGGTGCATGAAGGGTGCTGACAGGAGAGCGGAGCCACTACTGCTGGCTGTTTAAGTTAGCTAGCAGTCGCAGACAGTCACAGACAGTCTCAGACTGGGGTGGTCAGGAAATATTGACCTAATCTGGGGACTTCTGAATTGGCTCCTGAGGACTAAGAAGGGTCCTGAAAGGACAGGGAGGGAATCAGGAGGCTGTGGACTGTAAGGATACACTCTTCCCATCCTGCCAATTTCCCCCAGTTGCATCATCTCTTGCCCATGCATTGAGATGGTGGTACCCGGAACCTGCGCTGGGCTTAATGGAGTTCCCCACACTGGGCTGTGACCTTCTCCAGTTGTTCCATGTCGTACCCCATGCCCAGTGTCTGTCTAGCACAATCTTAACATTAAAAGGACTTCTGTTTACTCAATTTCTGAGCACTGCCCGCCATTATTTATGTGTGTGTGCTGTATGCATGTGTCTGAATGTTGTGCACTTCTGTGAAGGTAAAGGCCAGAGGCTGATCTTGGGTATCTTCTTTGATCACTTTCCACCTTGATTTTTAAAGCAGTTTCCTGTCGAACCTGGAGCTTACCGGTTTCGTTGGGCCAGCTGACCAGTGAGCTCCAGGAATGTACCTACATCCATCTCCTTAGCGCTGGGATTATAGCTACAGCCATTTTTTTTTTATTTTTTACTTTTTTGCTGTTGTTGTTGTTGGTTAGTTGGTTAATTTTTTTGTTTTTGTTTTTGTTTTTGTTTTTGTTTTACATGTGTGCTAGGGATCTAACCTCAGGTTTTTCATGCTGTACCTGGGATCCATCTCTCCAGCCCCTAGCACTGGGACATCAATAATATTTTTACAGAAAAACAAACAAACAAGCCCCCCATGGTTCAAGAAAAGAAAGTCATACAGTGTAGATGATGATGATGATGATGATGATGATGATGATGATGATGATGGAGCCTGCCTGGACTTAAATCTGACACTCTCTGACCCAGGGCTCAAGAATAAATGAATCCCTATGGGGTACATTTCTCCTCCCTCAGAGGCCAACTAACAAACATGTGGTTTTTGTAATCCCTCAATTGAACCTCCTTCACCCTTCACTGCCAATTGCTGGCACTGTCAAGTTTCCCAGCCAGCTCTGAGTTACAGTAAGCAAGAGTAGCAAGTCCCACACTTGAGCTTGGCTTTGTACCCGAGGCACGTGGAAACAGGCAAGCCCAACAGGGCAGTGGGGTGAGGGCGGGACAAGAGGCACCTTTCTTCCCCCTCTCCTCACCCTTTGGCAATATTTCCCAGTGGGGAGGGGCAGTCACACCCATCCACAGACAGAGATCATCCTTAAGATTGGCATTCCTCATAGTTGAGGAGGTGAGACACTTGGTTAAATGGACGCCTATTCTAGTAACTCACCACAGACAATGAAGTAGTGCGGATTCTCATTTAGCCTAATCTGCCGTGTCACACAAATCTATGAGAGCCCAAGTCATGAGATGTTATGTGAACGGCTACCCCTGGGGCTGGGCCAGAAACTCTCCGACTTAACTCTTTAGCTTACAAGCATGTTTTACACTGTGCATTATCAACACTGGGCAGTAACATCAGTAGCCTGAGACAATTTTTGTTATTTTTGTTGTTATTGTTGCAAATGACAGGATTTTGCCCTTTATTTTTTTTTGTTTGCTTTTTTGGGGTTTTTTATTTGATATTTTCTTTATTTACATTTCAAATGCTATCCCGAAAGTTCCCTATACCCTCCTTCGCCCCTGCTCCCCTACCCACCCACTCCCACTTCTTGGCCCTGGCCTTCCCCTGTACTGGGGCATATACAGTTTGCAAGACCAAGGGGCCTCTCTTCCCAATAATGGCCGAATAGGCCATCTTCTGCTACATATGCAGCTAGAGACACGAGCTCAAGGGGTACTGGTTAGTTCATATTGTTGTTCCACCTATAGGGTTGCATACCCCTTAAGCTCCTGGGATACTTTCAGCCTGAGACAAATTTTAATGACTTCTGCATATTGCCTTTACTGCTGTTAGCCTGTGAGGTAGGTGCCCCACCAACCCTTTCTGAGATGATAAGACTAGAGCATCATGGGAATGTCCCACCGTCCCCCAGACCTACTCAAAATGTTACTCACAAGCTAGAAATAGCATGCACAAGCGAGGGGCTTGTTAGAACTGTAAATGATATGAGCCCAACCACCTTGACTCAGTGTATCTGGCTTTCTGGGCAGCCCTCCACCTCCCACCATGCAGAGGTACTGGGAAATGAACAGAACAATTTTGAAACTTTGAGGACCAGTCTCAGAGTACCTTTCCTTTTGTGAGGAGTTGGGACTAGGTACCTGACATCTCTGGAGGTCAGCTCCGTAATCCATGAAATAGGTGTATGACCTTCTCAGTATTATTGGGCAATTGTGAGATTCAAATGAAGTAGTTTGTGTTGAAGTACCTATTACGCTGCTAAATACCACACTCTTTGAAGCTTCATTGTTGTTTATTAAGACAATGAAGTATTTATTATATCATTATAATTACAGTAGCTATATTCTTATATTTCAAACATAAAGCCAAGGACTAATGGGTAAACTGAGGCTTAAAATAACACAATTATTCTCAGCAGGTTCCCATTACATCATCCTATTCTATGAATAGTAAATTATTGTCAGGGAAAAGAAAATGAAGGCCATTGAGTGAACCCATGCTGGTGAACAATGACAACAATCATTATGATAATTACTTGTGCATGAAGGAGAGGAGCCACTCTGTCTACCCACAAGGACAGGGCCTGACAGAACCGGAGGAGGACAGGGTCTGTCTGGGAATACCTGCCTGTGCGCCCAGGCTCCTCCACTCCTAGTTCATTGATCTCGGACATGTGACTTCACCCTAAGAGCCTGGTTCCTCTTATGTAAATCTGAAATGGTAATGACGACCCTATTAGAATAATAACGTTATATTGCACATGAAGCTTGGATAAGAACAGATCTGTGGAAGTCCTCTGCCAACTGCAATTTACTGTACTAATCCTGGTTGTTCTGGTTGATGTTTACAGTAAGAGAGCCCCAAAAAGCCTTGACCAGAGAAAACTCCAGAGACCTGGTAAGAAGAGGACTGGGAAGGTACAAAGATCAGGAAAAAATGCTTCATCACTCCATCGACATCGACTCCATCCATAACTTCATAACATCCGTAGCAGAGGAAGAAGACCTCTTGGTAGGAAAGATGAAGAAACACAGAATCCCCAAGGTAATGGGAGATGCTCCAAGAAAGTTGACTTCCACCCAGTCAGATGGCCTCACCAGCCAAGAATCCAAAGGAGTAGCAGCAACCTTTGGACCCTTGATGTCATCTCAGGATGAATGACTAGAGTCTCAGAACAGCTCCTGGAGTTGGAAGTTACTCATATCCTTAAGTGTGGATCTCATCCTTGGATTGTGCCATCTGGGTATCCCCACCAATCTAGTTCCTATAAATCCTTGCAATATGCATGAGTCGCCCAATTTCAAAATGAAGAGATTCTCTCTTTATTACAAAAATTAAAGTATGAAGTATGCCTTATTTTCAAAATGAAATGAATATGGCCAGTCCTCAACTTTTGAAACCATGCCAAGAGTTTGTGAGAAACCACAGTCAAGGAAAGGAGACATAGCTGCCAAGGGCCTATATGGAATCAGGTTGGGAAAATAATGCTACGTACACAGTCTGCATTGCAGCTTCTCTGAGTTCTCTGTTAACTGGATTTGTCCAATGCCTTGAGATTTGCGTCCGAAGGTATTTTCACAATAATCTCTCGCTGCTCCATAAGCTACTAGATGGGGAGCATACATTCCCATCTTCTGTTCATATGCCATTGCTGTGAACAAACCACCCCAAAGCCAAAGGGATAAATTGATGAAAGAATTCATTATGTTCACAAATCCGTCCCCTGGCCTGGGAAGAGAACCCAGCTCTGCTTCACTGGGCATGGACCACTGTGACTCACCTCTGAGCTTTGCCCATTCATGTATCTGGTGTCCAGCCAAAAAGGCCAAGAGAGCCTCAGGTTCAAGCAGCCTGTCCCTATCACGCCGAAGCTACTAACGAGAGGCACAGAGATGTATCTGCAATTAGGGTTAGGCTGCTCCCCCTCAGGATACCCAGTAATCAGAAAAATATATCTCGTGTGTGTGTGTGTGTGTGTGTGTGTGTGTGTGTGTGAGCGTGCATGCACTCATGCCTTTAATCGTGGTTTCTGGGGGTTGAACTCAGGTTGTCAGGCTTGGTGGAAAGAGCCTTTACCCGCTGTGCCATCTCACTGGCCCACAGGTTTTTGCTTTTGAAAGTTTTTTTCCGTAGGTCTCTTTAGAGAGAAATCCTGTGAGGTTATCGTGATGCACGTCTTTGGTGACAACTCAAGAGCCAGCTCCGTGGTCCGGTCAGAATGTGAAGTGTGAGTGACAGTCAGTTATACTGATGAATATGAGCATTTCTCATTATTTAATTGCAGAAAATGTCAACAGGGGCATCTATGGCCACCTCCATGTCCTATCAAGAACTTCATTACCAAAACTTATCTTTGGAGAACTCGGCCCTGAGGAGGTAACTGGGCCTATGTCTGGGTTTTGTTTCCCAATTAATTTGTTTGTCAACTCAGTCTGGAGTTTTGAGCCACCGTGTAGGTCAGCCACCCTTACGAGCCAGGCCTGAGCTCTAGACTAAGATGATTAAGAAGACATGCGTTTGGGTAAAGAGCATCCAGGGAGAACACGACGCTCAGGAGCCCGAGAGCGTCCAGTGAGAACACCATGCTCAGAAGCCCGATCTCCCCTCCACTCTCTCGAAAGCCAGACGCACTTTAATTAGATCTATACATTTCAAAGCTGATACAGTTGTACCAAGCTCTGAGAGGAAGAACGACAATGTGGAAGTTCACAAAGGACGCTTGTCTCCCTCTGTGCCTTAACTGCCATGACTAATCAGGATGAGGGCTGGCTGCATGCAAGGTCTTCCAAAAGGCTGACCTATGACTGTGTGAATGCAGAGAATGTCATTCATCTTCACTAAATAAGAAGAGGTCCTTTTTGATATCTCCAATCCAACTTTCTGAACAGAAGAAATTCCGTCTAATGATCCTTTACCATGCAACAACAGTGGTAAATTCTTTTCAGATCCACTAGTAAAATCGGTCTCCAGGGAAACAGTGTGCTAAGAAAGACATATTCATGGGCTTGTACAGTTGCATGGAATAAGCTGGGCTTTTTTTCCTTCTTCTTTTAGAGTTTAAGTTCTTGGATCAGTTTTGCTGACCCTGATGACGATACTGTGATGATATGGATAACATGACCAAAGAGCTCAGTATGTGGCAGACACTTGAACACATACATGTTTTATATAATATATATTATGTTAATTTATTATAAATATATCTTATATAAATATGTTTATATTATATTATAAATATATTATATATAATCATAATATAACATATTATAAATTATATAGTTTTATTTATAAATATATGATTAAAATAATAAATATATTATAATTGTATATGGTTATATATAATATATATTATAAATATATAATTATATATGTAATTTATATATTATAAATATAGATCCTTACATACACTGACTGGTTGGGAGTAGGTATGTCATCCTACAGGACCAGTCAAAGTTCAGAAAAATGCACATATTCTAGAAGGAATTTCTTTTTTATCATCATGAGGGAGATCATAGAATGAAGTCAATGCAGAGAAATACTGAACTGAGACACAGAAGGGGAGGAATATCAGATGGCATTGATTGATCCAGCTTCGATTAAAGCCAGGTTCCCTCTCCTCTGCTCCCCAAGCTTACAGTCACATAAGCCATCATGGTACTCACCCACTTTTGCTCAGTCAGCTTGAACTGCTGTCACTTCATGAGAAAGAAAATGCTGACTCGGAAACGTGTACAGAAAAGAAAACGGTTATAAGGGATAAAGCAGTGGTCAGGAGAGATCTGGGAACACAGTATGAGTACCTCACATCGAAGCTGATTTGGTTTACACGAGTCGACAGTCAGGAGCTGACACATTGTACATGCTGAAGACAAAGAAGAACATGGTTTTAGTTTAAAAAAAAAATAGGACCCAAATATTTCTTGATCTGGCCAATCTGTGGGTTCAAGACTACTCTGTGGGAGCAAAAACTAAAATAAAATCATTCTGGACCTGGCTGCCAGGAGTGTGTCTTCTGGTCTTACAGGACTCCCAGGACAAAACTAGAAGTGGTTGGTGCTAAGGAAAGCGCACGTGCCCTGTCCCTCGGGAGGGAGGGACTCAGTGTCCTGTCCCAGTATCCGACAGATCATTACTCATATTGCTTTTCCAGCACCCCTGCATTTTGGAGCTCAAATATTGACCCAGTGGAGGTCGGAGCCAGAGGATGACCTGACCAACAAACACTGAACAGTGATCCCACAGACGGGACACTTTCAAAGCGAAACCCACCTTGCACATCAATGACTTCCTCGCTCTGTATTTTTAAGCCCAGAAAGCCCGCCTGCCACCACTCCTCTAACTCCAAGTTCTCCATCTCAGAGCAGGCTCTCTCCCGCCAGACAGGCTTCCTGGCCTGTGCCATCTAAAAAAGATGCTTCTCCACCACCTGCTTTTACTTAATTAGTGCCTAAGCCTTTGCAAGGAAGTCTTTGCTGGATCTGTGTGCTGCACAGCTTCTCTGCTACTTGCTAACATAGAACTATGCCTTTCACTTCAGAGATGGCAACTATAATAGTGCACCACTTCAGTCATTACTGGATAATATTTTTCTCCTTGCCAGAACCTTAAGCTTTCCAAAGGTAAAAAACAAAACAACAACAACAACAAAAAAAACATAGCTTCTCTGCATTTGTATCCTTAGCTTCCACTATAGCAAGGGCTTGATCTGGTGCATGTGTTCAAGCAAGGCCAGATTGGCCATATTTCCTAAATAAGAAATGGGGCTGCATGGTCCAGCAGGACCCTCATCTTCTTTATGCATTCAGTGAGAATCCCCTGATTATTTCACATAAAACTTGTGTGACCCTCCAACAGTTATCACTCCCCTATGTCCTGATCTCTAATTGAATTCCGATTTTAGTACTTACACTTCCCTGACATGTATTTGGTTGGTTGGTTGGTTAGTTGGTTGGTTGGTTGGTTGGTTGGTTGGTTGGTTGGTTGGTTGGTTGGTTAGGTGGTTGGTTGGTTGGTTGGTTGGTTGGTTAGGTGGTTGGTTGGTTGGTTGGTTGGTTAGGTGGTTGGTTGGTTGGTTGGTTGGTTAGTTGATTTGTTGGTTGGTTGGTTGGTTAGTTGGTTGGTTGGTTGGTTGGTTGATTGGTTGGTTAGTTAGTTGGTTGGTTGGTTGGTTGGTTGGTTGGCTAGTTCATCTTCCTTGTTTCTGAAACCCAAGTCCATGAAGCAAAGATTCCTGTATCCTGTTTCTAAAGGGGACCCAGTACACAGCTGAAGCCCAGTGTGTGAATGAAGGAGTAGACTCTGAAAGCAGGAAGAGGAAATGGAGCAGCCAGTTTTAAACCTGACTTATGTATGGAACCAAACACATGGAACCCTAAAAAAAAACTCCTGTTATGCTTCAGACAGCTCATCATGTGGCAACTACAGTAATCATACCTCAGGGTTAGACAGATGGTCACTCTGTGCCCCTTCTTAGAAGCTGTCACACTAGCAACAAACCCCACAGTGCTCACCCACAAGACCCACGTGATCTTGCCCCTGGTGCCATCCTTGACCCTTCTCTGAGTTTTCTGTCTTCTTCACTCTGTTCCAACCCAGTGACTGTCAAGGAGCTCCTGACAAGGGACGCACACCAGGTACACAGAGAGGAAGAGCCCTTCCTTGCCCCTTCACAGGACCTGCTAACTCTTCAGATTCAGTGCCATCGGCACTCATATGAACTGATCTGAAGGAGGAGGAAGTTAGCTAGTAAAGGGTTGAATGGTAGATAGAAAGATACAGCGGTGTTCTATCTCACATGTGTCTTCACTTCAGGGAGTTTCTGTGTTCTGAGTTACTGACAGGGACAAGCAGGTTTAACATATTGTCCACATTAGAAGCTCAGAATTTGTTGTGAATTAAGCCTGCTTAAGTGTTTTTAAATTTGTAAAGATACGTAAACTCCTTAACCTCTGTCTCCAGTGATCTGCTCCCCTAGGTAGAACATGTGGACCACGGGGTAAGGAAGAGTTTCAAGTCTGAAATGTTTATAAGCATGTAGCTTGCTATAGAAAACTTTGTAGCTATCTGGGAGTAATCAAGTAATTCATAAGTACTAATACTGAAATAAATATGCAAGGACTCCTATTATCTGACAATGAGCAAGACCTTACTAAAAGTTCACTTAAACCCAGAATCAGCAAAAGGGAGGAAATTGATGAAGTAAAAGGAAAAGGTATGATTTAATGGTTGAGCATTTGTCTAGTGTATGTGAGGCATGAAGTTTAACACTGTGTAGTACAAATGAAAAAACAAACAAACATACAGCTAAATATACATTAGGTAGGGCTGGAGAGATGGTTCAGCTGTTAAAGGCTAGGCTCATAACCAAAACTAAAAAAAAAAAAATCATTAAATAAAGGGAAAATATTATGTAACAAACAAACAATAAACACACTCAAGATACTGGAAAAAGTAATGTACCTAAGCCTAGTAAAGTATAACCAAAGGCACAAACAGATAGGGCTCATGAAAGAAAATGAAAATAGTGCTAAACATACTAAAATTACTCGAACACACCAACAACTAGAGAAATACATAATAGTACCCAGGTACCCTTCCCACCTATCAGACTGGCAAGAGTCCAGAAGTTCTGAGCTGGGCTCCCATGCTGAAAATATGGGGACCAGCTTCTTCCTTGTTCCCCATAAGGATGCAACAGCAGAAGCCCTCAGGAGGAACAGCAGTGTCCAACTGTGAACCCACTGACCTTGGACTCTGGCAACCCTACTTATAGAAATCCATTCCAGAGACACAGTGGCACACACACAACGTAATACTTGTCATAAAGAGACTGGGACCAACTTGCATCTCTGTTGTCAAGGACTGCACAAGGGTGTGCTGCAGCTGTGAAAAACAGAACGGGTTCTCCATTCTGTGGAGCGATCATCAGAATATATTCATACCTGTAAAATGTAAAGATGCAAGAGGAAGTCAAGTGCTGTGTTGCTTTTATAGAGAGAAGGGAATATGAAGATAAACACACACACGCACACACACACACACACACACACACACACACACACACAGATAGCCACACATAGTTGCTGATATTTGCACAAGGAAGCTCTGGGACCTGAGGTCAAAACAGGATAAAAATAGATTCTATGGATGAGAAGAAACGGGGCAAGAGATAAAGAGGTAACATGATTCATTTGAGTGTATTTTGAACACTGTTCATAGCTTAGTGTAACGTAGTTTAAGGATAAAATGTAAAAGAACAAGCATTATCAAAAAAACAGTAAAAGAATACTGAAATTTATTTATATCATTATGATCTGTTAGGGTTGTTAGAAACATAATTTTGAATGAATGTTTGTTGTCAAAGTGAATTTTCTGGTGTAATATTTGGATTATAGTTCATGTAATGGAAAATTATGCAATAAAAGATATATAAATGTTTTATAATATTTAAATTTTAATTATAGAGGGAAGCATGAACTGAGAATTTTAAACACACATATAGATACGTTATTTTAAAAAAGAGCTCTTATCTCTTTCCATCGAAAACCCCTTGAAGCAATGCCAACTTTGTATTAATGAATATCCTCAGTGCCTCGGTGTGGGTTCTAAATATTATTCTCTAATTATTAACTATTTATTTTTAAACACTGAAAAGAATGGGAGTTCCTTGGAGAAATGTGTAATTCTAGGAACTGCATAAGAGTGTGCCATCTAACACATCTTACCCTGTAGAGCCCGGTGGCCCCCAAAGGCCAGTGAGGGACTCTATCAGAAACACAGCAGCCAGCTTGCAGGGATCCCGCGTGAGCCCCATCAGGAAGATCTATTAGTGTGAGGGATGGGTCAGAAGAGGGAGAGCCCCTTGCTTCCTAACAGAGTCTCTGTCTCTTTGATTCTTCCACTCTAAATAGTGATAATTAGGTTGAAAAAAATTGGGTGTTTCTACTCCTTTTCTAATAGGAACTGTGTTTCAGGTTTTGGAAGATAGCAGTTTCCAAAGATGGATGCAGTTCCTCCTATAGCAAGTACTGTTCTCCGCTGCAGCTGTTAACCTCTCATTAAAGGTGTTTCTGTGCCGCCTCACTAAATCTAAGCAGGGTGTGACTCTTTTGACCAATAGTCAAAAGTTATTCTTCCATGATTTGTGAGACTAGACTATTAAAGGTAATTCACTCCTGCCACAGCTGGAACATTGATACTACAGCCCTGAGTTTCTAAGTAACAAATTGCAATCCTCATGAGGCCATGGTACTGTGCGGAGGCCCATGCCATGTGGATAGACCATACAGGAGCTCAGCCATCATCCAGAAGAGTGTGCTCACGTCACTCTAGCCAACAGATCTGTAAGTGAAGAAGTCTGCAGGTCTTCCAAACATGCAGTTGCTAAGTCATTGCAACCTTCAATTATTTCTAGCTGAGGACCAGATGTCACAGAACAGAGACATGGCATCCCACTGTGCTGTCTGAAATTTTCACCCACCATATCCACAAATGTAACAACATTCTTATCCTACACCACCAAGTCTGGGGTAGTTTCATGTACGGCCATATTACCTGGAACGTAGAGTCACGGCAAAGCTCTAGTCAATATCAGAAGGCCCTTCTTTATGGAAGACATCTTATTAACATAGAAGGAAGGAGGGGCTTCATAAAATTTGGACTAGCAGATATAAACACAATAATGGTGATTGGCGTTTTATAATCACCAAGGAGAGATTTGATTTAAGTGGTGCCCAGCATCACTTCATCATTAGGAGGGAGAGTGGAGAGGTACCGGGATATTTCTCAGGATGCTAAAGTATTGCTCCACTCAATTGTTTTCTGCTCTAAAGGGGAAAAGAACAACTTTACAGTGAGCAGATCAAGCTATGTATGTGTTAATTTGTTGGTGCTCATTCCACAACCATGCCTCCTCTATACTGGTTTTGGGTATCAAAGATGGAAGGAACAGGTGTTAGCTGCTGTTAAACAGGAAATACTAATAAGATCACATGCATAGAGTCAGAGACCAGGGACAGACAGATACACACAGACAGACTGACAGACTGACTGACAGACAGACAGAGAGGGAATGAAGAAAATACATAAGGACTAGGTGGTTTGTCCATCTGGTGAAGAACAGCTGGTCTCAGCTGCCTGTGCATAAACTTCAAAAATTGTTAGTTAATTTCTAGTCACTATGACCAACAGTTTTAATGACATTAGATTTGTTGTAGCTCACAGTTTGGGAAGTCTTAGTCTGAGGGCTGACTGGCTCCATTGCTATTGGTCTGACAAGACAGAACATCGCAGGAGTAGGGGATATAGCAGAGCATAGTTGATCATGATGATCAGAAGGCAGACAGATAGGAAGGAGCAAGATGGACCACCAACATCATACACACAATGACCTACTTTCTCTAATCAAGTCTTACTCCCTAACAGACTATTCAGTATAAATTCATCAGTAGCATAATCTGTTGGCTTAGTGACCTCATAATCCAATTAACCCCCGATAGCACCTCTAAATGTAGACCAGGGAGCCTTTCCTGAGAGACAATTTATATTCAGACTACAATGTCATAGGAATGCTTTAGAATGGTTTGGTTTTCTGTTTCCTGATACTGGGGAGCCGAAGGGGCTGGATTTTTCTCTTTTGTTTCCAGTGTGACATTATTATTTACTATAGAAAAACTACTCAATATAGGGGTTTTTGCATAAATGAATAAGTGAGGGGGAGGAATAAAATGTGGAAAACCTGATTTTAGAAAATGGTGGCCGAGCAGGAAAGGAGAGGCCAGGGGTGGGAGATCTGCAGCAAAAGAAAGATTTGGAGAGCCAAGGAGGGTGTGGGGAAAGATGGAGGAAGGACCACAGAGTGGCCCCGAAAATGCCAGCTGAGAACAGAGAAGAGTGCCTGAAGAGGAAAGAGACAGACACTTATGGAAAGACGCAAGCATGGCCACAGTCAAGAGAAATAGTAAGAGTATGAACCAGGCTCGGGAGTGGTCAGGCAGGGGGTTGCAGCGCAGCCTCAGGCTGTCACCCTGCACTATATCCATGTTGCCTGGACACACACTGCCTAACGCAAGACTCCATTTCTAGACTCTTCCAGGTCGATGTGATCCTTTGACAAAGTTCTAGAATATGGTTAAGAGGCCACTTTCAGTGTACTACACTTCCACCCTGTCACGGAAGACCTGAGATCAGCACTTTTCTCCCTTTCATGGAGCCTGAGATAGACCTCCCAAACCCACCAGAGGCCACAGTTTGACAATGTGGGAACACGAAGCTAGAGGTGATGACCTTGGTACCACGCTCTCTATCTTAGCCCCGTCTGCCTGTGCTTACAGTTCATATAAGGAAGAAGCCAAAGCCTGCCTTGAGTTTTCACTACCATTAGTTGAAAACCGGAGCTCAAAGGAGCATACCTCAGCAGCTAACATAATTAAGATGTAAAGATCCCAGAAATGGTAACCTGGAGATACACACACACACACACACACACACACACACACACACACACTGCTTCGACTCTGAGTGAGAGATTAGGTATAAAGTTCTGGTGGCGGGCTACAGAGAGGCCATAAGAAGAGAAACTAGAAGTGCCTCCAGCACCCTTCTTGAATGCATCCTTTCCAGGATGGCGGGTTCAGTTGGACAGAAGTGCTCACTGTTGGTCTGTAGCTAGAGCAGATTTTGTGGGGGATGGACTGGCTGACACTCTAGAATAATACAAGCTATAGATGTCATGGTACAATTTCTAAACTGGAGAGGAAGCCAAGAATATTCTCTCTCTCTCTCTCTCTCTCTCTCTCTCTCTCTCTCTCTCTCTCTCTCTCTCT
>NC_034593.1:92154440-92157451 GCF_900095145.1 Mus pahari | reverse complement strand
TCTCTCTCTCTCTCTCTCTCTCTCTCTCTCTCTCTCTCTCTCCTGCTCACTTTAGCTATATTTGGGTGCCAATTATATACAGAAAAGCTAAATTCAGTTTGTTAATGTCAGACTGTAGATACTTGTGATCTGGCAAACAGCAATCTTTTTTTTTTTCCTATTTTGAAGCTTGTCATTAGGATTAATGAGCCTGAAGAAAAATGTCTTGGGCAACGTTTAGTCCTCCAAAGACCCCTGATGAAGCTGGGCGCTCTCCCAGAGCTGGTCAGGCACATCCCGTGATCCCATGTTGCTTGGCAGCCTGCCAGAGCTCTGCTCACTTTTCCACCCCACCCCCACCCCCACTCCACAACGCTACAGAAAAGTTCAGAAAGTGCAGGTTGCTCCCACGGGTTACCTGGCAGATACCCAATCCTCCTTCAGAAGAGGTTGACCCCAAAGTCAGGGATTGGAACGTTCCTCTGGGGACTCATAGGACTTCTCTTCGCAATCTGAGTAGCTACCGACTGGATGTTCTCCAATGAAGAGATGACACTTCTCCTAGGGACCTCTTCTCTGCAGCCACTCTCTTACTTCAGACCTTGAACTGACCTTGGAGCAGTAGGTGCCACAAAGACCAAAGCAGTCATCAGGGGGAAACCTCAAGATCATCTTGGAACCTTGTCCAAGTCCCAGCAACTTTGTGAGTGTGTGGACCTCCTCTCCAGGATGGAGGTCAAAGTGTCATAACCTCATGCAGCTACCATTATGGCCTTCAGCACTCAAAGGAAATGTTGCTTTGCTGTGTCTACCTTCTCTCTTCATCTTAGAACTAACAATATTTTTTCATATTTCTCATGCTTTCCCAATAATTCTCAGCTTTCAGTGCATCTCTGAAATTTCTGTCAAGCTTTTTTAAAACCACGCTTACCCATGTCTCAAATATAGATGGCCACTACATAGTTCTACAATGGGCACTGTGCTGTGAGTAGCTATTGACTGTAGTCTGCCTACCATTGCTTAGCAGTTTGAACGGAATCGCTTCACTTCCCCATCGGAAATTACATCACACCATGTGGAGAGTGTGTGGTGAAAATGTTCCCCCTCCTCTAACTAAAGCATCAGCATAAGGCCAACTGAGGCCACTGTCTTAGTTCAGGATGCTATAGCAACCAACCACAGTCTGAATGCCATATCCACAGAAGCATATTTATCAGTTGTAAAGGCTGGAAGGATAAGGTCAAGGGGCCAGCTCAGTTCACCTCTGGGGAGGACCTTCTGCCAGGCTGTAGACTACTGATCTCTTATATCTTTGTCTGACAATGGAAAAGCCATGTGCGAAACTCTTCATTACCTAATCGCTTTCCATCACATTGGGGGTTATATTTCAAACAACTAGTTTTAGGGAGGGGGCATAAGTATTCAGTGAGTGACAGCTGCCCAGAGCCTCCTGGGTGGAGAAACCAAGACTGACCATACACTGGACTGATCTACCTGAAGTGGTCCTCAAACAGAGTATCCAGCAATTCCATCCCAAGTCACTCCCTTTCGCCATCCCAGGGCTAGGCTCTGCTCTTCTGGATGCTTTTCATTCTGTGAGCATCCTATGCTTTTCCTAGTAAAGTTCTTGCTTGCGTTATGTGAGCCAAAGTGAATTTCATGTTCACAGTTTCATAGCCCTGACTCCCCTACCCAGACACTTGTGGCTCTCAAGAGCTCAGCACATGTGCCAGACTGACACTGAGCTGAGAAGCACTGGGTGGCTGTGTGTCAGGGTCTGGGTTAAGAGCTCTGTGCATATTATCCTTACTTAGGTTCCTTAATCTAACGATATTTTCTTACTTGGGTCCTTTAATCTAACAGATGAGGAGTAAAGGACAAATCAGAGAGCTAGCATATGGTAACTGGTGTTTGAAACTACTTCTAAAGACCCTCAACCTCTTTGATTGACTACCTCCCCACAGCTATGATCTTTTCTCTGGTCCTCCCATGGTCTTGTGATTATTTTTAACTTCTACTTAATTTCTTGCCTTTAATTTACCTATCAAATAAACTACCTTATAAATAATAAGCTCATGTTCCCTAATATACATATAGTACATATAGAAATTCCCTCCTGTTTGGTGAATGAGTGAATGATATTAATTACTACATAGGATAAGTCAGTGAGTGACCAGCTATGATACAGAGGAAGTGTTGATGTGGGCTCATGTAAACATGAATCTCTTTATGAATGAAGAATGAATAAAACCATTTTCTTCCTCCAAAGAATCAGCAATGAATGATTCTCCGGCCCTGGACATAACCTGAGCTGACCTTTCCCACACACTCTGCTGTCCTTCCTCCTGCAGATCTAGCAGTCGAAGAGAGGACAGGATAACTTGTCACAGATTAGAGAATATCACAAGGTCTCAGTCACATAAATATGGACTCCTGATGGGCCAGGGCAATAGGCTGGATGGAGCTGGCACACAGCCTCACAGTTCTCTGTGGTTTGACTACTTAAGGAAATACTGTTTCTTCTAGCATAGTCATTTGCATCTTTAGTTATCATCCAGTCTTAGCCTCCTTTAGCCCTCAAGTGAACTGAAAGAGAGTGCAGACACTAGTGGGCAGCCCTGTCCATTCACTCATGAAGCATTATTATTAGACACCAATGTCACGCTTGAGCTCGATGTTGAATTAATGAGACAGAGTCCTGGGCCTGACAAGGTTTACAGTCAGATAGTAGAGACTGAGCTGTTAGCAGGCTACTTCAACACCATGTGACAAGGGATCAACAGCGTGGATCGTGGATCCAGCCCCACCACATGGAGTAGGGCTGCCTGGAGAGCTTCCTTGGCAAGGACTTCCTTCATGCAGAATTGTCCTCTCTAGATGTTTACTTAACTCTGAAAACTCTTTTGTCCCAACTATACCCTACCTCAAACCCTTCTCTTCACCATAATTGATTACATATGACTATAGTGTTACAGAGGCAGGCCATAGGCAGGCCAGCTAAGATAGGCTAAGGTTTCTATATATGACTATAG
>NC_034593.1:92147471-92153024 GCF_900095145.1 Mus pahari | reverse complement strand
AGGCAGGCCAGCTAAGATAGGGCTAAGGTTTCAGGAGGTCAATTTTTTTTAATCCACAATCAAGTGAGTATTTACCTTATGCCTAAAAGCATTGCCAAAGAATCCCATTGGAGCCTAACTTAAAACTGGCTTCAGAGTATTGATATTTTGACCACCACCATCAGGGGGTCCAGAAACCTCCTAATAAAGTCACTAGATTGGAGACAGGCTGCAAACCCAGGTCTCTCTGACTCTAAGATGTATAATCACTATAAACCTGTTTCCAGTGTCAGTCAGTTAGGCCATTAAGACACAGAATTTGATGAACAGATTTATCCATTGATAGATTCCTAATTCAATGGTTCTGTTGGAGGTGAAGGAAACCAGAGGACGTAAGCAACTGGGGTGTGCCCTAGGGGCTTCATTTCCCCATATCCTATCTTTTTCTCTGTTTCCTGGCTGCAATGCAGTACTCACAGGGTACCCCACCCTCTGTGCTGTGACTGGAGACAGCCAACTGTGGGTTACACCTTCTACAACCATGAAACAAAGCTTCTCAACTGTTGCTGTCAGCTGTTCTGTCATGTGACAAAACTGGCTGACATATGCTTCAGTTCTTTATTTTATTTCGTGTGAGAGAGTGTGTGTGTGTGTGTGTGTGTGTGTGTGTGTGTGTGTGTGTGCGTGTGCCTGCTATACCATGTGGTTCAGGTGAAGGTAAGAAAATCCTTGGGTGTAGCTTCTCACCTTTTACTTTTGTTGCAAGGTGGTGACTCTCTTTGTTCACTTCTGCATATGCCAGGCTAGCTGCCCTGGGAGCTAGCTTCCAGGGAGTCTCCTGTCATCGTCTCCCATCTCACCATAGGATCACATGCAACTGTGCCCAGAGTTACATGAGTTCTGGGATTCAAACCCAATACCTCACATTTCTCTGTGGCAAGTACTTCACCCACTGAGCTGTCTCCCCAGCCCACCGATTAATAACGTTACAGGAAAATGTCCAATAAAAGTTGCAGTAGCTGTTCCTCATGGCAAGTTAGGGACAGCCCCCTGTATGTGTGGTAAATTCCAGAAACCGGAACTTGCTGGTGTAACTGAGAACTCCTGTCCTACTAATAATTGGACATGCCAGGTCCAGCTCCCAGGACTCCCTTCCGGAAGCCTTCCTGAAGCCCTCTATGCCTTGGAAGCTCCTCTTCTCCACTGAGCATCACTGAGGATGTCTTACTTGGGAATCTGCGGAGGTGAAGTCCCTTCTCTAAATCCCTTCTGTTATTTACCCTGCCCTCAGATCAGTGTCATATACACAGTAAGTCCCCAAGAAATCTTCCCGAAGGCAAACTTGAAGACTTGGTTAACAGTAGGACTATTCTCAAGACATGAAACGGTATTCCACACAGCCCTGTCCTTTAGACAGATGCCTAGAATCAAACTAAATCTGTTCCCCAGAAGCCCCGTGGGTTCCATAAAACACTTCACAACACGCCTGGGTATATATTTTCCTGAAAATGGCACTCAAAAAGACTTTCAGTTCAAATCTGAGACACATTTTGATTGGGCATAAGCATTGGTATTTTGAAATTAGAAAATTAAGTTGTCCGTAGACACACACACACACACACACACACACACACACACATTTCAAAGGGTTTGTTTATTTCCTGAGCCTCTCAAATATGTCATTCTGTAAAATACCCTGAAAAATCACCTATGGCAAATTCCTGCCAGACTTGGATCTCAGAAGTGCTGTCTCCTTCCAAAGCCAGTTAGAAAATCTGCGGTACATAATTAAATCAAAGTCGTTTGTTAGATTGCCCCGCAGACTCTCTTCAAAGCTTTGAACCTCAGTGTATCTCCAGCCAAACCATCTCAGCAGCCACTCGCATTTGTTTACAGGGCTGCCCAGGCAGTTCCCCAGGGCCTCCCAGGCTGCCCCTGGACCACCTCTCTCACCTCCATTGTTTTAAGTGTATCCAGATGGCTCCAGCTTGCCCTCGAAGTTTCAGAGCCCTGTTGAGAAAACTGGGGACATTTAGGGGTACAGTTGTACATTGCCCACTGTGAACTGCAGACTTTAGGATTGTGCTATAGGTTTTTATTCTGTTGGTTTGACTAGATTTGGGGGTGGAAGTCTGAAGGCATTCTAGAGATGCTGACTGGGGATTGTTGATGCTCTAATTTGACTCCATGGAGTGAGAAGGTCCCCAGCTGCACACACTTGTCTGCTTTGTCACTGTGGTAGCCAGTGTCTAGACGTGGTACTAAGACATAACAGGTACCCCACACATGTTTGCAAAATGACTGAGAAGTGGTAAGGGAGTCTTTCCATGAGCCAGCAGTGTCACCGTGGGCACACAATTTTCTAGTCAGTTTCCTTTCTCTACCCCACCAAAGTGACTAATCAGAGGGCCTGACTGTCCAGGTATCTGACCCAAACCCCAAGCTTTGTCACTAGGGCTGGCATCTGTCCCATCTTTCCTAGCATATACAGAAGACTCCGTGTCAACTTTCTGAGGAGTGCCTCTAAGAATAGTTTGTGTTTTATTCCAATCATTACTCTGTGGGCATTCCTGGAACAAAAGGGCTGTTCTTTTCTTTTTTAAAAAAATTATTTACTGTGGGTGGTGGTGGTGGTGGTGATGCGTGCGCGCGCATGTGTGTGTGTGTGTGTGTGTGTGTGTGTGTGTGTGTGTGTGTAGGTCAGAGGACAACTTTCAGAACTCGATTCTCTCCTTCCAGTGTGGATTCCAGGGCTCGAACCTGTGACATAAGTCTTGGCAGTGTCTTTACCCACTAGAGCCTTTATTTATTTATTTATTTATTTATTTATTTATTTATTTATTCTTTAATCTTTTTTACAGTCCAGTTGTTATCCCCCTCCTGGTCTGCCCTCTGACTGTTCCTCATCCCATACCTCCCCACCCCCTTCCAAGGAGATGTCCCTACCATCACCCAGACCTTCCCGCTCCCTAGAACCTCAAGTCTCTCAAGGGTTAGGTGCATCTTCTCTCACTGAGGCCAGACCAGGCAGTCAGTCTTCTGCTGGGGATGTGTTGGGGGCCTCGTGTCAGCTGGTGTATGCTGCCTGGTGGGTAGTTCAGTATCTGACAGATCTCAGGGGTCCAGGTTAGTTGAGACTGCTGGTCTTCCTATGGGGTCGCCCTCCTCCTCAGTTTCTTCCAGCCTTTCCCTAATTCAACCACAGGGGTCACTCACTGGCTTTTGTCCGTTGTTGGGTGCATCTCACTCTTTCAGCTGCTTGTTGGGCCTCTCAGGGGACAGTCATGCTAGGCTCCTGTCTGTAAGCAAACCATAGCACCAGTAATAGTGTTAGGTCTTGGAGCCTCCCCTTGAGCTGGGTTCCGAGTTGGGCTGGTCACTGGACCTCCTTTCCCTCAGGCTTGTCTCCATCTCTATCCCTGTAATTCTTTCAGACAGGAACAATTCTGGGTCAGAGTTCTGACCGTGGGATGGCAACCCCATCCCTCACATGATACCTTATCCTTCCACTGGAGATGGGCTCCACTTGTTCCCTCTCCCCACTGTTGGGCATTTCATCTAAGGTCCCTCCCTTTGAGTCCTGAGAGTCTCTCACCTCCCAGGTCTCTGGTGCATTCTAGAGGGTCCCACACACACACACCTCCTACCTCCCAAGGTTGCCTGTTTCCATTCTTTCTGCTGGCCCTCAGGGCTTCAGTTATGTTCCCACCCCCCACCGCCATACCTGATCATCTTCCCCTCCTCCCCACCCTGTCCTCTCTCCCACTCGGGTTTCTCCCTCCCTCTGCCCCCACGATTGCTTTCTTCTCCCTCCCAAGCGGGACTGAGGCATTCTTACTTCCACCAGGGCCTTTTGCCTACCTGAAATGTTCTTTTCAAATAGCCCCACTCTAGCTCTGACTACCACAGTGACAACACAGTGCCAAGTGCTATGTTGGCCTGTCTGTCATATTTCCCAGGAAGGAGCCTGGACATGACCACCAGTGCCCTGCTCCCCACAGACTTGCCAATAACCAGGTCTCTTCGAATTTTCGTGGTGCCTATCCTTGTTGAGAAAGGAGTCTCGAAGCCGTATCTCCAGCACCTATGGGTGAGCCCACATCCCATCTGGCTCTTGCTAGCATAGTTAGGGAGCAACATGGTGCCTGTGAGCCCGTTTTGTATAGTCCAGGCATTTCTCAGCCCCACAGCGAATTCTGTTGCCTTACTTCAGACACTCTGAGGAGGCTGGGGGAAGCCTTCGGCTGTGGTCTCAACCTCTCTAGAGTGATTTTCTAACATTTCTCTAAGTGATTCCGGTGTGATGGATTTCTCATCCAAAGTGAACGGCACTGTAGGTGGACAGGTCTCAGCTCCCCTGAAAGGTGGCTGTCAGTAGCCTGCCACCCACCGAGAAACTCAGCACCTTTCATCACGCCCGCCCACCACATGCTCTCCTGGGGTCTCCAGGGGCCTGCTTTTCCTGCTGCACCTGGAGAAGGTCTACCTTCTCCCCAACATCACCATTCGTCATCGACTGCTCCTGCTCCTGAGCTGGACAGTGAAGCATGCAGGGCAGGGAGGAGGTGGCTTATTGGCACACACTCAGGGCCTAGCCCCGGCACCTGGCCCAGAACGGGCCTTTATTACTCTATACCTCTCATTCACGTTTCTCCAAGTTCTCACACTTACAGAGGCGAGTGCCGTGACAGTTCATGCTGCACATGTTAATGACACGCCAGGCACCCGAGACGGATGAGATCAGAGGACAGAAATGAAAGTGGCTTAGATCTGGGTGAGAGGCTTTAGCTTACTCATGCCAAGGGTTATTGCAGTTGAAATCTAGCTGTGGCTGCTGACCACAGAGTGAGGGGGCAGAGATGGCTCCAGGGGGGACGAGCCCCGTGTGCATGGAGGCCACTCCAGTGCACACACCACATCAGCAGCCACTCCCAACCCCCCCCCCAGTGCACTCACACCCACATTTCCATTCACCTCCTGACACAGCTCTCTGGAGTCACTGTCCATTCAGCCCTCTTTGCACTGTTCAGTCAGGTGCTCCAGGAGTAAGAAAATTCATTATCACTGAGCATATCTTAGGAAATCCATTCTCTTCCTCTGTGTGTGTGTGTGTGTGTGTGTGTGTGTGTGTGTGTGTGTGTGTGTATGAACTCACATACACACACAACCTCCCCCCACACACACACACACCCAGGAAGCCTCGCAGCAGTCAACTTGTAACAGAAACTAGGATGTTCTACAGTGACTTGTCCAAACTTGAGTATATCCCAGCTCTATCTGAACTGTGAGAGGATTTACTATTAAATAAAAGCTAGCCACCGCACCGGGCTCCTTGCCTTTCCCTGGCTGCAGCTGTGCACCTTCCTTAGAAACCTTTCTTCTCTGCACTTACTCTCTCTTATTCTTACTATTCTCTCCATCTCCCTCCCTCCCTTCTTCCCCCTCTCTTTCTCTCCCTCCCTCCCTCCCTTCCTCCCTCTCTATCAGTCTGTCTGTCTGTCTGTCTCTGTTTCTCCCCCCCTCCCTCCTCCCTCCTCCCCCTGCTCTATTCTCTCTGTCTCTCTCTGTCTCTCT